>NW_021703772.1:5968156-6143574 GCF_005190385.1 Monodon monoceros | reverse complement strand
TCCCTCTATCCATCTATAAATCTATCCCTCTATCTATCAATAATCTACCCCTCTATCTATCTCTCTATCTATCTGTCATCTATCTATCTCATCTGTTTCCCATTGGTTCTGTTTCTCTGGAGAGCCCTGACTAATACAGAGTCTTTGCATTTCTTCTCCCCAAGCCTCTGCCAGCATTTCCCATTACAGTGGATCTTTTCCGAGATGCTGCCCAAGACCTTGGCAAGTCCCCAAATGTACAAATGACGTCATATCCTTTCGGGCTCCTGCGTGCGAGAGGCCCTGCGTGAAGAGAAGGGCTGAGTTGTGATGAGGTGGCATCCTGGGTGGCCGGCTCAGCATGGAGACCCTTCCCCCAGGGAATCCATGCTGTTCCTTCCTTTCATTCTAGCCTAGAGGGCATGTCGTCTCGGAGAGGCCTTGCAGTTGAAGTGGCCCTGCCCCCCCCAAGCACCCCGTCACCCTGTCTGCTGTCTCATCACCTGTCTCTCAGCTTCTCTGACTGTCTGAAGCTGCCTCCTGGGGCTGTCGTGTGTATGTGGTGGACGGGGGCAGCTGGCTCAGGAGCCGCTGTCTGAAGGCACCGCTGCCTCCTTGCCACGTGACTTTGGACAGTCAGCTTAACCTCTCTCCGTTTCAGTTTCCTCACACGCAAAATGGGAGTGGGAACAGAAGTATCTAATTTATGGGGTGATTGTGGTTAAGTAGAATAAGACATGAGCGGCACCAGACGATGAACATTCAAGAAACACCAGCTGCTACAGCTCTGGGCTGTGGAGTTCAAGAGGTAGACCGGTCTCTCCCCACCTTACACTAGAGTGCACACATTTCTCTTTCTTCTCTGGTCAGTTCCTTCTCTTTGTGAAGCAACGTGGGGACGTTAGAAAGAGGGTAACTTGGATCTAATCTCTCCAGTCTACTAATGGGTAACTTAATCCTTTCTAAACCTCAGTGCTCACACTGTACAGTGGGAATAACAGTCCTTCCCTCCTAGCTGCTGTTGGGATAGAATGAAGTAGCACACGTTCTATGAGTACCTATCAATGGCTTTAACTACTTCTTATATTAAAAGACACATTAAATCGGACAATATCAGATTTATATTTGGTGGATTCATGAAGTGATGCTATCAATTCACTTATTTAAAAAGTAAATCTGCACTTTTTAAGTGAAACCAGATATTATATGTCATTTCTGTAAAGCTCTTAAAAATGTTGGGAATCCCACTTATATCTCCATAAACGTCTAGTTACATTTTCATCATCCTCTACTTCTGAAGTGGTTTTGTATTTAATTAATTTCACTGGAATATGTCTGTAAAATTGCATAATTACTAGTGGTGAAACTGCCTTGCTTACTACATTTTTTTCATTAAAATGGTCTATTATTTGAGGTTATATTAGATAAACTTCTGTGGACCTAACAATTATCATAACACAGTTTTGATTGAAAAAGAGCCTTCCGATTCCCAGATAAATCAATTAGCAAGCAAACCTTCAGAATACCACCCTTCTGAACACTCGCCCGTATGGAATACAAATCACATTTATTTTCTGAGCTCCTGTCAACATTTTTAAGTCAACTGGCTAGTTTGAAGGGATTTCTCATGAGAAAATGACCAGCAACCATCCCTGTGGATGTGGTGGTAGATTCCAGAAGATGCCAGCAGGAAGGCAACACTGCTCTCAGCCCTGGAAGTCCTTCAGCTGCACGTCTTTGTCCTTTAGGGGAACTTCTGTGAGACTCAAGGACTTAGCAATGATGGGGGCAGGAACTTTCCTGATATTCACACTGAATGTTTAAACAGCAACAGAGACAAGGAAAAATTAAGAGCTTGACAGGAAATAGGGGAATCCCTACACAAAAGAAGGAAATTTGGACACAATATGAAATGAATGGAGTTCCACAGAGAGGAAACAGGGAGCTATGCTGTGTTGATATACAGTCTAGAAAAGAAACAGATCTGCATTTGCCCCCAACAGTACAAGTATGTGCAGCCCCCAGCCAGCTGAGGGGACAATGGGGACTGTCATGCCTTCAGGGAGATCAGACAGTGGAATGACCTGTAAACATGGACAGTCCAAACAATGTGCTGATGGGCAAGGAGTGGGGATGCCCGGCAGGTCCAAACTGAGAGCTTTCAGGTGCAGGCTCCACCAAGGACACCTTCATGACCTGAATGTGTGACTTTTGTCACAGCAGCCGTTGGTGTTGGAGCGAGAATGACCGCAGAGCGAAGAAGTGGTCAAGCCAAGAGTGAGTTCCAGGATTCCACAAATGCCTGTTTAGCACAGAGCTTGGAAGGAATAGATCAGATACAATAAATAGTGCTTAGAGCCCTTGATCAATGCCAGCATAATTACAACGGAGACTGCTGGTTATGCGTGCATTCCATTCATTAATTTGCAGAAGGTCTGGGGCAGGTGGGAGAATCAATGAGGCACAGCTCTAAGACCTGACTGCCTAGCCGAAAACCACAGTCACTACCTGTGTGGCAAGTGATGGAGGGGATGCCACGCACATGGGGACACCTAGAAGGGAGAGAGTGAACATTTAGAGAAGGGAGGGTGGTTTAACCTGGGAAATGAACTACAAGTTTTCGGGTGGAGACAAGCAGGAGAGATGGCATATGTGAACACTTATTTTATGACAAAGGTGACACTCAAGAGCAGTGAGAAAGGGGTGGTCTTTACAATAAATTATTATTTATATAAAACGTATTAAGATGGGACATAGGGAATTCCCTGGTGGTCCAGTGGTTAGGACTCCGAGCTCTCACTGCTGAGGGCCTGGGTTCAGTCTCTGATCAGGGAACTAAGATCCTGCAAGCCATGTGGCACGGCCAAAAAAAAAAAAAAAAAACAGATGGGACATAATCCAAGGCATAAACTTGGATTATCTGGATCAAAGGGAAGTTATGGTCACTCTACCTACAAGTAACTACCTACAACTTCACTTTTAGGCATATACCCCAAAGAAAGGCTTGCACATATGTTACAAGAGATGGACGTGAGCATGCCAAAACAGCTGAATTCATGAGAGCCACCCAAAGGAAATAATGCAGAGGTCCGTCAGCCACATAGTGGATGAATAAATTCACCCAGTGGGAGACTGCAAACACTGTCTCAATTGTAGAAGCTCTATAATAAGTATCGCCATCCCGTAACATTAAGTTCTCCAACTTCGTTCTTCTTCCACATTGTCTCAGTTATTCTTGGTCCTTCGATTTCCACACACATTTTAGAATGACCTTGCCAGTGTCCAAGAAAGTTGAGTGAAAGAGCACAAAAAAGCATCCTGTGTAACTCCACTTACATGAAGATCCCCCAAACAGGCAGAACTAAACTACAGAGGTCAGAGATAAAAGTCTGGAGAAACAACTCTCAGGAAAGGCAAGGATTGCCTTAAAAGTCAGAAGAGCAATGAGTTATCTCCAGAGAAGCAGGAGAAACTGGTACATGACCAAGCTTCGGATGGTCATCTTTTTCCTAACGTTAGTGGTAGCTACAAGAGGGCTCACTTTGTGAAAATTCACTGAGCTGTACATTTTTATTCTGTGTCTTTTCCTCTAAATGTGTTTCCTTGAACAATAATGCTTTTAATCTGTCCACAGAAAATTTTAAAGTTCTGTCCCACACGAGGAACTATAATAAAGGGATGGTATAGATGGTAAAACAGGGGAAGATAATTTATAAAACAAATAACCGACAAATGATTACTGTGCGGAATAAAAAATGAACTGTAAATCCATTAGAAACATATATACATACATAGCCATGTATGTATGTGTATATATGGATGAATGTACATATATGTGTCTATACGTATATGTGCATGCATGCATACATATACATATATATATACACACACATACATATAAATTAGACAAGATCATAGCCAGACATCACAGATGGAGAAAACACAGCTGGTGAATAAAAATATGAAAAC
Organism: Monodon monoceros; assembly: GCF_005190385.1. Classification (NCBI taxonomy): domain Eukaryota; kingdom Metazoa; phylum Chordata; class Mammalia; order Artiodactyla; family Monodontidae; genus Monodon; species Monodon monoceros. The sequence continues at coordinate 6,139,626 of NW_021703772.1, read as the reverse complement.
ATGCACAGTATTATTAAAGTGTTAGAGAACTACAGATTAAAACTACAGTGAGATACCAATTTACACTCCCTGGTTTGGCAAAATTAAGAAGTCTGATAAAAGAGGAAATCCTTGTTGCTTGGAGAAATGGCTGATCCAGGTATAGGGCAGGTAGTTGAGCCTGGAACATCTTGTCATGACCAAAAGCCAGGAGGTTATTACAGATTAGAGTCAAGTCTCAGAACTCAGCTACCAACTTGAGGAGGTTCCTACCATCCGTGCTTTGATGGACACCATGATGCAATAAATTAACACCCATCAAACATACTTCAATCTGTGAATTCCTGATGAGGCTCCAAAAGCCAATGGATCCTCATTCGAGGTTGTATGGAAACTTACATAATAATTTTTCAGTAAATAAATATATATGGGTAGATGAACCACAGAAGGAAGAGTGTAGAAAAATGCCCTGGGGAGTGGAGAATTGTGTCTTGTAAGGGGGAAGAAGCTGATTTCTAAAGAATGGGGTAAAATTCCCCATGAGGGTTGGAAGGGAGGCACGGGCCCTGCACAGAACATTCAAGTGTCAGAGGCAGGAAAGGGAACCGGGAACCTGCGTAGGGCCCAGCCGAGTTTAGTTTTCTTGGGTGCGCTGGACACGCAGGGAATTTTAAGAGAAGCAACAGAAGCTAGAGCAACAGGAGCCCTGAATGACAGTGCGAGGAGGCAGGTTTGAATGGAGCCCTCAGAACCTCTCCTGCCCTTGACCTGGGGCAGTGACCAGGAAGAGACCAAAGCCTGAGTTTTCCTCGCGGGCTCCTCATCAACGGTGCCGGTGGGCACTCCCACCCACTCAGCCTCAACACCCTCTCCCCTGCCTCAGTTTACCCCCCTCAGAAAGAAAAGCCTGATCTTTGATTTATCCCCAAAGGAGACACCTGGGGCAAATGAATCTTCTGAAAGGCCTCTCAATTACTTTTAGGTTTCATGATGACCAGTTAAACCATTTTTAGTGGAAGACTGAGGAAGTCAGACAGACCAGGCCGGGTCTCCCGCTCAGCCACCAACTGGGTCCCCAGCTCTGCACCTTGGGTGGACACTTCCACTTCCAAAAGTCAGTGTCCGCTGCTGTGAAAGTCTGAGCAAATGCATGGGATGCACCCAGGAATACGGTGCTCAGGAAAGGCGCTGAGTAATAGGCATCCACGCACCCCCCGGGGCTGGCCAGCTGCTTGGCCAGGATCTGGCCCCTGTTCTCTTTTAAGTTCCCAGATATCCATCATGTTTATCATGGTTCCGCTGGCAGGGATGTCTCCTTCTGACCTGCAGGCCGGGGCTCAGAGGTGAATACATTCTTCACTGCTTCTCTGCATAGCTGGCATTCTTTCTCTGAAACCCTGCTCTGAAGGAATATAATCACTACTGCCAGAGACAACCCCAGGAGAGGGCTCAACACACCTTGATTTTTAAAATATTTGACTCTGTATCACTTTGTCGCTGTGGCTGGTGGATAAAGACAAGGATTCAACACATATGTTCTTAGATGTGTTCTAAACATTCACTTTTTACTCTCTGATTAAGACTGATCATCTTTTTCACAGTTGGTTCAAATCTTATTATCTGTGTGGTTTGTGTGTAGTTCTGACTCCAGGAAGAAATAATATTCTAATTTAAGAAGAGATAGGAACCTAATGTGTAAGAAATCCACATATTGCAAATCATGATTAAAACTATTTTCTCAAAACATCAAAATGCCTTCTAAAAATGACTGTGCATCACCTACAATAAACATGTAGGATTCAATCACGCAGTAGAATAAAAACAAAGAGATCATCATTTCCCCTCTTATTTTTTTAGTTTTTATTGGAGTGCAGTTACTTTACAATGTTGTGTTAGTTTCTGCTGTACAGCAACGTGAATCAGTTTTACGTATACATATATCCCGTCTTTTTAATATTTCCTTCCCATTTAGGTCACCACAAAGCACTGAGTAGAGTTCCCTGTGCTATAGAGTAGGCTCTCATGAGTTATCTGTTTTATACATAGTAGTGGATACATGTCAATCCCAGTCTCCCAGTTCATCCCACCCTCGCCCCGCCCCTCTTATTGAAATGACTTTCCAATTAGCCTAAAAACATCCAGCAAGTGTCCAATGTGTGCTGAAGCTCTCACTAGGATCCCCAGCTTAGCGAGCCACTTTTCTCAAAGACTTGGTGTTGTATTTCAAACACGTTTCACTGTCCACTGCCTGCCCCTGAATCAGGTTTTCAAACTGAAGCTCTGGGACCAAAATTAAAACACAAATAACTTTGTTGTAATTTATTGGTCCAGCAAAGTAGCTGATTTAAACATCACACTTACTTCTCAGGGAAACCTGGGCTCTTTGGAATTCCCAGGAAGTTATTGTTTGATGAGCTGCATTTTCATGGTGTGAGAGGGTCTGCCTCTTTAAGAGCAATTAGAGATTAGAAAATTTGACAGGTTTATTCCTAGGTATTTTATTTTTTTCATGCGATGGCAAATGGGATTGTTTCTTTAATTTCTCTTTCCGATATATTTCATTGTTAGTGTATAGAAATGCAACAGATTTCTGAGTATTAATTTTGTATCCTGCAGCTTTACCGAATCCACCAATAAGCTCCAGTAGTTTTCCGGTGTTGTCTTTAGGATTTTCTATGTATAATATCATGTTATCTGCAAACAGTGACAGTTTTATTTCTTCCTTTCCAGTATGGATTCCTTTCATTTCTTTTTCTTCTCTGATTGCTGTGACTAGGACTTCCAGAACTATGTTATATAAGAGAGGTGAGAGTGGCCTTTCTTGTCTAGTTCTTTTTTTTTTTTTTTGCGGTACGTGGGCCTCTCACTGTTGTGGCCTCTCCCGCTGCGGAGCACAGGCTCCGGACGCACAGGCTCAGCGGCCATGGCTCACGGGCCCAGCCGCTCCGCGGCATGTGGTATCCTCCTGTACCGGGGCACGAACCCGCGTCCCCTGCATCGGCAGGCAGACTCTCAACCACTGCACCACCAGGGAAGCCCATTGTCTAGTTCTTGATCTCAGAGGAAATACTTTCAGCTTTTCACCATATAAAATAAGACACAAGGATATATTGTCCAACGAGGGAATATAGCCAGTATTCTATAATAGCTATAAACGGAGGATAACCTTTAAACATTGTGAATCACTATTTGTACACCTGTAATTTATACAATACTGTATAGCAACTGTACTTCAATTAAAAAAAAAAGAAGTCAGAAAATTTTAGCCATGTTGACTCAAATTCTCCTAAGCTGTAATAGAAAAGTTCCTGTCTTTCTTCAATGAATGTGCTGGACGTAACTGAATGACTCTCCAAGTGTCTTAGCAAAACCATTGCCCAGCTATGTGATCGTGGGTCTGTTTTCCTTCAGAGGCTTGCACTAACTAATCCCTAAGGCATTTACAGATCTAAGATGCAGAAATTCTCTGAGATTCTTCAGTGTGACTGATGATCAAGACCCCGCAGGAGCTTTCGAAAAAGACAGATTTCTGGACCTGACGACAACCTACTGAATTTGGGTCTCTGGGTGGAGGGCCCGGGAGCTGTGTCCACAGGATGTTCCCAGGTGCTGCTGAAGACAGAGGTCTGGATACCGATCATTCTGTCCCAGACCACCTGACCACTAAATCCTGAACTGTTTTGATTCTAAATGGATGGATGGACATAAACAAGGCCGAGAGGAAATCTGTTAAACCAAGACAATATGCAATTTTTTTTCTCTCTGCAGACAGAAAGGGCTCTGTCTGGAGGAGGAGACGTCTGAAGCCCTCTGTTGATTCATTTTCCTTGTGATAATTCCTGAACAAAGCCGACGGGAGATTTTTCCATTGTCACTGCTTTTTTGGGGGGTGAGGGGAGTAGATAGATTCAACACCTAGTACTTTCATAATAGGAAGGAAAGGCAGGGAAGAAAGAGTCCCATCTGAAAATAATAGCTCTAAAAGCTTCTGTTCTCTAAGGTGGGGGAAGGAGGTGGGGAGAGGTGAGGCACATTCCAGGAAACTGTAGGAAGGAAACTAGTTCATGAAAACCTGATGGGAAGGGACCTTATCCTGGAAGGGAGGTGCACCCCAAACCCTAGACCCTGGCCATAGAAGTCATTGGGTGTGAACTCTACCTAAATGGCTGGCTTCCTGTCATGTAGCTAGATTTAGATCTTATGCCAAGGGCAAGGGTGACTTCCTATACACATCCTCTGGCATCATGTGCAGATATGAACAGTTTGGAGAGAGAAACGGGAGACTGGGCCTCTGTAGGTGACCTTGAACCATAGGGAGCTACTCCAGTTTGTCCACAGGCAGCCAGAGACACACCCTTCACCACTGGTTAAAAAACTATGAATAAAAGTAGATGGAGAATGATGTAACCTGAGCCTTTGACAGGGTCTTCTGCCTCAGAGAACTGGTGCCAGCAAATAAGACAGATGGGAAATGACAGCATCATCTATGGATTCATTAGTCCTATACATTGGACCCCGGTCAAATGGAACACTGCCAACATGTCACAACAAAATTGTGCTAATGCAATAAAGGGTTTAAACAGTCCGCCAAGCACGCTAACGTGGATATGAATGGCCGGCTTGTTCTACCCTTGTCCACTTATCCCTGGAATGATTTAATTTAGAATCAGAATCAAAGAAAAAAGAAACTCAGTCAAAGTATCACAAAGCTCAGCCCTTGCAAGGACGATAAATTCAAAGTCTCGATATAGCCGGTTTTTTGGCAACCAGTTGAAACATTGTACAGGCAACCAAGCTGTCTTCTGTTGGTGAAACCCTTTCAGGTGTGCAAGAACTCAAATAACAAACCTCCAGGTTATCTTCTGAGTGAATGATCAAAGAGGATGCAAAAAAAAAAAAAAAAAAAGAAAAGAAAAAGAAATTGGCAAAGATGTAGTTTAAGACTGATAACGTGCACTGATACAAAATAAACATCTATAATTGTTTTACCTTGATTACAAAACGTAATAAAAAAAGCCTTTGGCATAGATTGTCTGTATTATTAAAAGATAAATCTCAAAACGAGCAAACAAGACAAATAAAAATAATTTTACAAAGCAGTGTATGATCTCAGATCACAGTAGTGGGGTAGGTGTGTCCATTTCTTATATTCCATAAAGAACAATCAAACTGTTATTTTCCTCATGACCTAGAAAAGTGAAAATGTATGGGTTCGAGAGTGGCTTTGAAAGGTTTTGTTCCTTCTGATAGAATTGAAAATGTCATACAGATTTGTCTCTATCAGTGTAGAGGGTAATGGCAAAGAAAATCCGGTATCTATAGTAACGGTGGAGAAAGGGATTTTAAAACTTAGAGGAACAGACCAAACGGTGCTATATGGGAAACACCCAATAACACTAAGTCCTGACACTTTGTAAATCAGAAGTGTCATAATTAAGAACTTTTCTAAATCAGAGTAGATCTACGCTCGCCTTATAATAAGATCTCCGCCTAACAGGCTTTAGAGAAACTGCCCACAGACCTCACCCATCTGACCCACCCTAGAGCCTACAGGAAACAACAGCCACCACTTTTTCTTTGTCTCCTGGGTACATCCTTCAATGAAGAAAGAGGCGAGGGCTGCTGAATGCAGCACACGTTATGAACATTTCTGTAAGCGATGAAACAGTATTCACGGTTACTAAGTCATTCATCAATTTCACTATTACTTTTGGGGGCGTTCTCTTAAGACACTGCTCCATTTAAACAAGCACCTTTTTGCCATAAGACAGCCAATAAATAAGCTGTCTTATTTATTGAGAACTAAAATGAAGTGATGTAACAGAGTGTTGCTCTAGCTGGGTGGAGGAGGAAAAATTCTGCGCAGATCGCATCTAGCCAAATTCTAAAGAACAGGTGTGAGCCAGGTAAAGATGCAGGGAAGAGCATTCCAGGCAGAGGCGAGAACTAACGCCAAGGTCCCAGGGAGGAAAAGAGCTTGCCGTGGAGGAAGAGCCTTGGAAGGCCACAGAGAATACAGCTTTGAGCGTGACTGCGGAGGAAAAGAAGATGAGCTCAGAGACGCCGGCAGAAGACAGGTCGGGTCAGGGTTTTGTAAGCTGCCTGGGAGTCTGGGTTTTGTTTGTGCTATGTAGCTACATCAGAAAGGGTTAAGCAGGGGACTGTCGTGGTCTAAGTCTAATGTTTTTAGAACTTGATAAAATTAGGAGACTATATATATATATTTTTTTTTTTTTTTTTTTTTTTTTGCGGTACCCGAGCCTCTCACTGTTGTGGCCTCTCCCGTTGCGGAGCACAGGTTCCGGACGCGCAGGCTCAGCGGCCATGGTTCACGGGCCCAGCCGCTCCGCGGCACGTGGGATCTTCCTGGACGGGGGCACGAACCCGTGTCCCCTGCATCGGCAAGCGGACTCTCAACCACTGCACCACCAGGGAAGCCCAGGAGACCATATTTTAAGGGACAGTGGGAGGCAATAATAGAATCAAAGAGGCCAAGTAAGAAGCCAGCTCCATAGGCCAGGTGTGACGGACTGAGCCTCACACCAGGATGGGGTAATGAAGATAGAAGTAGAGGAGTTTGGGTATGTTTTAAAGGCAAAGACAGTAGAGCTTCCTGAGGGATGGGGTATGGGGAGTGAGAAAAGAGAGGTGATCAAATATACAGGGGAAGGAGAAGTTTGGTGGGGTGGGGGTCAGGAGCTGGGTTTTGGCCATATTGAGTTTGAGATGGTCCTTGGGCATCTGCGGGAGATGTCAAGTACGCGGTCAGACACGTGGGTCTGGGGTTATGGGGAGATATCAGAGCTGGAGGTAAGATATCCGGAAGCCATTGGTCTCTAGATGCATTTCAAAGCCTGGTACCAGACCAGAATGAAGAAAGAAGATAAGTAGGTCCAGGAGAGCATTCTGAGAGTGAACGGAGGAGGTGAGACCCAGCCTGGAGACCAAGGAGGAACAGCCAGTGAGGGAGGCGGGGGGACCAGGGGAGCCTGGTGAGAAAGAAGCCCAGACAAGGAAGCTTTTCAAGACGTGAAGTGGTCTGCCAGTCGTGGGGTATGGAGGGGTCAAACTGATGACGACATTAAATTTACAATATCACTGCTCATTTGAATAAAGTAAAAATCTGTGGAGTCTATTCTTTGAAATTTAATCATAACATAAAGTTGATATCCATCCACTTAGCCTTTGAAAGGACATAAGTATACCTGTTTCCTTTATTCATTTTACCTGCTGAGTGGGGATTTGGACAAACAGAAAAAGCGCTCCAAATTGAAAGAGAGAATTTTTCTTTTAAAAGTTCACTGTATCTGTCAAGTCAGGTACCATGGGTTTATGTTTCTCTTCAATTCTCATATGCTTCAATATGAAATTCCCACAGTTGACAGAACACACTGGGCTGGGAGTCAGAATCTGCCTTTAACTGTAGATTCATTACTTTTATGCTATTAGATATGCAAATCAGTTAACTCCTCTAAGCCTCACATTTCTATAATGATTTCCTCCAGCTTGCATTCTGTGATTCTTTCGAACTACCCAAGGCATTCTGGGTAGTGCCAGGCACTTGGCAGGTCTCAAGAAAAATACCTATAGCCTTACTTGTGAAGGTTCTGAAATGGCCTGTACTTGCTGAGCCAGATCTTGAGACTTAACTATATTAGTAAGAATTCAACATATTCAGATGGACTTAACGATCCTGGAGACTAAATTATTTTAAACCAGGTGAACTCTGTTTACAACGCTAGTATTTAATAATGAGAGAAAAATCTGAGCCATTACTAATTTCTACCAGAGTTGAGTTATTTCACTGATTTGTCAGACGTTGATTGCATACCTGCTATTCATTTAGCACTGTGTGATAAATGGTATGAAAAGATGAAAATGGCCCCTTATCTATTCTCAAGGTAGTAATTCATAATCTAGAAGAGACTGTAAGCAAATTTTGTGTGTTATCTTATTTGATCTTCACAGCAATCCTACAAAGTAGGTCCTATTTGCTAGCTCTTCTTTCCTGAGGAGGAAACTGAGGCACCAAAGATTAGATGAATTGCCCCATAACACAAAATGGTAACTTGTGGAGCCTAGACTCATACTCAGATGTCTGACTGTAAATGATCCCCCATCACAGCAGCCTGTTGAGAGGAATTAGCTTGTACCACTCACTCCAGAGGTCCTAAATGTATACCAAGGGGCGCAGGCAACCCTGACCCTTTCCTAAAATCGAATGGAAGACGGGAGGTCAGGACAGCTGTCCATAACTCCCATGCAGTGTCCCAGTGGGAAATGGGAGTAGTTAACGTTTGTTCTCTAAGCAGTTATGTCAGATCCTTCTAATGAAGAAGGAAATACAATTACTCCACTAGAATGAAAATAATTACTACCCCACATGAACTGTGAATGTTGCCAGGCCTCTTTTAAAATATTTCTCATTCTATGCAATTCTTGCCTTAACTGCTGGGTTCTCTTATATCACTGCTCTTTGACCATTTTCTTCTCATAGTGGTCTTGTGTTTTTTTTTTTTTTTTAATCCTGATTGAGTCTGTACACTTTTATAAAAATGTTTTACTTTTCTGTAGAAAAGAATACAAGATATAGTTTTAAAAACTAGGAAAAAAAATAAAAGTTCACTTTAAAAATTTGGACAGGTCAAATTGTTTTCTTTCCATAACTAACAAACACACACACACCCTTTAAATAGATGTTATTATTACTCATATGTTTATAACGTACTTCATATCTTGATAAAATCTACATGTTGTGATTTATCTATATGCGAGTTTGGAAAGGGTATTATAAAAAACCTGAGTAGACCCATGCGAACTTGTCCCCATGTCCCACCCGTGAACATCACCCCTCCGTTAAAATGGCAAGTGAACAGCCTGGGGGCTGCTCTTGGGTTGGCCACCAGCTGGGGGACTGTTCTTGGGTTGGCCACCAGAGTGACCCCGACAGACCACCACCCCTCCACCGGCCCTGTGTTGTGAGCTAAGCAAAGCCCCAGGTGAGGGCCAGAGCTTATGGTTTTGCTGGGAGTTTTTTCTTACCAACCTGACCTGCTTTAGCTTCTAGACAACTGGTAAGCTCAGCAGGAGAATTTCTCAGGTTTCCACAGCAAGCAGAGAACCATCCAGGATATTAAAGTCAAATGTAGGATAATGCTAGCAGCGCCGACATCCCTCATGGGCTGACAAAGCTGTTGGTCTTGGTCTCTGTCTGCCTTATTTCCCATCCACTGTCACCTGCCCAGCAACATGGACATAAAAATGAATCACGTTGGCTGAATATTTGAGTTCATTTATGTATGTCGGCTATACCAAAACGACAAAATTGTTTCTTCATAAATGAAATAGTAAAATGAGAAGGAGAGAAATGACATCATTAAGAGCAAGGATAATGGAAATGAAGACGATTATAAGTAAACTTGGGGCATTTTTCTTCTGTAGAAAATGTTAATGTCTTTTGCAAGTGTTAGACAATATATTGATATTTGCAATGGTTACAGCATTTCACAAAGTAATTACACTCCTAGCTATATAAAAATCACTCTCAGGGGCTTTGCTATGGCTGTGTGTCCATGACCTCAAGAAAGGAGATTTGGGGCCAAACAAGAAGCCAGTCCAGTTTATTGGCACATTTCATTACACATCGAAAAACGTGTACCCAGAATTTCATCAAGAAGAGCTGACAGTGACCATTATAAAGTTATTAGAGATAAAGCAACTTTACATACAACAAGGCCCATCATAATGCCATTTATAATGGCAAAAACAAAACAATAAAATTGGGGAATGGTTAAATAAATTATAACCTAGCTGTGTATGGGAATATTACACAGACAGATGGTTTGTAAACTCTTTTAGGTTATGGAAAAACATTCATTATACAATAAGTACATTTTTTTAAAACAGAGCAAGAAAACAACTGAATAAAAAGGTGGCAGGAAATATACCAATAGGTCAAGTGTTATTTCAAAATAGAGAGACTACAGATGATGTTTTTTCTTTATCCTTTTCTGTATTTTCTAAAGTTTCAATAATGGACATACTATATTTTATAAGGTACATCAGATTATCATCCTAGGATGGCTTCTTGTTGCAGGTGAAAAAACATTCACTATGGAGAACAGTATGGAGGGTCCTTAAAAAACTAAAAATAGAACTACCGTATGACCCAGCAATCTGGGCATATACCTGGAGAAAACCATAATTCCAAAAGATACATGCACCCCAATGTTCATAGCAGCTCTATTTACAATAGCCAGGACATGGAAGCAACCTAAATGACCATCAGCAGAGGAATGGATAAAGAAGACACGGTACATATATACAGTGGAATATTACTCAGCCATAAAAAAGAATGAAATAATGCCATTTGCAGCAACATGGATGGACCTAGAGATTGTGATACTGAGTGAAGTAAGTCAGACACAGAAAGACAAATATCATATGATATCGCTTATATGTGGAATCTAAAAAAATGGTACAAATGAACTTATTTACAAAGCAGAAGTAGAGTTACGGATGTAGAAAACAAACTTATAGTTACCAGGGGATAAGGGGGGAAAGGATAAATTGGGATTTTTACTGACATATACACACTATTATATGTAAAATAGATAACTAATAAGAACCTACTGTAGAGCACAGGGAACTCTACTCAGTACTCTGTAATGGCCTATATGGGAAAAGAATCTTAAAAAAAAAAAGGAGTGGATATATGTATATGTATAGCTGATTCACTTTTCTGTACACCTGAAACTAAAACATTATAAATCAACTATACTCCAATAAAATTTTTAAAAAGATAAACATCTTGAGCTCCAAAAGGTAAGACACAATGCCCCGCCCCGTCTGGGTTTTTTCCTTCCCCACCGGCCACACGGGCCTCTGTTCAGTTTCTCCAGCAAGGAAGCTCTGTCCAGCAAAGTGGTCACACACCTGCTGCTCCATTTGCTTGGACCAATGTCCCTGAACCTTCCCCACTCCGGCTCCCAACGTTTCTGTCTGGCCGGAAATAAGAATGAAACAGTTTCTCTTCTCAAGGAATCCTGTCAGTCTAGCTGGTTTTCACACTTTGGAATGCATATGAATTCCTCAGAATGATGGTTTAAAAAGCAGATCTGGTCATGCCCCTCTTACCCTTAAACTCCTCCCAGAAACTTTTCTGGCATCTTATCTGGTAGACAGCAAGTGTTCAATACACATCTTTTGGATTAATGACATGTAAAGTGAAATATGAAATATTCATGACATGAAATATGACATGAAAAGTAAAATAATAAACATATATTTTAATTACATTTTTAAATTTTAAAATAGTTTTAGGATTACAGATAAAGAAGCACAGAGAATTCCCATATACTCCACACAGTCTCCCCTAATATTAACATCTTACGTAACTATGATTTATTTATCACAATGAATGAAGCAATATTGATATATTACTATTAAATAAAGACCATACCTTATTCATGTTTCCTTAGTTTACCTAATATCCTTTTTTTTTGGTCCCAGGATCCCACACTGCATTCTGAAATCAAGCCTTCTTAGGCTCCTCTTGGCTGTGACAGTGTCTCAGACTTTTCTAACTCCTTGTGCCTTGTTTTTGATGACCTTGACAATGTTGAGTACTGGTCGGGCATTTTATAGAATGTCCTACAATTGGTCTGTCTGATGTTACCTAGGGTTAAATGTAATTCAAAGAAGGAAAATATCTTTAGATGGGGTGCTAGTCAGAATTCTGCAGAGAAACGGAATCAGTAGAATGTGTATGTGTGGATATATAGTTGGATTCATTGTAAGGAATTGGCTGATGTGCTAGTGGGGACAGCAAGTCTGATAAGTGCAGGGTGGGCCAGCAGGCTGGAGACTCAAGGAAGAGTGGAGATTGCAGCTGGAGTCTGGTGGGCTGCAGACTCCAGACTTCCTTCTTCCTTGGGGCAACCCCAAGGCCCCCAAGGCCTTCAACTGACTGGGCGAGGCTCATTCACATTATGGAGGGTCATCTGCTGATTTAAATGCTAACCTCATCTAAATAAATACCTTCACGGCAACATCAGGACTAGTCTTTGATCAAGCATCTGGGCACAAGAGCCTAACCAAGTTGACACACAAAGTTAACAGATAGAAACGCTCAATCACATCTGATGGGGTCCCCAGAAACTTGGTTCCCAAACCAGGAAGCATGGGTCGTGGGCTGAAGGAAGGTCCAGCAGTAGCAGCTGGTACCCGGTTGTTAACCTCTGAACTCCATGCCTATGGGTCCCCAGTTAACTTGCTCTTTACTGATTGCAAACCAAACATGACTTTAGCCTGCTTGCAATGCAGAGGCTGCAAGGAGATCATTTTTAGAGGGAGTTTTTTTCCCCTTGGGAAAATGTCAGACTCTGAGTTGACGGGAAAATAACTTCAGAACACGTAGAATCTTTAGCTGAAGGGGAGACATGCGAAGGAAGGGTTCAGGGTGAAGGTGAAGAGTCCCCCGGGACTGTCCTGTAAGTGGTCTGTGAATTCACAGGAAGCAACCCCCCCACGATTCTCGACTGTTTCCTGTGTGGTCCCTCGAGCTTCTCTCCCTTTGGGGATGCTGAGTAGTGATCATTGACCAGCTTTGCATTAACAGTGAACATATGAGCTTTCAAATGGCTTTCACAAGCTCAGTTTCACTCTACTTTTTTTTACATGACCACCCTAGGAATACTCACACTCAGGTGGTCCTGAGTAAGGAAGGCTTAACCCTGAAACAAATATTATGTCTGATTGCAAATAGGAGGAGACCCCATCTTGAAATGGCTTAAGCAGTAAGGACCTTAATTGTCTCTCATTAAATGAAGTCCAGAGACAGAGTGGGTCAGAAATTTCCAGCAGTACGAGTCTCCTGGTCCCAGCAGCCTATGCAACATCCTGACAAGAAAGTTCTGCCCAACATGAACACAACAACACTGGATGATGACCCACGAAACCACTCAGTTCTTCCTCAGGACAAATTCCAACTTGAGACATTTCAACCTATTCTGTCATTTGTGCCCCAGAGCGGAAAAACCACAGGAGGAGAGCTGTGGGCAGAAGGCACGAGGCGAGGAAGTCAGACAACATTTAGTGGGAAGTGGGATGTGCAGAAGGGCAGGTAAGAGAGAGCCGAGTAAGCAACATGGAAGTGCACTCAGGCAGCAAGCAGGAGGTGTGGACTTGTGTGGCTTGTGTTTCCTGATAGCAACATTGCAAGAGTCAACTTTAAGCCTCTATGTCAATCAGTATACATGAGGCTTAACCAATTTCTGTTGGGTGCATGCTCTCTATGGAAGCATTTACACTGGTTTCCTTTCTTCTTTCTACCTATAGACACCTTTATGGTAAACAAGTTGAATACCATTAACTATGGCAACCTATCCTTTGCTGTCTCTGTTCCTTGAAAGCAGAAAGAGACCAGCAAACACATCAGCATGTGCTCTTGATACTAACAGAAGCATGCCAACAGCTTACGCTAGGATTTGTGGACTGGATGAATAAGTCAATGATATATTTCCCCTAACTTCAGCTGGCTGTGCTTTTCACGTGACCATTACTCATAACATATAAGGGCCAAGGAGGTTGGGAAGGAAATATTTTTGTCATCTACGCATATGACACTCAGGTATGCTTCCTCAAGCTTCAGCAGAGCATGGCTTTCATGTGATCATGGCCAAGGCCACAGCTACTCATGAATGTTGACTTGACAGCCACACAGAGATTGTATATGTGAATTGTATGTGTTTGAGCTCTTGCTAAATCTTTGTGAATTTGAGTTTAGGAATTCTGTAACATGTAATTCTAAGCATGTCACTGATTTTGAATTTACCGTAATGTGTAAAAATATTTTTAAGACTTATAATTGTTTCTGTTTGTTCATTTAAAGAGTTTTATGCGTATTTGAGTATTTATTTACTTATTCAAAATTCAAAAGTTCCAAGAAGTATAAGAATGGCTGAACAGTGGCAAAAATTTTGGAAATCATAGGGAAAAAGCCAGCAGTTCATCAGGGAAGAAAGCAAATAGATTGCAGAGGTAAAAATGAAGTTTTATGATGGCGAAGTTTGCAGAGATTCCCAAGGAGAGTAAAGAGCTATTGGAATGGGAAGAGCAGTGACCCTGGGACTTATCAAAGAGTAGGGCTAGCAGCTCTGATCAATGGGGATAGATGCTCTCAGCAGTATGTGCTGCAGTGTAGAGCATGATGCTGGGACAAGAGGTCAACATGTCAAGTAATTACAATATCATTGTGGTCAGCAGAAAAATGTTCCCTCAAAGATGTCCATGTTCTAATCCTGGGAACTTGTGAATACGTTATATTCCTTGGTAAAGGGGAATTAAAGTTGCAGATGGAATTAAGTTTGCTAATCGGTTCATGTTAAAATAGGGAGATTATCTTGGATTCTTCAGGTGTGCCCACTATAATCATAAACGTGATTAAACATGCTTATCATGCTTAATCTTAAATATGGAAAAGGGAGGGAGAGAGAAGATCAGAGTAATGAAATAGGAGAAGACACCAACATGTTCTTGCTGGCTTTAAAGGAGGAGGAAGCAGCCTATAGAATCTGGAAAAGAGGAGGGAACAGAGTCTCCCCTGGAGCCTCCAGAAAGGATGGCAGCCCTGTGACACCTTGATTTTAGCCCCCTGAGACCCAAGACACACTTCTGGCCTTCAGACCTATAAGATAATAAACTTGTGTTGTTTCTAGCCACCCCACTGGTGGTAATTTGTTATAGCAGTGATAGAAAACCAGTACAATTATACCAATTGTTTTGAAGATAGTTTGTTTTGCCAGATAGAGCTAATCCTTATTTTCAGAATATAAAGGGGATTCTTGTGAATAGTTTTAGAATCTCCTTCCCTTAAGCCCTTGAATCTAAAAGAAAACTCTTTTTGGGAAGTGGTTTAATTGAGGACTGAGACGTGAATATTCTTGGGAGCTTTGAAGGTCTCTTCTAGGACAGGAATCTGCTGATTCCCCCCCTTATTCTTTACACTTTGGAATCAATATGATTAGAGGGTCATGCCTTGACCCCTTGGAGGAGGCAACTCTCCCCGTTAGATATTTCAATCATATGCTGTACTTTGCCCAAGTTGTGGTCATGACTCTCTTGCCCTGGAGTATTAACTCCTTCATGACAAGGAGCACATTTGTCACATTGTTAAATATTTGTCAAACAAATATTTCCAGCATCATTAATTCAACATTCTAACCAGTAGAAAGATCAAACATGGGAAGGAGGGAGGTTGGGTGGAAGGAATAAGAATGATATTTTCATTTTTTAAAGGGCCAAAAGTTTGGATAAAGCAAGTTCAGATCTTCTCTACATTGCTGTGTTTCACATCTGTAGAAATGGACTTCTGAAGTAAAGCTGTCACTGTTTGCAGATGACATGATACTATACATAGAGAATCCTAAAGATGCCACCAGAAAACTACTAGAGCTAATCAATGAATTTGGTAAAGTAGCAGGATACAAAATTAATGCACAGAAATCTCTGGCATTCCTATATACTAATGATGAAAAATCTGAAAGTGAAATCAAGAAAACACTCCCATTTACCATTGCAACAAAAAGAATAAAATATCTAGGAATAAACCTACCTAAGGAGACAAAAGACCTGTATGCAGAAAATTATAAGACACTGATGAAAGAAATTAAAGATGATACAAATAGATGGAGAGATATACCACGTTCGTGGATTGGAAGAATCAACATTGTGAAAATGACTCTACTACCCAAAGCAATCTATAGATTCAATGCAATCCCTATCAAACTACCACTGGCATTTTTCACAGAACTAGAACAAAAAATTTCACAATTTGTATGGAAACACAAAAGACCCCGAATAGCCAAAGCAATCTTGAGAACGAAAAACAGATCTGGAGGAATCAGGCTCCCTGACTTCAGACTATACTACAAAGCTACAGTAATCAAGACAGTATGGTACTGGCACAAAACAGAAAGATAGGTCAATGGAACAGAATAGAAAGCCCAGAGATAAACCCACGCACATATGGACACCTTATCTTTGATAAAGGTGGCAGGAATGTACAGTGGAGAAAGGACAGCCTCTTCAATAAGTGGTGCTGGGAAAACTGGACAGGTACATGTAAAAGTATGAGATTAGATCACTCCCTAACACCATACACAAAAATAAGCTCAAAATGGATTAAAGACCTAAATGTAAGGCCAGAAACTATCAAACTCTTAGAGGAAAACATAGGCAGAACACTCTATGACATAAATCACAGCAAGATCCGTTCTGACCCACCTCCTAGAGAAATGGAAATAAAAACAAAAATAAACAAATGGGACCTAACGAAACTTCAAAGCTTTTGCACAGCAAAGGAAACCATAAACAAGACCAAATGACAACCCTCAGAATGGGAGAAAATATTTGCAAATGAAGCAACTGACAAAGGATTAATCTCCAAAATTTACAAGCAGCTCGTGCAGCTCAATAACAAAAAAACAAACAACTCAATCCAAAAATGGGCAGAAGACCTAAATAGACATTTCTCCAAAGAAGATATACAGACTGCCAACAAACACATGAAAGAATGCTCAACATCATTAATCATTAGAGAAATGCAAATCAAAACTACAATGAGATATCATCTCACACCAGTCAGAATGGCCATCATCAAAAAATCTAGAAACAATAAATGCTGGTGAGGGTGTGGATAAAAGGGAACACTCTTGCACTGCTGGTGGGAATTGGTTCAGCCACTATGGAGAACAGTATGGAGGTTCCTTAAAAAACTACAAATAGAACTACCATATGACCCAGCAATCCCACTACTGGGCACATACCCTGAGAAAACCAAAATTCAGAAAGAGTCATGTACCAAAATGTTCATTGCAGCTCTATTTACAATAGCCCGGAGATGGAAACAACCTAAGTGCCCATCATCGGATGAATGGATAAAGAAGATGTGGCACATATATACAATGGAATATTACTCAGCCATAAAAAGAAACGAAATTGAGCTATTTGTAATGAGGTGGATAGACCTAGAGTCTGTCATACAGAGTGAAGTAAGTCAGAAAGAGAGAGACAAATACCGTATGCTAACATATATATATGGAATTTAAGGGAAAAAAATGTCATGAAGAACCTAGGGGTAAGACAGGAATAAAGACACAGACCTACTGGAGAACAGACTTGAGGATATGGGGAGGGGGAAGGGTGAGTTGTGACAGGGCGAGAGAGAGGCATGGACATATATACACTACCAAACGTAAGGTAGATAGCTAGTGGGAAGCAGTTGCATGGCACAGGGATATCGGCTCGGTGCTTTGTGACCGCCTGGAGGGGTGGGATAGGGAGGGTGGGAGGGAGGGAGGGAGACGTAAGAGGGAAGAGATATGGGGACATATGTATATGTATAACTGATTCACTTTGTTATAAAGCAGAAACTAACACACCATTGTAAAGCAATTATATCCCAATAAAGATGTTAAAAAAAAAAAAAAAAAGAAATGGACTTCTGTGCCCAACTCAGTGAAAACACTCTATGGCACAAATTGGGATCCCTTACTTTCATATCATGTTCCCACACACGTTAATAATTGCTCCAAATTAACTACAGCATTTGTTTAAAGTTGAATCAAATATAATTCTCTATTTATACAAGTGGAGTTTGATTGAGGAATGAAACCCATGTACATATATTTAGCATTGCACCTCTGCTTACCGCACTTAAAAAAACAGAAAGTATCGTCCTAGCAGAATCATGCGTTTCAAGTCTATGTAAAATGAGACCCTTCTAAATCAGGAAGTGGAACCCAGTCTCAATGTGGACACGAGCAACATAAGCTACCAAACGTGGTAAAATTAACAAATTAACTGGCATGAATTTCAGAGTCCAGGTCCTAGAAGTGCTTGGAGCTGACTTCCCCACCTTCCCTGGTCAGTGCACTGGTGCTCTGGGATGCTGGGGCCACAGGCCCTGTTGTAATGGGTAGACGGAATTCCCTCTTGCAGGGAAGTGGGCCACTGGGATGATGGGGTGGTGGGTGGTGGGAGGGGCTCTGGTCACACTTGGCCCAAATCTCACTGGTGAGGTAGGTGGAACAGCAGGAGATTCCAGGGGAGATTCGGGCAAGAACAGCTAGCTGAGTGCGGCCTGTGGAGGGCTCCTGGGCAGTGGGAGCTTCCAGATGGGAGGGAGTTTGGAGAACTCAAGACCTTGACTCTATGCCCGGGGCACAGCCCAGGAGAGGGGTGTGTGTGTGTTGGGGGGGGGGTTGACCAGCTGCCTACCAAGGACTAAAGCTTCCCTTTAAATCAAGGGTCCAGTTTAGTCCCCAGGATCCATCCCCTTAGGCTCTGAATCCCTGGGGTTAAGTTTCCAGAGCTCTGCTCTTCCTCAGGAACCTTCCCAGCTATTCCCCAGGCCTTTAGCATTTCCATCTCAAGGAAAATGCCGCTTAGATGACCTGCTTTTTTGCCAGGGAAGGAGAAGACCACACTGTGTCATCGTCTGCTGGGTCTGTTCACATCGGGCAGGAAAGCTCGCTTCACAAGGAGTTTCTGTCTCCCTGAGTGACGTGAAAGTGACGACATGGAAGCAATAGACCCAGAGCGGGATCAAGATACTGAGGGCCAGGTGAACACGAGTGCCCTCTCCCCAGGCTTCACAGCCTCTCGTGCCCCACGCGTTTTCTGCATGTACTGCCTGACTTCTCACCTTTCGGGGATATAGCAGCCCACCTGCTCAGAGGACCCACTTCCTTAGGAAGTGCTGGGAGGGCTCGTACCCCAGCTGGCAGAGCCACTGGGGGGTGTTGGGCAGAGAAGGAGACAAACACGTCCACCCAGCTCTGAGGATTCTTTTAATCAGTCAGAAACCAGCCTTTTGAGGTGGCCTTAAGGCTAATGAAAAAATGAAAAGGATAACGATTTAGAAGATAAAGTGATACATTATTAATGAGTGGCAAATCTTTCTTCCCCCCAGAAGGTCCTCCTTATCTATTTAAGAAGTCACACAAGTAAACTGAGAAAGGAAGCACTTTGTTTTTCTGTGCAGTCAGAGCTCCAGACACCCCACCTACCCACCCTGGCCGAGGATGCTGAGTTCCCTCTTCTGTCACGGCTGCGGTGACAGAGTTCAGGGCACAATGTCGCCTTGGAAATAGGAGACTCTCTTCTAATCTCTAAGAGATGGGGATATGGAATCCAGGGAAGGACTCTCAACCCAGAAAACCACCTGCCATTTGGGGCCCTGTGGTTAATGAAGTGTAAGCCCCTCCCCCTGCGGGAAGCCAGCACCTCTTTGCCCTGCCCATGGGCGCCTCCACCCCGTCCCCAGAATTCGGTTTCTCCTTCCATGTCTCTAGGAAGCAGTGGCCTTGTGGTTACCCAAGGCTGATTTCGAAAGAGAAGGCAGAGAAAAAGCTTTCCAGGCTGGCTTCCCTCCCACTCAGGGGAAATCCAGTTCAGTGAACTCCCCTCCCTAAACAGCGGAAATATTGCTAAACCCAGGAGTGATCACCTTCTCCCTCTATCACAGAGCAGGAATGACTCTTTTTTCTCATCTTTTTTTTTTTAGATTGATGTACAGTTACTGTACAGTATTCCATAAGTTACAGGTATGCAAAACAGTGATTCACAATTTTTAAAGGTAACACTCTATTTATAGTTATTGTAAAATATTGGCTGTATTCCCCGTGTTGTGCAATAGATCCTTGTCGCTTATTTGTTGCCTTATAGTTTGTACCTCCTACTTCCCTACCCCTATCTTGCCCCTCCCTCCTTCCCTCTCCCCACTGGTAACCAGTAATTTTTTCTCTATATCTGTGTGTCTGCTTCTTTTTTGTTATATTCACTAGTTTGTTGTAGTTTTTAGATTCCACCTATATGTGAGATCATACAGCATTTGTCTTTCTCTGTCTGACCTGTTTCACTCAGCATAACGCCCTCTAGGTCCATCCACATTGCTGCAAATGGCAAAATTTTGTTCTTTTTTGCGGCTGAGTAATGGGAATGATTCTTGATTACCGTGAGCATAGATACTGAACAAACACCGCAAGAACCAAAATGATTATGAAGTACCTTTCAATAATTTAAGACTTGATGTTTTAAAATGTGGCAGAGCTGCTTCAATGGGAGCAGATGGCAGCAATCACCCCTGCTCTCTGCAGCCCTGTCTGGCTTGTGCTGGAGCCCCTGCTAACAGGTGGCAGGGTCTGGGCAACCCCCTCCCCTTCCAGGCTGCCATTTCCTCTCCCCACCAGGCAGCCAGCCACCTGAACGACCCTCTCTCATCAAGCTGCTTCTTTATCTTTGATGCACGCAAATCACCCAAGAACCTCATGAAGATGCAGGTTCTGGTGTCCCAGAGGGTGGAGCCTACTGTTTCTAACACTCCCGGGGGAGCTGACGGTGGCACCACACCCAGTGGTAAGTTTTCAGAGCATCGTCAAGGCCAGTGCCTCCATCTCAATCAGGATGCAGTCGACACCCCCTCCCCACATTTCCAAATCCTTCTTCAGTGTCTGCAGCTTTCCTTCTCCTCCCTCAACCCACCTTCCCCCTCGTCTCTTCTCTCTCTCCCTCCCCACAACCCCTCTACTCCCTAGTCAACCCACTTGTTCTATATCTTTAGGAGTCTCCTTCACTCATATCACTTCCTTTTTGTTTCTTCACAAGCTTTAATTAAGATAACCAATCTCTGCTAAGTAGGTCAGCTCAAAACAATTCAATCAACACTTTTGAGAGGAAGAAAGAAACACACTTCTCTGAGGAACCTGGGAAAGGTCGAGAATCATCCAATCCACAACTCTTTCAGGTCTTTCCTGGAGGCCTTCATCCACACCAGCTCTGCCAGCAGTTGGCAACTTTTACCACCCCTGGGCGATGTCACCCTGTGTTGTACCCCAAAGACACAGTGCCGGTCCCCCCAAAGCCCCACACATCTGCTGGAACCACCGTTACCTCATATTCCAGCCCATTTTTTGGCATATGTGTTTTACATACATGAGCTCTTACTGCAGTTCACATTTTATTTCTTGACGTTTTTACTTAAGTTTTTAACTGTCATTAAAGATTTCTGGAAAAAAAAAAAAACTCCCAATTTTTAGTAGCAGTTCCATTGTGTGCATTTACTTAATCGCTTCCCTGCTGTCGGACATGTGGATTCCAACTTAGCATTGATTTCATGGAACTTTTGAAAACACAGACACACACAGACACACACACATACACACACCCCCCAAACTGTATTACTTCCTTTCAATCACCCTTCACATACAGAAGTCGAAGGAGATCCAGACCATGATTAGGAAAGCGACAGATACTGAAGGGCAACCGGAACCAGAACAAGAAATTTAGAAGGAGAGGATTTTACAACAGAATAATAACAGTCAAGATTTTTTTGACACTTAGAGCCAAGCACCATGTTGTGTAGAGTGTGAAGTGTTTTATGGAGATGGTCCCATGACTTTATAAATGCTGACTCTCCTCACTGCTGAAGAGGAGATACACAACAGGAAAGTGAGTCGTCTGTGGTCACGGAGCCCTCAGAGGCGAGGCCAGAATCGCCCCAAAGGCTCAGCTCCTGGGACTGTCTTCTGAACCATTCTGCACTGCTGGACACAGCATCCTATTCTCCATGATGTAGAAAATGCTAAGATTTTACAGCACCCTCTTCCGTGACAGCTAAACCGATGCTGTAAAAAACAAATACTGGCCTCCAGGGAATCAAGGGATCTGCTGGGTTTCGCTGAGATTAGTCATGAAGAGCCTCTCGCCACCACATGTTATTCATTTGTCCACCCACCCGTCCACTCAGCAGATTTCACAACACTCACCCCTGATGCCAGGGATTCAGAGAAAACCAGTTGACCAAGACGATAGGGAAATTATTTCCTGGAGAATTTCCTGTGTCTGCGATGGAGCGACTTTCTCAGGGGAGACAACGCAGAGGTGAGTACACTTCAAGCTGTGCCATACAGCTCAAAAGAAGATGAGCTTCTTACAAGCCGCCGATACAGAAACCAGCAAGAACCTTCCAATAGGGCAGCCACTTTCCTGGAGCCACAGATGCCACCGTCCGGGACTGTCGACTTCTTGCTCCCTGGCCCCAAGGCCCCCCACACTCTTGAAGGCAACGAGCAGGAAAGAGCGGGCCAGGCACGAAATTGAGGCACAGATGTAGAGAACAAACGTATGGACACCAAGGGGGGAAAGGAGCGGGGGTGGGTGGGCGGAGTGGTGGTGGGATGAACTGGGAGATTGGAATTGACATGTATACACTAATATGCATAAAATGGATAACTAATAAGAACCTGCTGTATAAAAAAATAAATAAAATAAAATTCTAAAATTCTAAAAAAGAAAAAAAGAGTGGGCCAGGGTCTGTTCAGAAATTACTTTTAGGTAGCTGTGTCCTTAGAGGCCAAGCTATTAGAGATGGGGGGGACAGAAAAAGGACGGAAGAAATGTCATTCATTCTTATCAAACCCCTGCATCCTGACCCCATTTGCTCAAGTGCCCCCTGGATAAATCCACCTGGTTGAGCTGCCTTGGGCTCCTCAAAACAAAAGTGCAACCCTTTCCTCCCCCACGTCGTGGGACCTCCCTTCTGTAGGCCCAACTTGTAGAGAAAGTTTTCACCCACGAGCTGGAGTTACCCCTGCTCCCCCCTCTCCCTTTATCCTCCAAGTCAACAGGTTACAGGCTTACACTCGTTTGGGAGTCTAAGGAACACGGGGTCCATCAGTCCATTCTCTGGGAACCCGCCAGGCCTGGCTGCCCCTGCTCCCTCCCTGGGTTTCCCAGGGATACCTGAGAGGGTGGGTGGCCTAATTCATGCCAGAGGAGACCTCACCAGCCTTGACGCTGGTGAGCAGCGCTGGTCCATGTGCAAACGCAAAGCCTTGGTTTTCCTCTGAGAGGTGTTTTGAGTAGCCTGACCAGCTTGGGTTCTGGATCCAGGGAAGCCCGAATTTAGTCCTGGTTCTGCCCTTTATGATGGTGGGATCATGGGGACCTGATTCAGCCTCTTTGAGCCTCAGGTGTCTCCTCTGTAAACTAGAGGTACAGATGCCCACTTCCCTGGGTTAAGTGGTGAATTCTGTAAAGGACTTAGCATGATGTCTAAGAAGTACTTGGTACATATTTGTGGTATTAGTATAATTATTATTATTATTTCTCAATAGGCTGCCAGGCCTCCCTGCCCTGGGCCCTTTCTGGGTTCCTCGTGATCTTCCCTATTTTATTTCACCAGCTACAAGAGGGAAGTGAGCTGCCCTTCACCCCCGCAGTTGGTGAAAGGGGTGGGCAGGGCACTGTGTTAGGGCATCCCCTGTTCCATTTGGTCTTCTGAATGCTCCCTGGGGATGTTATGGGAAGAGCCTCTTACCTGCTCCACCCTCCACCCTCCTCCCAGGGGGGATTTTTGTTTTGTTTTGTCTTCTTTTTCATAATTCTTTTCCATTATGGTTTATCACGGGATATTGAATATAGTTTCCTGTGCTCTATAGTAGGACCTTGTTGTTTATCCATTCTATATATAATAATTTGCATCTGCTAATCCCAAACTCCTGATCCAACCCTCCCCCACCCCCCTTCCCCTTGGCAACCACAAGTCTGTTCTCTATGTCTGTGAGTCTGTTTCTATTTTGTAGGTAGGTTCATTTGTGTCATCTTTTAGATTCCACATGTAAGTGACATCATATGGCATTTGTCTTTCTCTTTCTGACTCACTTCACTTAGTATGATAATCTCTAGGTCCATCCATGTTGCTGCAAATGGCATTATTTCATTGATTTTTATGGCTGGTTAATATTCCATTGTTTATATACACCACATCTTCTTTATCCATTCATCTGTTGATGGGCATTTAAGTTGTTTCCATGTCTTGGCTATTGTAAATAGTGCTGCTAGGAACAAAGGGCATGCAGGTATCTTTTTGAGTTATAGTTTTGTCTGGATATATGCCCAGGAATGGGATTACTGGATCATATGCAACTCTATTTTTAGTATTTTGAGGAACCTCCATACTATTCTCCGTAGGGGAATTTTTTAAAGCACAGCTTAGGTGCTTTTTCTCACACTGAAGGGTCCACAGTGGCCCCCCACTTCCTTTAGGGGGAGTTTTCATTGTTTAACGTGGTGACATGCTGGCCGCTACCCAACACCACTTTCTACCTCACCAGTGAAGTTAATCTTTCTCACTGGCACAGCCGCCGTTAGAATTGCTATGTTTTTCTAGATTAAACCATAGAATTCAGACAACAGAGTTGTATGCCTTGAAACTACTCAGGAGAACATGGGGCTGTGGTCAAGATGCCCACCTTTATGTGAGTAGACATCTGTGACACTATCACTCCACAGTTGTGTGCTACACGTGCGAATCCCACTAAATTCTTTATCTATTAGGCCTGTGGGGTGACTGGCATATGGTACATATTCTAAAAAAATGAGTGGGTGAATTAAGGAAGGTACAAATACAACTGTAGTGATGGATACGAAAAGATCTACCATCCTTATTGCACTGGTTATTTCTACCTCAGCCTGATTTTTCAAGCACTCTTTGATTTTGTTTTATTTCCGTTTACCTGCCTATGACCATCCAGAGAGATAAAGGGACTATATCTTCTGCCACTGTTCTAGAACTTTCCTGGTTGTGGCCAGTCGTAATTTACAAAAATGGCCTTTGCATCATTTCTGTCCCATATACCCTTCCAAGACCTTTTCCAGAGTTAAAGTCTATTTTCCCATCCTTTGAACCCAGGGGGTTTGTGACTATTTCAACCAATAGAGGATGACGAGAGTGATGCTACGTGACCTCTGAGCCCAGGTCACGAGAAGGTGCAGCTTCTACCTGTCTGCCTTGGGATGCTCCTCCTTGGAACCCAGACACCATGCTGTGAGGAGACTCACACTGGCCCTGGGGAGAGACTACAAGGAGAAGGCCATGTAGAGAGGAACTGAGGCCTTCAGCCGACAGCCAGCATGAGCTACCATGAATGAAGGAGTCCTCAGGTGATTCCAGCCCTCAGACTTTGAGCTTTCCAGCTGAGACCCCAAATATCATGGAATAGAGCCAAACCATCTCTGCTCTAATGTGTCCAGGTGCTGACCCACAGAATTCATGAGCACAGTAAGTTACTGCATTTTATCACTAAGTTTTGGAATAATTTGTTTTACAGACGCATAACTAGAACATTGGCCTGTTGTCAAAATGCAAAGAAATAGTGAACCTGAAAGTAAAATGTGCTACCTAATCACATTGCTCCTTGCTCTCTTTATACTAATAAATCATGTTTCTTGATATGAAAAATAATCGCTTCATTCTGCATTATCCCTCTTTTCTGCTGTCACTAATGTGCTGACTGAAAACTCATTTTTCACGTTATTTAATTTTGAGATGAGTGAACACACAAATGAAACCCTATGACAGCAATGGTTTTTGAGCTGTGACCCACATCCGAGCACCACACATTCATTTCACTGAAAACAAGCTACCCTTCCAGAATGCCTTTGCTTCTAATTCATAAAGTTACCACCCTGCCTATTGCAATCGTTGAAAAAATATTTAAGTTGACTTTTTAAACAAACAGGCAATTAGTGGACCAATCTTTGGCAAATCTAATCAATAAAAAAAGTAAAATGAGAAATGTGAAAGATGTATAATAAGAGATTAAAACTTACAAGAGATTGCAACTCTTACACTTTTAATGAAATGAAGAATTTTTTTTCTAAAGATGTTAACAAAATTGCTCAAGAGAAAGTAGAAAACCTCAATAGACTGTAATCATTTAGAAATGCAAAAGGTTAAAAAAAAATTATTGCCCCCAAAGGTTCTGGCCTCAAGAGTTCTCTCAGTATGGGACTTCCCTGGTGGCACAGTGGTTAAGAATCTGCCTGCCAATGCAGGGGACACCGGTTTGAGCCCTGGTCCAGGAAGATCCCACATGCTGCAGAACAACGAACCCCGTGCGCCACAACTACTGAGCCTGCACTCTAGAGCCTGCGAGCCACAACTACTGAACCCATGTGCCACAACTACTGAACCCATGTGCCACAACTACTGAAGCCCATGCACCTAGAGCCCGTGCTCCGCAACAAGAGAAGCCACAGCAATGAGAAACCCACGCACCGCAACGAAGAGTAGCCCTCGCTCACCACAACTAGAGAAAGCCTGCGCGCAGCAACAAAGACCCAACCCAGCCAAAAATAAATAAATAAATTTATTAAAAAAAAAAAAAAAGAGTTCTCTCAGTGTATTTCTTAAGCTTTCAAAGAAAGTGCCCAGCTATATAAACCCAGCCAGAACAAAGATAATACTAAAAGTTAGCTTTAATTTATTGGATGAAACTTGTTTAATATCAGACCCAAACTTGATAAAGCTAGAATAAGGAAGCAAACTATGATATACAGGCTTTTTCATGTATGGCTTTAAAAAGTTGCTAGCAAATGTATTAAATAACATACTTAAAAAGATAACATTAAAATCAAATTAAATTTGTATTAGAGGAGCAGGAATAATTTAATATTAGGAAGTGAGTATATTTATATCATATATATCATACTAACTTTAATATAAAAACTAAATTCATATGTATAAATACTAGAAAAAGCATCCTTTTTTTTTTCTCTGTCCCATCATCATTATTTAAAATTGTCCTGGGCAATTCCCTGGCAGTCCAGTGGTTAGGGCTCCGAGTTTCACTGTCGGGGGCCCGGGTTCGATCCCTAGTTGGGGAACTAAGATCCCCCAAGCCTAGCGGAATGGCCAAAAAAAAATTGTCCCAGGAGCTTCATAAGTACAAAAAACAAAATCCCAATGATCAATAACTACTGGAATTAAAAATGCAAAATAATCATTGCTTGCAAATATATAACACTGTGCCCAAGAAACCTTATAGAATCAACCGAATGCCTTTTAGAATTAACGAACTAATAAAGACATGACCAATACAGTATAAACGTGGGAAACGCAGTAGATCTGCATACCAGCAAAACCAATTAGAAGACAGAATGAGTATGGAGAAGGAATACCATTCTCAATAGCACCATATATATAGATATATAAGCTTAGAATAAAATTAATAAGATACATGTTGGGGAAATTTTTAAAAATAGAAATAGAAATTGTAATGAGACACCAAAAATACAACTTGAATAAATGGGCCAACATGTCACATTTCTGATGGAAAGCCGACTATCAGGAAGAAATAAATTCTTACAAGTTAATTTAAAGTTTCAATGCAATATTGTTATTTGATAAAATCAGTGTAGTTTATCTTGAAAAAATAAGTGGTACCAATAGCTCTTTTAGCACAAAGTAAGAAATGCCACTAAATTCTGAAAGCAATAAAAAATGAAAGAAGAT
Source organism: Monodon monoceros (assembly GCF_005190385.1). Classification (NCBI taxonomy): domain Eukaryota; kingdom Metazoa; phylum Chordata; class Mammalia; order Artiodactyla; family Monodontidae; genus Monodon; species Monodon monoceros. Next base: position 6,112,289 of record NW_021703772.1, on the reverse strand, counting down.
CATCATGTTTCTCACACAAGTAAAGTCAGATCAACAGAACTAAAGAAGTAAACCTGAAATTGGCCAAGTACGTGTAAGAACTTATTAAAAGAAAAGAGCCATCACAAATCAATGGGTAAAGACTAGAGTATTCTATAAATAGGGTGTGGAAATGGACAATTTGGGGGAAAAATTAGATGCTCACTTCATATCATAGAAAAAATAAATCCTAAATGCATTTTTAAAAGACAGAAACCACACAAAACTAGAAAAAACATGCTAGCTTAAATTTAAAAATCAATATATCAATATTTGATTAAATATGTACAATAAAAATTTTCTCTGTATCAGAAAACACAGTACCAAATATGAAAGACCAGGGGTTAATATCCCTAATTAATGAAGAATCGATATTGGCTGCGTGAGAATAGTGCAATACACTACATCAATGAGCAAACAGCACCGACAGCTACGTTGACAAGACTTCTTAGAATCAGAAACTGCTGATGTGAATGTGAACTGGCCCACTTTTCTGGAAAGAAATCTAATAATTGGTATCAAAATCATTGAACAAAGTCATACCTTTTAATCCAGTAATTCATTCTGGAAATGTATCCTCAGGAAAGCTGAAACAAGAACTGAAAGTTGTGGACACAAGTTTCTGATCTCCGTGCTATTTATAATGTAGAAACATGGCAACCAAACTAAATAGCCTTCCAGGGGAATATTTAAGACAAGCCTGATACTAGAGGGAAGATTTTTTTTAAAGCCATTGAAATTTTTGTTTGAAGAATTTTTGTAAAATGTGAACATTCTCATGCTATAATTTTAAGTAAAACAAGATACAAAACTTTGCATTGATGAGATGTCAAGTGCAAACAAATGCGTGGGAGCGTGTGGAAATGTCCTGATATGCCTACACGTGCTGGCCCCTGAAACAACGGTGGGAATGTGTGCATTTTTTCCTTCTCCTTTATATTTCTCTCTACTTTCAAATTTTTTGAAGCTAAGTATGTGCTTTTAGGATGATAGAAACTTGAACATGCTTGTCGGGAGTGAGCAAGCCTCCGTTGGTGGGAAGAGGTTGGAAAATACGTAAGAAGGGGGAGCAATGATGGAGGCATGCCCTGTAGGACAGAAGAAATGGGACCAAAGGTTCCTGTGGAGGTACTGGTCATGCCACCTGTAGGAGGAAGTGTGTGTCTTCCCCAGAGAATGAAGGAAAAGAGAAGAGGCATGTAGGTGACATTTTATGTCAGCGGCAAGAAGTTGAAGGAATTCATGCTACTCTCTCAGTTTGCTCTAAGATTCTTGGTAACCTTCAAAGATGGGGTGGGGCTGTGGAAGGGCTAGAAGCCTTGAGGCTCTAATCTGGAATCAAATAAACTGGTGATGGGAGAGGATGAGGCCAAGCTCATTGTGGATCTGTGTGAAATGGAGACCACAATTCATACTGGGAACCATTAGCACAGTGGTGTGATTTCCAGGGAACCCCAAATGGCATTGGGGTACACAGCGGGTACGCTTCTCCCGGGTCCACACTCCCCTGCCTAGTAGTTAAGGCTCCTGAGCTTGGCTGGGGACGCAGGTTCTAGTGTTGCTGTGTCTCATCCATCTTTGCATCTCTCCCAGGCTCTGAGCCAGCAGATCAAAAGAAGCATTAAATAAAGGGGACATCTGAAATGCAGGCATCGTTCTGGTTAAAGGTGATGAATTGGGCCTGTACGTTCAATTCCATTGCCTTTGCATCTCATGGAAATAACCAAAGAAATACTAGGGTTAAAAAAAAAATCATCCTGGAGCGCAAATAGGTATGCCAGCCTTATGCCATGAACCTCGTGGTCATTCTGTATACCACTCAGTAACTCGTAGATACCACATGTAATTTCCCCTCCAAATGTTCTTTTTCATGATAGAACGTGAAGGTCAGGTTCCGTTGTGGTTTCTTTAAGCACCAGACCTGGGCATCTATTGGAAGAACCCAAATTGCCCAATGAAATGAAATGAAATGACACGCCTGGCTCACTAAGGATTTCCTTTGTTAATTTGAAGGGGAGTCTGTGGGCTGCTTTTCTGGGATGGGCTGGGGGAAGGGCTGCCCTTCTGTGCCTTGGCATATCAATGGCCAAGGCGCTTGGAGGATTCCCCTCCCAGATTTCTGAACTGCTGTAATCTCTGTTCCCCGAAGGCCCATTTCCCCTTCCTGACCCACTCCCCTCTCTGCTCCACACCCTCTGATACACACCCAGAGCGCCAAAATCCACTTCCTCTGCCCAACTGTGCTTTCTGGGTCTCCCCAGGCTTTACTCCTTAGTCTTAAAAAAAAGTCCTTTTTGGGTCACTATAAATGTGCCTGTTTTTGGTGAAATGTCTTACTAATGGCTCTAGCATGTATTGTGAAAACCCATATCGTGCTTCCAGAATATAAAACCATGAAAGATCCAATGGAATCATCTCAGTAGGAATCGGGCAGCAGTGCCCAGAGGCTATTTTTAAACTCTGCGTTCTGGTTCTGGTGTTTGCGGAGCTGCCCTTCTCCTGGGACTCCTGCTCAATTGCCTGAATTGCTGGTGCTGGAGGATGTCTGTGCGCTCAGGTTTGGGGTCAGTGGAGCCACGAGGCTGAAGTCAAGGTGCTTGCCCAGGAAGGAGGCTGGTGAGCAGGGATGCGGGTGGCGTGGGTATGGTGGTACCCAGCTGGCTGCTGAGCCCCCGGGGGATGCTGCCAGAGCTGTGGGCTGTGGGAGAAGCGAGGGATGGCCAGGCTGCAAGATTGGCTCCCCGCACGCAGCAAGGCCTGGAGAAAATGGGTTTTCCTGGAACATCACGGCAGAATACCCCTGTCACCCCTAACCAATCTCTTGTCTTTTATCTGTATAGGGGAGCCCTGGATGTTGGTTCAAGCCATGGTACTCACTTTGGGCTGCCTCTCAAAACCCCTGAGGCACATCCAGTGAGCGAGGGGCCCCATGTCCCTCAGTAGGGAAGCCGCCCATAATAGGTTCCTTCCTCCCTCTCCCTGCCTTCAACTGCTGGGTTTCTCTTCACAGCACTTATCACTGTCTGATATTCTAACACACATTTGTTTCTTTGATTTTGACCTGTCTCCTCTTATAGAATCTGAGTCCCGCAAGGCCAAGGATTTGTTTCTGTTCATCACTAGAGTCACCCTGGCATGTAGTAGGTGCTCAATAAATATTTGTGGTGGGAGAAAGGGAGGAATGGGGCAGGGAGTTTCTCCTTTCTCCCGAGAGCAGCTAAAAGACCATTGCTGTGTCTTCTCCGTTGGGGACCATCACGCTGAGGCCAGCTGCCTCCCTCTGAGACGCCGGCCTTGCCCATGGGCTTTGTTTGTTCTCTGCTCTCTGCTTCCTCAGATGATGCCCTGGCTGAGGTCTCCTCTGAACAGTGGCACTAAGAACGTCAGCCGAGGGCAAACGACCACAGATGGTGCAAAAGCGAAGCAGCTTAGGAGCCCTAGAGCCACCTTCTCCAGATGAGTGGGGACAGCCCTCCCTGTCAATGTAGGTCCTTTGAAATTCGCCGGGTATGTCTGCTCTGACAGGCTTGGGAAAGGCCCCGAGACATGCAGCTGTGTCGCTGCCACAGCTCCAGGCTCTCCTTCTGTGTCATACCCTGCTGTCCTGGGGTCCTGGGCTCTAAGGACAGAGTCTCTCTGGTCTGGACCACTTGCTCCACCCCTCAGGACCTTCCCTCCCTCCTTGCACAGGGTGGGGCAGGGGTGTGTGTTCTGTGAGTGTGTGTTGGCTCTTTGTGTGTTGAAGAAGCTGAGACAAAAGATCCCTGTCCCCATGCAGAAACCCTTGCACTCACCTTCCTAACTGACTGCATGTCCAGTGGGTGTCTCACGCTCCATCCCTTCAAATCCAAGTGTCCAAATCCCAGTGACTACCCCTTTGGGGGTCTCTTTAGAACAAGGGGGATTTTCTCCCATTCCTGGCATCCCTCCACCCTTTGAGAATCGAAGCTTCCAAGCCAGATTCCTGCAGCTTGAATGGAACTCGCTCTATTAATGTGTGTGCGTGTCCACACCAAGTGGGCACCTGCGTTTCTGGGACACTTGCCATCTGGAATCGTGTGAGCTCCTCATTGTGAGCCTATTTCTGGACTCAGAGGGGAATTGGCTCAGAAGCGGGCATCCTCTCCCACATCCTCCAGCTGCCCAGCAGACCTGACTCACATGCCCCGCTCCTGTTCAGCTGACTGACTTGGCCACTGGGAGTCCAGCAGGCATGGGGCTCACCCCAACTTCCTGCACAGTGGGTCAGACCCTCAGGCCAGGCACAGAGAGAATGTCCTGGAAGTCAGCCTTGTGCTTCTGCCCTCCTCCGTGTGTCCTTTGTCTTGGGCTGGCTCCTCTCCTGGCAGCTCAGTGGCTGCAGCGGGTCCAGAGCTTCCACTTGTCACCACATCACCCGGCGTGGAAGAGTCACCTGGGAGCCCTCAGGGACCAGAAGGGAGGCTGGGATGTGTATCCCAGCGGCCAAGGCCACCGTCTCTCGAGTCTCCGTGACTCCCACCCAGCCTCAAGCCCCTCCCTTGAGGGCAGCGGGTGTGGGAGTGCAGAGGTGGGCCTGGAAATGGAGACGGGGAGCCCTTCACCGTGTGCACTCGGGGAAGACTTGCTTCTTACATTACTTTTTATTTTTACTGTGAATAGAAAAGTAAAACTTAAAACAACCCTGTGAGGAAGAAGAAGCTCTAAATTTAGATCTGACCAGGTGTTACCTCCTAGGGCTAGTTTAGAAATAGGAGAAAAATGGGCTACGGGGCTGCCCTGGAGACACCGGCACATGCTTAGAGGTGGAACCAGGATGCAGAAAGCTGGGGACAGGGCAGGACGGTGTTGAAATAAAGCCGGGGGGAGAAAGTCCACCTCAAGCGCTGATGTGGGAAATGTGAGCTTGTTTCATACATAAAACACACATGGGGAAGCATAACGTTTCTAACAATAAATATCTAAAAACCAGAAAATTTCAATTCCGTTCAGAATCTTGCTTTTGTATGATACAATATTTCCACAGAAGGTACTGGTCTGGAGTGAATTTGTTTTAAAAAACATAAAATTCTCTTAAGCTTTATACATTGGCTTTGGGAGTAATTGTAAAAATGGTACTATGTTTTGAATAATTCAAGATCTAAACACAAAGAAAATTTAATAAAATTAGAGAAAATAGGAGACTATGAAAGGGGACACGTTATTACTCTTGATAGGAAATGACTGGGTAGCAACAGGCCAATGTGCAATTATATATATAATTATATATATATATATATAAAGGTACCAATAATATATATTATGTTATGTTATATGTACCAATGTTACCAATTAACAATAATTGGTATGTTACCAATTAACATACCAATTATGTTATAGGTACCAATTGGTACCTATGTTATAGGTACCAATAATATATATTATGTTATGTTATATGTATTATGGTATATATATTACCATAATATATATGGTATATATATTACGGTATATTATGAAATATTATGGTATATAATATATTTGGCATATATAATAGCTATATATCATGAATATATGTATAATGGATATATATATATATAATGGATCTATATCATGATATATATATATTATGGTACACATTATAATATATATATTATGGTACATATATTATGGTGTGTGTGTGTGTATATATATATGTGTATATATATATATACACAGTATATATATTATGGTGTGTGTGTGTGTGTATATATATATACACACAGTATATATGTTATGGTGTGTGTGTGTGTATATATATATATATATACACACAGTATATATGTTATGGTGTGTGTGTGTGTATATATATGTGTATATATATACACACAGTATATATATTATGGTGTGTGTGTGTGTATATATATATATATATATACACACAGTATATATATTATGGTGTGTGTGTATATATGTATATATATATATACACACAGTATATATATTATGGTGTATGTATATATGGTAAAACGCAGCCCAATATGCCATCAGTTAGTAAGGTAAGCACTGAGTAGAGAAAAGCCATAAATACGGATACATAAATTTGTATATATAAAGATATCCTAAACCTAATAGACCTAACAAAAAGAAAAATGACAAACTGGAAAAATATATTTAGCACATATACCAGACAAAAAGTGAATATGACTACAAAGAGATCTCCCGAATTGATAAGAAAAAGACTTACTCAAATAGAAACGTGGTCAAGGGAAAAGCAGTTGACTCTTTCCTTAATATGATGATTGTTTAAGAAAAGGGCAACCCATCCTTCTGAAAAGACTGGCTTCATGGAAACACTTCGGACCCTTGTTGGGTCCCTCGCAGAGCAGGGACCGTGAATGATGGAAGAGTCTTGGAAGCTGTCAGAGACTGGGCAGCGGGGATCTGGGCTGAGTTCCCTGCTCTGCTAGGAGTTGTAGCAGTAGACACGCGGGGATCAGGTGTCTATTGGGAGAACGTGGCTGCACAGAAAGCAAGTGTATATCCTGGATCATAATATAAGGAAGCAGAAATCTCTGTTCTTGCACCCCTGCCTGTGGCAATAACTATCTCTTTCCCCTGTTCTCCTCCTTTTTGGAGCCTCACCTCTGCGCCTGTACTGTGGTTCTGTGCCCACCTCAGGCTCACTGTCTGGAGCTACCCTCATAAGCGTTCTTTCCATCATCAGCCCGCACTGGAGAGATGTGTGTGGTGGTCCACATGATCCAAGGAGTAAGTGGTGGCTGGGCAGGGTGTGTCGGATGCTCTTGAGACCAGCATGTGTTTCCCGCATGATTGAATGGCCAGGGAGCTGTGGTCATAGTCACCAGGGAGCCTCAGTGACTGTGTGACACAGTGGGGCACCCACTTGGGACACCCCAATGTTGTGGATGGTACCTGTCTACTGACACTGGTGGACAGCAATTGCTCGGTTGACTGACCAGATAAATGCCAATACCGTTAAGCCCGCAGACATGTTCCGCTTAATTTCCGGTGGAACTGGTCCTGACGTTACAACCTAGAGAATCATGATTTTCTCCCATTCACTTTCTCAGGCAGCGCCACAGCCCTCCTCCAGCTGCACAAGCCAGAAACTCAGAATTCATTCTCGACGCCACCCTGTCCCTCACGCCTCAGAGGTAAGATGGCCACATCATTTGTTGTTCAAACCAAGTCACATTGGGGATAAAGGGAGGAGCCATTCAAAATTATGATGAATGAACAGCCATAAACCAGGGCTGTCCCAGTGAATTGAAACTTACATCCACCCAACCCAGAGCCAACCCACCACCTGCTTCTGTGAACTCGTAAATATCTCTCAACTCTCTCCCCTTCCTCCACCAACACCACCCTGGCCCCAGCTACCATCTTCTCTTCCCTAGGCTGAGGTCCACCCACATGCATACTGGTTTCCAGCCAAGTGATCATTTCAGATGGTCACACAGTCCCTGATGTGATGGAAAAGGTTACCTGATTACTGAATATACATGTAACACTTTGTGATTAAAAATTCCCCTTATCTAGAGCTCCAATTTGGTTTCCACTGATAATACTTGCTCTCATGTGCCTACAGTGTTTGGGTTTCCACTGAGTTCCAGTGTGAATTTGATATTTGTATGGCAGTTCCCCCACACCCAACTCCACCCACTGCCAAATTCGCTATTTAGTCCCATAGCTTTGGGGGATTATTTGAATCCCACAACTCCTATTTTGTGTTTTTTTTTTTTTTTTTTTGCGGTACGCAGGCCTCTCACTGTTGTGGCCTCTCCCGTTGCGGAGCACAGGCTCAGCGGCCATGGCTCACGGGCCCAGCTGCTCCGCGACATGTGGGATCTTCCCGGACCGGGGCACGAACCCATGTCCTCTGCATCGGCAGGCGGACTCTCAACCACTGCGCCACCAGGGAAGCCCTGTGTTTCATTCTTTGAAAAAAAAATTCTAGATCCCATTGAAAATTTTATTTCTCTTCCAGATATTTTTTTAAGGGGAGAGCTAGCAAGAAACAGGGGAGCTGGGAATTACCAAAATTGTTCCATTTTTATTTTTAAAATGTTACACAGAAATACAACAGATCGAAGCCAACATCGTTATTACTTAACGAACTTTAACGATAAAAGACATTGTTACCAGAAATCTGCATAACATCTAAAAGAAATAACAGCAATGTTATAGCTTGGAAGCGTATGTTTTGATAATAGCATCATTTTACAGAGCAGATTGGGCACATGCACCTGTGGTTAAAGTCCAGGCACGTGTTCTTAAACACCAAACTCATTCACAACACTTAGGTTGGGAGGTGGGGGATGGAATTCAGCAAAAATACATACCTCAGTAATGCATGGTTAGGACTCCCAGGTAAAAGATGCTGTTGTCAAAACAGTTTCAGAATAACTTAAACGCTTTAGAGAGGAAAGGTTTGGGGCAGTATTTCTTAACATACTGTCCTCGACTTAGCTATGGAGAGAAACCACACATTCACAGGGGTGTTGCCCCTCATGAGGGCCAAAAGCTTTTCCCACCCAAAGCACTGTGCAGTGGCTCCATGCCTCTGGATGCAGCCCTAGGGAGGAACCTCAAAGCAGCCAAAGGTGGGGCGAGTAACTCCAGGCCCCTTGTCCTCTCTTACTGTTGTCTGTCACCTGCCCAGATGTAGTGACCATTTGTACATGTGGGTCCCACCAAATCAATACAATGAACATGAGAAGCTTCATCATCGAGAAAAACAGAACAAAATAAAACAAAAACAAGCAGCACAAAACAAATCTCACGGATGACAGCTGTAGCAAAGCTGAATTATGGCCCCTAGAGACATCAGGTCTCAATCCCTGCGAGCTATGACTGTGACGTTATTTGGGAAAAGGGTCTTTTCAATGAGATTAAGTGAAGGATTTGCAGATGGGTTATGGAGGATCCAGGTGGGCCTTAAGCATAATCACAGAGACCCTCATGAAAGAGGGACAGAGGGAGACTTTACTCACATAGACAAGGAGGAGGCCGTGCGAGACAGCGGCAGCGACTGGACCGATGTGGCCACAAGCCAAGCAATGCCGGCAGTCACCGGAAGCTGAAGGGGTTAAGGAATGGATTCTACCCTAGTAGCCTTGGGAGGGAGCACGGCACTGCTGGCACTCTGATTTCAGCCCAGTGAGATGGATTTTGGACTTACGAACTCCAGAATGTGAGAGAATAAATTCCTGTTGTTTTAAGCCACCAAATTTGCGGTAGTTTGTCACAGAAGCCACAGGAAAGAAATACAACTGACTGTCTCAGGCAGGCTTCTTGGGTCTCAAGCAAAGGAAATACCTGCTGGTTATAAAGAAAGCAACTCACGGGACGTTTCCAAGAGCTCCAAGAATCAGGGATATTAAGAAGGCAGATCTAGGCATCTGGACAGGGGTTCCCGTGATGCAGTGTTACAAGTGTAGAGTGGAATGATAAAGCTACAGCAATGGGTTTTCTCCTTATCAGACAGGCCCCGGGTAGCAGGTAATCTTTACCCGATTTACTGTGCAATCTTTACCCACCTTTCAATCCTCACAAAAGCCTGGGACAGCCTAGATAAGCCGCTCATCTAAGGCAATTTAGTTAGTGGCTAGGACTCTAATTCTTAACTGCATTAGATATTTTTCCATTGCATCAACCTAGCTCCTTTTAGAAGTGCAAATAAAACCTGTTTAACACTGACCTTTGAGACACAGAGAACAGTGAGCTAAGATTTCATGGAATTTCTTAAAGCCCAGTTCTCCATATTAAGATGTCCCCATACCATGGAAGATAACCCTAAGCTTAGCAACTTTCAGCATTGCATGAGTCATTCATTCAACGCCTCATGACTTTTGCCTCTTTGCAGTGTCAGGGCTCCGAGAGCATCCTTGAGAATGTTAGGGCGTTCTGTTATCCAGCTCTGTTATCCAGCTCCACCTATAATTCAATCCTTTACCTGCACGCGCTTTCCGTTTTCTCCATCAACAAACATAAGATACATTGTTCTAGAAAAGCCAACTACTACATGAAAGGCTGATTTTGAAGGCTTGCATTCTGATGTATCAGCTTCAAGCTGATTTCCTCACAATTAGAACTTACAGCGAGGTCCCCTAGCTAACATTCCTGGTCCCTCCCCCTCGCAAATCAGCAGCCCAGGGTGTCTGAATCACCCCACCAATGGTTCATGCCACTTCGCCGCTGCAAACTAAACAAATTCTTTCCACGTTAGCCGGAGGGTTAAAAAAAGAAGTCGTGCTCTAGAGGAGAGAGATCATTTTGAAATGAGCACTAGAGAGAAAATAAAAAGGAAACAAGACCTCAGTAGACCGTGTGCTGATGGACCTGACCGACTTCCTTCCTTTCTGACTTCTGTTGTGGTAGCCTCTCCATCGGGGCTTTCCACGGAAAGGGGGCAGGAGGGGCAGAACCCACCCACTGGCCTACGGCCAAGGACAGAAGTTCCCTGTAACAAAGCTCTAAGTTCTGTACTAAAATGCCCCGTGCTGGGGTGCAGCTGGGGGAGTGCTTCCCCCATCTTCCTTCCTAAGGAGCACGCCCACCTCTCACCCCTTCTTCCTCATATTTAAGCTACTGTTTCCTGAGGCCTCCGGTGTGCATTACGTCGTAGCTGCAGAGCCAGAGCCAGACGCATGGGTGACCCACAAAGGCTACGATCTGACGCTGTTCAGATGGAGTTTCAAGAATGAGGACGAGATGGGCCCTGCCTTGGGGGAGGGGGAGGAGGACAGTGGCTTAGAGTCTCTAACTGCTGTCTCGAGGGCTTCCTCTCTCCACCCAAATTTGCGTGCCCTCTCAGCAAAAAGAAAGCCTTCCATAGCAGAACCTGTCCTCCTGGGAAGGCGACGTAGGAACTGTCAGCCCCATGTCCTCGGGCGGAGAGGGTCTTCTGAGTGGTGTGACGGTGGTCCTGTCGCCGAGCCGCCTTCAGGTTGTCTCTTCACACCCCAAGGTCCAGCTTGTCCCTCCCTGCCTCAGCTGTCCTCCTCCTTCCCCCACCCCCCACAGAGAATGCACAGAGGTCAACTTTCTCTTCCCTCCTGGTCTTCGAGGCCCTTGCTCAGTGCTCAGCCCTGCACTGCAGACATGTCACACAGCAACTTGCTTCACATTCTCCTCTGGATTTGTCTCTGAGCCACAGGCAATGCCTATGAAATGCCCCGTGGAATTTAGTGGAAACCTTTTCTTGTCAAGGTGACATTGCAGTGATGAAAACAGCAATTAGAAGTTTGGGGAAATTCCATCGTGGAGTAGAAGAATCATGATTTACTGGACCAACTAGTGCCCCCCCCGCAAAAAAATACCGATGTACTTGGGACCGCTGAATGTGACCTTATTTGGAAATAGGGTATCTCTGCAGATGTTATGAGCTAAGATGAGGTCATCCTGAATTTAGGATGGGTCCTAAATTTAATGACTGGTATGTTTATAAGAAGGTCAAGTAAAGACACAGAGATACACAGAGAGGGAAGTCATGTGGCAACAGAGATGGAGGTTGAAGTGATGCGTGCACAGCAGGAGAGGCCTGGAATAGATTCTTCCTCAGAGCCTCCGGAAGGAGCCAAGCCTTGGTTTTGGACTAGTGGCCTCCAGATCTATGAGAGAATAATTTCTGCTGTTTTAAGACACTAGCCTGTGGTACTTTGTTATGGCAGCCCTGAGAAATGAATTACACTGGCTAACCAGACGCTTGGGCTCTATCCCACCGAAGGATGGATTTCTCACTTTACCTCACATCAAAACAAAGCCCACAACCACAGAAAGGGTCCACCGCAATGACTCTCATTCCCGGGCATCAAGAAAGCAATGCTGAAAGCAGCATCCTTGACCCAAATTGGACGTCTAAGGAAACTTCCAGTCCGAAATAAGAAACTGCAAGCATTTTCATGACAGGGATTACAGGGTAGTGGAGATCTTTTTTCCCTTCATTCAACCATTCAGTGGTTGAAAATTCTTTTGCAGCAGAAATTTAAGTGGTAGCTTGAATGTTTAATTTTTCCACCTACTGAGTTGAAGAGCAATAGAAAACCATACAGAGAACAGCAGTGGGATTGCTCCTTCAGGGGAGCTGCTACCTGACCCCTCCTTCCCAGATCCCTAGTCATGTCTCAGAAATGTCTTCCAGCTGGCTACCAGGAGAAAAAGTGTGGGGATATGGTGATTTTACCTACAGCTAACTAGGGTTTTAGTCAGCTCTTCTCTTGCAAATCAGATGTGTGTGTGCGTGCGCGCGCGCGTGTAGTTCTTCCCATTGTGTAGACCAGAGGGTGGGATTTCAGTGGGGTTGAAGTACTTCCTTTCAGGAACCTGATGAGCTTCTCTGGAATGCCAGCCTCCGGAAGCTTCTCTGTTCAGTGACTGTTAATCCTCTACTGAGAGCTGATAATGAGGTTTTGCTTTTTTTTTTTTCCTGTAGATGTGTAACAGGAACATTCTTTTCTTTTCTTTTCTTTCTTTTTTTTTTGGCCTGCAGTGTCTATGCAAGTTATTTCTTGGCCCATTAAAACGTATCACTGCTTAGCACGTTGGTTTTCACATTTCACAAGATGATTAACAATTGACTCTTCTTTGTTAAAAAAGGGGAAGCTTCTCCCCTAAGACAATGAGTGAGTTCTGAAGATAAGCCCAACTCAAAGTTCCACACACTTCTTTCTTTTCTCTCACGTGTTTGCTTTTTCAGCTTAAGTTTCCAAAGCAAACTCTGCAGGTGCCGCTGAATCCGATTGCATGCTACTGTACGAGCTAAAGCAAATAACAACGATTGCTTTTGTTATAATCATGACGGCCTCAGATGGGAGGATGGGCTCAGAATGCTGAAATGACTTTTTTTCCTTACAAAAAGTCTTTTTAAAACTCCTTCGACGCAAGTAGGGGTAGACATTTTCACTCTCAACTCACGCAGGAAATAAATGCAGTAGAAGAGAATTAGTGGAGAGGGAGGTGAGGGAGAGAAGCCTCTGGAATCCTTTTTGTGCTTCATCAAAAGGTCACAAAGCTCTCTGTGTTCTTTCCCTCCTGAGGGTCTAAACCTGAATGTCTTTAGATGAGTCATTGCTCCGCCCTGTCCACTCACCGCATGTGGCCACTGTGCACCTGAAATGTAGCTGCTGGGAAAGGGGATTGTTCTCTAAATAGGAGGTGGATGCTAGGTTTCAAAGATATAGCACCCAAAAAAGCAATTAAAATATGTCATTAATAATTATAGTTTTGAATGGGACACCACCTGATGCACTATGTATTTGCCTTTGCTTTTTTGTGGATTATCTAACTTGCAGACTCCTTGAAAACATATCTCCTCTAATCCAACAAGGAATGCAACTTCTATGAGATTCCTGAAATAAAAGGGGCAGGGGTCAAGCACTTCTGGGAAAAGCTGCAGCGGGGTCCATTTGGGAACTTGAAAAGAGGTGAGCAAATAAAAGGCTCCCACGGTGCTGCAATGAAGAAACGCTCCTAATTTTGTCAAGATGGCATTTCAGAAATGCGTGCCCACACGACCCCTACCCCATCCTTTTAAACGTTGGCTTAATACCGATTAATTTGTCGAGTAACCACTCTTCAGCAAACCCAGTTGGGGGTGTGTGTAAGGACTTGAATGGCTGCACTGAGCACCCAGTGGAAACATGAGGCAAAGCCTGGGACCCGCAGTCCAAAGGCAAGCACCCCATTTAATGGATGGATTATAATAAGAGCATGTTGGGGCCTTTTCCTCTTGCAAACACGTGCCTGTATCCAGAGGGCCCAGCAGCAGGGACTGACAGTCCAGTGCTGTCCAATCTTACCTGTGCAGCCCAGTAGTAGTTCTGACATCCTGCCTTGAAAGCAACTTAAAATCAGTGAACTGGGCACTTTAACAACAGAGAATGAAGAGGAAATTTTGAGTTTTGTGTTAACAAGTTCATTTTGTTGGGTCAATATCTTTCTCAACAACAACCAGCAGATCGTGTAAGTAGAGATAAACATCTCCATGTCTCGGAATGAGTCTTTAACCCAAATCTCCGTGGGCTTGAATGACAGCGCTTGAAGAATGGGGCTGTTTCGATCTTAAATGCAGAGGGTGGGAGGGTGGACAAAAAGGCAGCTAAGAAGAATGGGTGGAGATGGATGAGCCCAGTCAAGCCAGGTTAGGATGAAGGATTTATAAGCCATGGGATGCGTGCTCTGCAGGCAGTTCAAATATCTCCAGAGATGACCTCATGGCCTGGTTTTCTTCTTTTCAGCTCTGGGCTAAGAAGGAGGTGGGTCTGGGGGAAACGTAAATGCAGTGTTAGGTGGAGGAATGGAAAAGCATTCCAGAAGTTGAAATTCTTTCTTTATATCCTGATGTTTGCTTGTATTTTGGGAAAAAAAACCAAAACAGTAAAAACCCTTAGTTTAGGTTTTATATTTGGTAAGTGTTAAAATTTTCAAACATTTATGTTTGATAATTGTTAAAACAGGAAGGACAAAAATTATATTTCAGAGGATTTATATTTTTGTGTTTCTAATATATACATATAATTTTTTAATTCTCTAGTTGACTTTTTACTTCCCCAAGCTCTGAAAAGAATTGAAAGATAAAAGATCACAGTGCTGTCAGATCATCACCCATACTTCTCTCTGACACACATGAAGACATTCGAGCTGAATGTTCCTTCTTATCTGATTTATTATGCTAATTGGCTCCGGGGCAACATCTCACAAACACTGCCGTATAGAAAGTCGCTGGAGGGATTCTTGGTCTCCTAATTACAAAGACTCTTTCTGGGGTGTGAAGAAAACAAGGCATGCATTTTTCGCCCTCCAGTTGAACTGCCTCATATGTTCTTCAGCTTTCCCACAATCCTGTGGGCTGGCTCACTTACCTTGGTGGTCTTCTCATCTGCCAACACGTTCGCATCATCTAAGACATGGGCACCATACAGCCTTCCCACTTACAGCCTTCCTTTCCTCAACGAGTCTCCCCAGGCAGCTGTCCTGTGGGTGACCCAGAAACACACCGTACCCTGACTCTTCCTTTCTTAGCCTCCATGTCATTTCTGCCACTCACGTTCACGCTCAAAGCAGGGAACTGGTGATGGGCTGAACTGCACTAACTCCAACGCCTTAGCTCACTCCCCATAGATGATACCAACCATGGGGCATGAGGGGTCAATGGTTCTGTCAACAGCGAGATGGCAGAGCCCTGGTTATCCCTGTATTGAGTTAACCTCCTAAAAGCTTACAGGAAAGATGGAGTTGAAATCCTTGAACTGGTTCGTGATATTGTCTTGAAATACATTGTGTTCCGGTAACTTCCTGGAGAGCAGGGCCCCTGATTTCCCTTGTGCCTAACTGAGCCCCCTGCATGGGTTTGTGTATATTGAGTGTCTAGTTCATTGCTAGGACTAGACCAGGAGCCCAGAAGAAAGTCTTTGGCTACTTCTTGCTGGGTTCTGTTTATGTTCCCAGGTAAACAGAGGTGTGGTGCCGTTTTCTGCTCTGTTTCTCAGCTGCCTGGGGACAAAAGTGTCTGTTCCAAAGGGACAGATTGGGAAATTTAACTAGAGCGTTTAAAATTAAAACAACAGCAACAACAGAAAACAAGGATGTACACGCCTTAAGAAAACTGGCTCCTCAAATTCACAATAAAATTATTAGAATCAGCATGAGGATGAATTTGTCCACTGTGGTTGACAGAATTTGCTTGAGACCTGAAGCAGCCCCTCAGCTGGATGTCAAACATTGAATTACAGGTTGAAGCTTGTTGGGTGATTATATATATCAGTAGAATCCAGGCATATAGTCCCTAACACTCCTAAGGGGTATTGTAATTGCCTATAATGGATCAATTACTCTTATTTTCCTAGAGGGATTTTTCTACACTTCCAACCAGGTCTGCTCCATCACCTGGAATCAGAATGTTTTCTCCCTCTTGCAAAGTTGGTTGCAAAGGCTTCCTATTTTCTTTTTCTTTAGAATCAATGTTAACAGTTGCTTATTTCAATTCCTAAGTCAGCAAATACATACGTGTGTGTGTGTGTGTGTCTGTGTGTCTGTGTGCATACACAGCTTTATTGATATATAATTTGCATATCATAAAATAATTGATATTTTACATATACACAAGTATACAATTTAACGATATTTAGAAAATGTATGGAATTATACAGACATCATCACAACTCAGTTTTAGGACATTTCCATTGCTCAAAAAAGAGAATGGACTTGAGGATATGGGGAGGGGGTAAGCTGTGACAAAGCAAGAGAGAGGCATGGACATATATACACTACCAAACGTAAGGTAGAGAGCTAGTGGGAAGCAGCCGCATAGCACAGGGAGATCAGCTCGGTGCTTTGTGACCGCCTGGAGGGGTGGGATAGGGAGGGTGGGAGGGAGACGCAAGAGGGAGGAGCTATGGGAACATATGTATATGTATAACTGATTCACTTTGTTATAAAGCAGAAACTAACACACCATTGTAAAGCAATTATACTCCAATAAAGATGTAAAAAAAAAATTTCCTTTTATCCTCTTTCAGTCACTTTCTATTCTTGCCTCCACTCCCAGGCAACCACTAAACTGCTTTCTGTCCCTATACATTTGTCTTTTCCAGACATTTCATATAAATGGAATAATACAATCTGTAGTTTTCTGTGTCTTCTTCTTTCACTCAGCATAATGTTTTTGAGGTTCATCCAGCGTGTAGCATGTTTCATTCCTTTTTATTGCTGAGTAGTATTCCATTGTACGGATGTGCTACATTTCATTTTAAAAAAGTATATTTTGGGACTTCTCTGGTGGTGCAGTGGTTAAAAATCCACCTGCTAGTGCAGGGGACACAGGTTCAATCCCTGGTCCGGGAAGATCCCACGTGCCGCGGAGCAACTAAGCCCCATGCGCCACAACTACTGAGCCTGCGCTCTAGAGCCCGGGAGCCACAAGTACTGAAGCCCTCGGGCCTAGAGCCCGTGCTCCACAACAAGAGAAGCCACCACATTGAGAAGCCCGCACACCACGATGAAGAGTAGCCCCCGCTCGCTGCAACTAGAGAAAGCCCGTGTGCAACAACGAAGACCCAATGCAGCCAGAACTAACTAACAAACTAACTAAATTTTTAAAGTATATTTTGTATAGAAACTGTTTGACGCAGGGATAAATCTGTTAGGAGTCTAGAGAAGATTCAAGATATGGTGCTTACTCTGAAGGTCCTTAAAATTCAGTTGGAGAGGCAAAATTAAGACATATGCAACAATAAAAAATAATTGTAACTATGTGTGGTGATGGGTGCTAACTAGGTTTATTGTAGTGATCATGTCACGGTATTTACAAACACTACATCAGTATGTTGTACACCTGAAACTAATATGCAGTTGAACCACACGGGTTTGAGCTACATGGCTTCACTTACATGCAGATGTTTTCCAATAGTAAATACTACAGACTACATGTTCTGAGGTTGGCTGAATCCATAGGCGTGGCGCAGTGGAGACAGAGGAACCGTGGATATGGAGGGCCAGCTATAAGTTGTATGCTGATTTTCAACCATGCAGAGGGTCAGTGTTCCTGACCCCGTGTTGTTGAAAGGTCAACTGTAATATATCAATTATAGCTCAAGAAAACAGAAAAATGCCTCGGAGAGAAAAGTAACATTAAGTTTTTCAAATTAATTTTTTGAAGTATAGTTGATTTACAATGTTGTGTTAATTTCTACTGTACAGTAAAGTTATACATATATATACATTCTTTTTCATATTCTTTTCCCTTATGGTTTATCCCAGGACATATTGAATATAGATCAACTATATTGAATAGAGTTCCCTGTGCTATGCAGTAAGACCTTGTTGTTTATCCATCCTATATGCAATAGTTTGCCTCTACTAATCCCAAACTCCCAATCCATCCCTCCCCCTTGGAAACCACAAGTCTGTTCTCTATGTCTGTGAGTCTGTTTCTGTGTTGTAGATAAGTTCATTTGTGTCGTATTTTAGATTCCACCTATAAGTGATATCATATGGCATTTGTCTTTCTCTTTCTGACTTACTTCACTTAGTATGATAATCTTTAGGTTCATCCATGTTGCTGCAAATGGCCTTATTTAATTCTTTTTTATGTCTGAGTAGTATTCCATTGTGTATATATATATGTACCACATCTGCTTTATCCACTCATCTGTTGATGGACACTTAGGTTGTTTCCATGTCTTGGCTATTGTAAATAGTGCTGCTATGAACACTGGGGTGCGCTACTATTATAAAGTAGTGCTTAAGAAAGATAAACTGGCAGAGCTCTGGAAGACGAATTGCAGTAGAGGAAGCTTGGGGTCAGAGGCGTTAGTTGGATGATTCTGGAATAGATTCTCATAAGAGCCTAAGTAGAGTTGGCCTAAGTAGAGTGGGATGAAGAGGGGCTGTCCGCCATGGACTCCCCTTGGCCACTCTCCCCCAGGCTCCTACCAGCCCTGCCCCCTGGGTGGGGCAGTGGGGAGGCAGGGCTCCCAGGTCTGATGATACACCAGACGGCCCCGCTTCCGGGTCTGTACTTGTTGCTGGAACTCCCTTGCTTCCTAAGACCTCAGCTCTTCCAGAGAGGCCCCCTGAGTAACCTGACCCACATCATCCACCCTGCCATTCATTACCTCACCTCCCTACTGATTTTCTTCCAGAACGCTTATCACAGAGCATGAACCATGATTATCTTGTTTACCTTCTTTTCAGCGTCAGGGGTCTGCCTTTCTTATTCTTGATTTTACCCCTGTGTCTAATATAGTGTCTACCCTAACTCAAAAACTATTCATTGAATGCATACCACATGCATATGAGACATTTCAAAGAAAAGTGGCTAGGACTTGGAAATGAAGGGGTCGAATCAGTTAAAGTTCTTGCTAAGCATGGTGGTATCCTAGAAGACACAGCAGTAGGGGAGAGAAGGGGTTCCTGTAGGAACATGAAAAACTGTGTACGGGTATGTAGCCTCTCTGCCGATGCAGGGGGCAGCCACCAGAAACTGCCCAGGAAGGGACGGAGGAAAAAAACAAAGGGAAGGCAGTCAGGATTGAGGGAGAGTGTTGGCTCTAGCCATGAGACCAGATACACTTCACATGGACTATAAAAACAGGAACAGGGCTTCCCTGGTGGCGCAGTGGTTGAGAGTCCGCCTGCCGATGCAGGGGACACGGGTTCGTGCCCCGGTCCGGGAAGATCCCACATGCCACGGAGCGGCTGGGCCCGTGAGCCATGGCCGCTGAGCCTGCGCGTCCGGAACCTGTGCTCTGCAACGGGAGAGGTCACAACGGTGAGAGGCCCGCGTACCGCAAAAAAAAAAAAAAACAAAAAACAGGAACAACCAAGAGGGTAGATGAACCCCCAAGATGGTCAAAAGGAAAAGGCGAGGACCAAGGCCTGGGTGAGGCAGTGCATCCCACAGGCTGTCAGGAACAGGCCTCCTTCTCTGCATTTTCAGCCCATCAGAGCTTCTGCACGGCTTCCAAGCTGCATAGAACTTTGACCCCCTCCCAACTTACGCCCACTGGAAATCTTTCTATAACACGTAAGAGCCAGAAGGCGCTTGTAAGGCATTTTGCGAATGTCCTTTGCAGATGAGAAACTTTGAAATAGAATTGGCTACCCAGTTAGTGGCAGAGGTGGGTCTACAATCTGACTGCAGGATAGGAAGAGCTACTGGGTTAGAGGCAGAGGTGGGTTTACAATCTGACTACCTGATAGAAGTAGTTACCTGTTTAGAGGAAGAGGTGGTTCTAAGATCTGACTCCCTGTTAGAAATAGTTACCAGGTTAGAAGTAGAGAGGGGTCTAGAATCTGACTCTGATAGAAATAATTACCTGGTTAGAGGTAGAGGTGGGACTACAATCTGACCCTGATAGAATTAGTTACCTGGTTAAATAAAGAGGTGGGTTTACAATCTGCTACTGAAACAAATAGTTACCTGGTTAGAGGTAGAGGTGGGGCTACAGTCTGCCTCCCTGATAGAAATAGTTACCTGGTTAGTGGCAGAGCTGGGTCTACAATCTGACTCTGATAGAAATAGTTACCTGGTGAGAGGCAGAGGTGGGTCTGTGTATATTCTGACTCCTGTCTTCTCAGTACAATGTCCTCTCCACGTCCTCATATTTCTTAAACTTTGAATTAAAACCACCATATTCTGAATATGCCAAACATCGGTCTAATGTCTTTAGAATTCATTCCTCTCAGTTTTCCTAGCAATCCCGGGGGAGAGAAAATAAATAGTGGAAACCGTATGATACGCAATTATTTCAATATTGGAACCACGTCTTTATGAATCCACTAAGCTAAGGGAAGGACCTAGGCTCATCCAGAGACTATAATTAGACATCACACGTGAAAACCAGACCTTCTCTGCATGACTGACACTGAATCCTACTTCGACAGTGGGCTAACGTGCAGGGGAGCTCGTTCTCTTGGTTTTAGCAGCCCAGAGACGGGGCTTCTGCAACGGGCTCTTCGGCAGCGTCAGCTAATGGGAAACGCCCCCAGCTACATATAGCTAAAAATTTTAGATAAAATAAGACAACTTTCATTTAAAATACATAATTAAGTTAACAAGAAAGAGAGACCCTCAGATGCCAGAAACAAAAAAGGACTTTTAGCTGCAATCACCAGGGGTGGGAGTAGGGGGTTATCTGACACAGAAATTTACCCTACAGCAAGAGACTCTGTCAACACCATATGAAGACAGGAGATGAGGTTTCGAGTAATGAATTAGAACTGAGAACAGTGCATAAAACTGAGATTCCTGAAACTCAGTCCCTGTAATGAAGAGGCCACAAGAAAAATAACTCCACCCACCAACATGGCTCTGTCCAAGGTCTCAGAAAGGAAAAAAAGATACATCTGAATTTATATTATTTTTGTGGTACAACAATCCCTAAGTTAAGCTTCTAACACATAAATTGGTGCTGCGTTGGTAATACTCCTGTAGTGATTCAAGTCCTTGAGATAACAGAATTATCTGAATAGACAAAAAAATTTTGTACATTCAAAGTTATAAAAAAAAAGCACTTTTAAAGAAGAAATAAATATGTTAGGAAGAATAATGCATGATGAAAACAGAACAAGCTGATTGATAAAAACAAACAAACAAACAAAAACATGAGGGTTAGTTTGAGTTAAGGGTAGAATAAAGAATAAATTCCGTTAAGCTCTCTATCCTTAATTTATGGCTACATCTTCCTTTGGTCTTTTAGTTTCATAAAAGCTTTCATTTAAAAAATTGTTCAAATGCTCAACGTTGTACCTGGTTGAATAATGACCCTCAAAATTCATGTTTACCTAGAACCTCAGAATGTGGCCTTATTTGGAAATAGGGTCTTCACAAATTTAATCAGCTAAGGTGGGCTCGTATGGATGAGAGTGGACCCTCATCCAATGACTGGCGTCCTCATAAGAAGGCCTTGTTAAGCCAGAAAGATATAAAGACAGAGAGATACAGGGAATAAGTCCATGTGATGACAGGGGCAGAGACGGGAGTGATGCGGCTGTAAGCCAAGGAATGCCAAAGGATTGCCCACAACCACCAGATGCTAGGAAGACGCCAGGAAAGATTCTTCCCCAGAAAGTTCAGAGGGAACACAACCCTGCTGACATCTTTATTTCAGAGTTCTTGCTTCCAGGACTGCAGGAGAACACATTTCTGTCGTTCTAAGCCACGCAGTTTGTGGGACTTTGTTACGATAGCCCTAGGAAACTAATACAAACATATATTCAATAAGAATTTAAAGGAAGAAATAGAGAGGTTCAAGGGAAGGTGATATTTGCAGAGCTTATGACTAAGAATTTTCCAATTTAGATGAAAGACAGGAATCCTCAAATTTCACACTGCCAAATTTAGCAAAAAAAAAAAAAAAAACAACCCCACAAGATTCCTGTTTACATTTGAATTCTAGACGAGGAATAAGTAATTTCTTTTAGTAGAGGTATGTCCCATGCGATATTGGATTGGACTTACCTAAAATTAAAATTCGACTGGTTTTCCTGTATTTTATCTGGCAACTCTACTCAAATTGGAAATTCACATAAAATCCTGAACAGGATAAATAAAAACAAATGTGTGCCTAAATGAGTCACAGTGAAACTGCTGAGCACCAATAACAAAGAAAAATTTTAAAAACCACCATAAAATCAGAACAGTGGGATAACAGCAGATTTCTCTGCAGCTAAAATAGAAGCCCCAACATAATGGAATTAGACATTCAAAGGGCTAAGGAAGAACTCTCAGCTTAAATAAATTTAGATGACGTATCATTCAAGAGTGAGGACAAAATAAAGATGTTTATGACAAAGGGAGAGTATTTTCCATCCACAGGTGTTCATTTGAAGGATTATTCATTGATATACCGAGAAGTAATGGTGAGGAGAGGATTTCTGAGCAAATGGTTGCATTTATATATTGAGGTGGACGGCCATTAAGACATTCCACCCCCCTTGATATTCATGTCCACGTACAATATTCTTCCTCTGAGTATGGGGGATCATTTGTTATGTGGCAATGAATAACTAATACAGGTATTATCTGGAAATAGCAATGACTAATTGTGGAGCAACAGAAATAAGATTCCACTAAAAACCTATTTAAGGACTTCCCTGGGGGTCCAGTGATTAGGATCCCGCACTGTCACTGCAGGGAGCATGGGTTCGATCCCTGGTCAGGGAACTAAGATTCCACGTGCAGCATGGTGCAGCCAAAAAAGAAAAAAGCATAAACCTATTCAACAATAACAAGAGGGATAGATTGGGAGTTTGGGATTGACACGTACACACTGCTATATTTAAAATAAAATGCCTTTCCATGAGAAAAAACAACAAGAAAGAAACTAACAAATGACTAGATTTAATGTGTTCTAAGGTCCTTGTCTCATTCATGAGGGTCAAGATATTGATTTATGTAACAATTTGTTAAGCAAGAGCGTTTATTTAAACTTTAAGCAAAAGCAGTGAAAGAATAAAAATATGAATGCCAAATCAGAGGGGAGGGGGAGAAAGGAAATAAAGAAAACCATCCTTTCAAGGGAAGGCAAAAAAGAGGGGAAGATAGAATAAAAAAAAAAAAAAAAAAGGCGCGGTAAATCAAAAGTGCAGATAAGCTGTTAGAAATTAATACAAATAAATCGGTAGTCACAAGAAATGTGAACAAAGATATCTCAATACTTAAAAACCCTATTAGCTCAGATTTAGGGAAAATAAATTCTAGAGAGCATGTTGTTCTGTCCTTCACAGCATACAGAGGAACTTCTAAAATACAAACTGTTTATGAACTATATCGTATTGAGCACAGAGTACGTTGGCAAACGTTGGATCTGACGTAATTCAATTTGCTTCAGCCCATTCCAAGCTCGGAAGTTAGTGGAGAATGAATTGTATATAAAGCCAAGAACTGGCTCCAGTATTTTCTAGCCTTGTAACCTCGGACAAGCATCTTCTGTTCTCACTGGTAAAACTGAGGGAAACTCTTATCTGAACCACTCTACTGGATATTTGTGACACAGGTTGGAAAGAACATGGTAAAGTTCTCTACCGAAACCTAAGTTATGCAGAGTCTAGACTACAATCTAGTTGCTCATTGCTAAGGGCTAAAGAGTCCCGGTTTTATCAGCAATTAAAAACCAGCCCGGCCATAACAGGTTACCCTAGAACCAGTTTTAAGTCAGATGCCTCTTTTAACTCTTTGTATCAAAAATCAGCAGAAATTTGCAGTACACGACTCCAGTTTGCTGCTCCTGGATCGTTCATTTTCTTCACTGACTAACCCATCCACAGAGCATGCTGATCCACCAGTAGGGACGACAAGGGCCCAATTCATCCCGCACATGGACCACTTCCCCACAGAACGGGTCCTACCACTGAGGGGCCCCGAGGCGGGGGAGGTAAGGGTCCGCTCCCTCGCAAACCCTTGTTCTCCTCCTGCCAAGTCTAGGAGTTTCAGGCTGCGAGAAAAATCCTCAAAGACGCTGAAAACTTGATTATCTGGTTTACCCTCAAATGTGAGCCCCAGTACATCCTAAATTCTGTTAGACTTTCTTCCTTCCTTTCGTTGGCTAAGTTCCTCTGAGAGTTCATCCAGACGGACCTGTTCAGCAGCTTTCCTCCCACACAGGCTGAAGCAGCCTGCACCTCCACCTCTACACGCAGGTTTTATTACAAATAAATCAAATCTGCCTTCTGAATTGCATCAGTGAGCACATTTCCCACTGCCAGTTCTTGCAGCGGGACCCTTTTTGCAGGTGGATTGGCGTTTCTCGAAGGAACTGAGCATGGAAGAATCTCAAAGAGTTCAGATACTGAGTTAGGGCAGGTATCTCAAAATTCAGATCCTATCTCACTCTTATCCAAATCTCTTTCATCTGCAAAATTGGCTAGAACTACCACCAGATACCTTATTTAAGGATTTGATGGTCCAGGAACCCTTGAGTTAAAAAGATGAAAGAAAAAATACTTAGCTATTTCAACTTCAAAAAAGTTCACTTTTAGGAGTTAGGGTTATGTTTCTGCAAAGTTTAAATACATCTTTATAAGCACACAAGTTGCAGCTATAAGTACAGTGGACTAGCCACTTACAAATATTTCCTAGAACCACAGTGTATATAAAACCACACACACACACACACACACACACACACACACACAGACACACACTTTTTCTTTGCTTTCTTTTTCTTTTTCTTTGCTTTTAATCAAATTTGCAACTTGTCTAGAAATCCCAAATTCTTATCAGACTTTTAAGGAAAGTCTACTTTTTAGAAAACTTAAGATTTAAACTTTATGTTTCTGTAAAAAGAAACGGATTTAAATTGGTTAGTTATGGGACATAATCTTTAATAGTGTTTTAAAATTTACGATAATAGAAATAGCAGAAATGTAACTCCCCTTAACTCATATATGGATTTATACATTAGAGCTAATAGTCACAGGTTGAATTCCCTTACGGGGCTCCTTTAGAACTTAGAAACCAGATTTTTCTTCTTTAGAGTTAAACTTGAAAATCAATACTGAGGTACCAGAACAGAAACATAGTCACCTTGAGGGACGAGCCAGTAAGAAGTCACTGTATCTTCAAAGAGGGATTAATACATCCGAGGACGTTTCCAGAGAGCACCCTCCGTAGACGGCTTGCTTCTTAAACACAGGAGACATCCACTGGTGAGGCTCACGAGTTACCAATCCACTTGACGGCTGTGACCCCTCCTACAAACTAGTCAGCTGGCATCATGGTTTCGACAGTTCTGGGTCCCTGAAGGGACAGAGTTCCTGAGGCTGCAGGGCTGAGGGTCAGACTCTTGAGTCTGGCGAATCTACCATGTGGCCCAGCCTTGGCTACCAGCTGCTTTCTCCGGGAGCACGTTGCACAGCCTGGAGCAGGAAGGCTGGTTGCAGACAGTCCCCAAACTTCCTCCAGCGTCTTCGTGGGGAGGCCATGGGCCCACAGACCTGTGATTCTACCTCCTCTTCACAGTTGATGGTTAGAACATCTGTGGCTTCAGTCTTCACCTTGACCACTTTGGACTGTGCTACCGGCTGAATTATGTCCCCCCAAATTCATACGTAGAAGCCCTAGCCCCCAGTGTGATGGTAGCTGAGATGGGGCCCTCGAGAGGTAATTAGTCTAGATGAGGTCACGAGGATGGATTAGTGCCCTTATAAGAAGGGACATTAGAGAGCTTGTGGTCCCTCTCCACCATGTGAGGACACAGGGGGAAGTCGGCAGACTACAAGCTGGGAGGGGGCTCCACCCAGAACCCCACCAGGCCAGTGCCCCGATCTAGGACTTCAGCCTCCAGAACGGTGAGAACTTCTGTCATTCAAGCCACCCGTTCTCAAGTATTTTGTTACGGCAGTCTAAGCAGACCAGGACAGACCGTGATATCCTTAGGGTCCCAGCAAGCATAAACTTCAGCCAGATATGTGGTCTCCCAGCAAGACCCTCACCCACGTCCCCACATATGAAAGGTCTCCCGACTGTGCCCTTAACATAGATCATGGAGCATGCTGCTTCTGCCCAGCTCAGCCCCTTCCTCCCGGGCGCCTTCCAGGTGTCGCCACTGCTCCCCTCCCTAGTTTACACCTCTGAATACTTAGCCCTTCCAACTGGTCCTATCCTCGAGACCACTGCCTGGTTCAGCCTAACCTTCCTACCCGAGAACACTGCAGAGGCATCACCCTGGATGCCCAAGGTGGGGCATGAGGAATTTATGGACAGGTCACCTATAGCCCAGTGACCCAGAGAAGATGAAAGGGAGATGTATTGCCCAAGGCTTTAAGAATGGGACAGAGTGAATAATGCCATAGAGAGAAGAGATACATGACAAGGGATACGGATGCCAGCCAGATACAGCCATGCGTTGGTGGCTCCCTCCGGCCAGAAATTCCAACAGTACCTCCTGCAGGGAGCTTTCCAGGGTACCCAAATCTAGCAGTGCCGTCCTCTGAGCTCCTTCTCCACCTCTGTCCATTGTCAGAGGCTGCTCATATGACATTGTCTTTTTCTTTCTATAGTTTCATCTAGGATATCAGGGCCCTGGGCCTGTGCCTGGTTCATCCTCCTATCTCAGATAAGTGTAATGTCTAGAATACAGTAGTGGGTTATTAAAATTCTATTTAATTGAATGAAATCCATTTCTAAGCATCACATCCCTGTGAGACTCTTCCACTCTTTCCTTTAGACTCTCTTCCCCACCATTCTCCATATGACACTTTCCTCTAAACACCTCCGACCTGCCCTCCTCCTGGGAGTTGCTCAGAGAGGGAGATTCAATTCATCTTCACTTTTCTCAGCTTCATGAAACTAGTGGCTTAACTATGCCACCCAGGGGGTTCCCTGTAAAGCTACTATTGGGCTCATCTTCTGTGCTCTAATTTTCCTTAAGTTTCATCGTGTAGGTAAGGTGTTCTCCACCTGGATTGAATTTCTAAGGTTTACGACTCTAGAGCATCACTTTTCCGGTCCCCAAATGGTTAGGCTACTGCATGCTCCCATTAGCCACTGTCCTCTAGGAAAGCTTCTTCTAAAGCATGATTTAAAATCTGTTCTTTGATGAGCAGTCACTTGCTTCGTCTTTCCCCTGCTCGTAATTGTTTACTGCACTCTGAATGTCTGCCAAAGGCCCAGGTGGGAGCTGTTCCACAGCACAGGAGGGTTATTATACATTTACATGCATTTTCACCGCACGGTCGAGGACCAGGGCTATCAGGGCGGCGACGTCTCCGCGGTTTCTAATACAGTGTACAGAACAGGCGGAGGTGATACACCGAACTCATCCGACCAGATCCAGGCAAATTCAGCCCTCAGGGAACCACACACACCTCTCCTCTGCCAGTGTCTGCAAAACGTTCCAGAGCCTGGCTTGAAAATGCTTAAATGTTCAAGGTGGATGCTTTCAGGACAGAATTAGTCCACTCAGTGCCTTCAAGACCTTCTGTGATGTAATCGATATGTCACAATATGAAAAGAAACCCAAGCCTCATCCATAAAGCACAGGGAGGGATGGGGTCCTAAGTTCCTCAAGCGGCGGTGTTAGTTTCCTACAGTTGCTGTAACAAATTACCTCAACTATAGCCACTTAAAACAACACACATCTATTATCTTATAATTCTGTAGGTGAAAAGTCAGCACAGGTCTCCCTGGGCCAGATCCCAGCTGATGGCAGGGCCGCATTCCTTTCTGGAGGCTCCAAGGGAGAGAATCTGTTTTCTTGCCTTTTCCAGCTTTTAGACGCTGCCCACATTCTTTGGCTCGTGGCCCCTTCCTCCACCTTCAAAGCCTGCGGTGCTGCATCACTGTGTCTGTCTTCATGGTCACATCACCCTGACTCTCCTGTCTGGCCTCCTTTTCCACTTAGAAGAACCCTTGTGGTTACACTGGGCTACCAGGATAATCTGGGATGATCTCCCCATTTTAAAGTCGGTTGATTAGTAACTTTAAGTCCACCCTTTCCCACGTAATATAACAGAGTCACAGGCTCTGGGGATTATGACAGGGACATCTTTGGGGGCCGTTATCCTGCTAACCAGTGGTGACCTACTTGTCACAAGGGTGTGGTACCGTCACTGCCCAACAGCGTCGGAGCCAAGTGGCAGGTGCTGTTGTGGCGCGATGGGGAAGAAGGTACTGGATCCCGATTTTGCCTTTGCACTTGCTCCTTGTGTGACCTTGGGCAAGCTACCGCTCTTCACACTCTCTGTTACTTAGGAGTCCCAAGGTTGCAGGTGCAAGTAATTTATTTTGGACGTGACTCCAGGAAGCACTGTGAAGGCGGGACATTGGTCAGGGAGGAAGGGTCAAAGGGGCAGTGCTGTGAGCAGGCTGCCACGTGGGCTCAGTCTCACCTTGGACCTGGGAAAGGCCGTGTGGGTCATCCCACTGATGGTAAGGAGGCCCCTGATTCCCCGAGCCTCCCCTTGGTGATGGAGGGCCGCTCCCCCTGCACTAACGCCCAGCCCTCTGTCCTGCCTGTGTGGCCGAGCCTGCTCTCACGGATGGAAGACACCTCTCATGGCTGAGAGAGACAGAGGGAGCTGTCCCTGATGGGCAGGTGACTCTGGATGGGTTGGGGGCCCCACTGGTAGCAGCTGTCACATTCTCTGAGCCTCAGTTTCCTCACCTGTAATTGGAGGATGATAACGATCTTACTTACATCCACATCGTCGGCATGAGGGTTAAATAGGGCAATCCTCCTAAGTTAATTAGCATGTGTCTGGCACCCAAGAACCTAAGTCGTGTTTATAATTCTCCTGACCTCACGGTTGTGCAGCTCAAGACAAAGCGCTGTATCCTTCATCACTCGGACTCCATTTCCTCACCTGTGACCTGAGAGAGTTTAGACATTCATGCCACCAAGACCTATTGAGGGTTAGGAGCAGCTGAGAAGCTAAGGGGACAAGGGAGTAAAGCAGACAGCATTCCTGTCCGTGTGGCCCTCCCTAGTTTGCTAGGGAGACAGCAGCCAGATGGTCCCACAAACAACGGGAGATTGCAGCTGCGGCGCGTACCGAGAACGAGGGTACCTGGTGTCATCAGGGTATGTCAGTCTTGATGGTCAGGAGCATCAGGGAGGCTTCTACAAGCAGTTCAAGTTTGCCAGAGAGCTGGGCAGAGAGGGGAGTCAATGAGGACACGTGGAGAAGGAAGGAGAGCTCTATGGGCAGTGGCAACAGCGTGTGCAAAGGTCCTGGGGCAGGAGGGAGCCCGGAAGTCAAGACACTGCACCAAGGGAAGGTTGTGTGATGAGCAGAGAGCAAGGAGTGGAGGGGCAGTGGGCAAGGCTGGGCGTCTCCAGGCCGTGAGGGTCAAGTTCAGTCTTTATCCCACGAGAACTGAGAAGTCACCAATACCATGAAGCTGGACCAGTGTTTTCAAAGGTCCCTTCCAGCTCCAAACTGTAGTGGGGAACACACATCTAAACATGTACCTACGGTGCATGAGAAGGGAGGTGTCTCTGGGTGTGCTTTGCTTCATGTGGTGTTTAACCTCACATCATATCATTTCTTATCTTCTCTGAAGCCCTGGGAACTACCTGCTGTCAATCAATCAACTGTTTAAAAGATACAAGGAAGCAAGAAGCAGAGTCCCCTCATGTCTCACCTTTAGGTCATCATTTGATGGGCAGCAACTCACATGTGGACATTCACAGCATCATCACTGGTTTGGGGAGACCCTGGGCCTGGAGGGAGGGCAGTCTCAGGGTCCCTGACTGTCCTCGGACATGTGCGGCCTCACTCCTGACCCAGTGCTATGACCTGGGTGCCACCTGCTGTGCTCTTCAGGCAGGTCCCTTGTCTTTGCCCCAGTTCAATTCAACTCAAGTCCACAGCCTTTTACTGGGAGTCTACTGTTGTAGTGACCCCCAGACCAACCACGAGGACCTAGTAATCTGTGTGTTTAACAAGCATCCAAGGAGATCTTTAGCAGGGAAGTTTTGGAAGCACTGAACTCCACACCCACATTCCCATGTTTGAGCTACATGTCTTTTATAAAACTCCCCTCATCCCATCTAGAGCAGGCTGGAGACCACAGACCTCAGGCCAGGCCACAGTTTCCCAGCTGTCGCTGGCACAAGCCTGTCGCAGGAGTGAACGGGCCCTGCTCTGGGACCAACGGTGCATCTTGGAACATAGATTCTGCAAGTTGTACTCAAAACAGTTTAGCTTTAGATTCTAGCCATTGTTGGTTAGCTGTAAAAAAGTGATGAAGGAGGATAGTTAAAAAAGGTTTGTCAGGCCATAAATATTTTACTTGCTGGGCTCAGCGAGCTGCGGGCAGACACTTGCCCTAATAAGTATTGATTACATTCTGGTCTGAGATCAGGACGCATGATTGATGGTTTAGAGATTGAGGAATCCTGTGTTCCACATGAGACAGAAATGATTCGGGTGCCAGGGAGTATACGCTCATTTTATTTTACAACCCATGGGTAAGGAGGGTTGCCACAGAAGTTAGAAGCAAAAGTTCTGTGTTGATCAATTTGCCCCAAGGTGGAGAGTCTGACATAATGGGTCTCCATGACTGCACAGAGCACGGAATTTTAGAGCCGGAAGATTCCTTGAGCTAATGTAGTCTAGCTTTATCCTAAGACATGCATCATTCTCTGATACCCGACTTATACAATCATCCATTCGTGAGCACTTCCACTCTTCGGGCGTTTATTTCTGTACAGGACAACAGAGGCTCTGAATTCCGATTAGACCTTTCAGTCCAGGGGTCTCTGTGAGTCTCCCTCTCCCTCAGAAACCGTCTCACGGAGTCACTGCTGTGCCCACCTTAGTGGCCCAGCCTGTGAAAATCGTCCCATTGGCCTCTCATAGGATATAAACCCAGGAGATTTCGTGACTAGCAATGAAGTCATGGGTCCAGCAGAAAATATTCCATCTTCTAGTTCTCCTTTTGGTTTGGGTTTCACAAGAATACAGTTTTGAGGAAGAAATCTGGTGGGCGCAGCACCCACAAAGCACCACGATCGTCTGAGCCTCACTGCGCGGCCCAGCTTGGGGCTGGGAGGCGGCTCTCCATGCAACCGCCTTGACAGGCACAGGGGATTAGATGGACCAAACCAGGCCTCCCATGTTGGGCCAGGTGCTACCTACCTGTGGCCGCTGAGGTCACCTGGGGACTCTCTGAAGGATAGCGCAGCTTCACCTCAGCCTCCACACGTGACCAAGGCAGGGAGAGATGGAGATGACAGGTCTGTAGTAACGGAGGCCACCGCTCATGGCCTTTTCCTGGACAGAACTCAGGACCGGCCGCCATATTCCAGAACGCAGTTCAAATGAACAGGAGATGAGTCATTTTGAAAACTGGCTCTCACAGAGATTTTCTAGTGCTCTCACAGAAAGAAAATAGATCATTGCACCTTTTATGTAAAAAATAACAACAACGACAATAAACACCTCGGGCTTCTTAGAAGGAACAGCATGTGCCCAGGAGACCCTAGAAGCTCGGCGCACAGCTCTGGGCAGGCAGCCTCCCCCAAGCCCTGTGCAATGGGTCTTGAGGGCAGAAACAGGGGCGGTGTTCCCACCGTGGTCTGTGCGTGCATCTAAGCTTGGTGAACCATCAGAAGCCAGGAGGGCCATGGTCGGCAGACAACCCCTGTGCAGACATTCAGACGGCTCCGAGGAACGAAAACATGAATTCTCGTCCCCCTTGGAAGAATGTAGAGGGGTTTTGGGTTCGTCGACCTGGGGCAGGTTACTGTAAGCCCTCCCCCACCATAGCGTCTGGAGACACTTGCCTGCTGACGAGCAGGTTTGGGGGAAGGGTAGTGTTACTACTTCCCAAGGGAACCTAAGCCCAGGGCCAGCTACGTAACCTGCAGGACCCAGAGCGAAGTGAAAATGTGAGGCTCTGGTTCAAAAGTATTAAGAATTTCAAGGCGGTGACCAAATGGAACATTAAACCAGCATGCGGCCTGTATTAGTTTCATCTGGCTGATGTAACAAATGACCACAAACGAAGTGGCCGAAGACATCAGAAATCGCTCCTCTCACAACTCTGGAGGCCAGAGTCTGGAGTCTGAAATCAAAGCGTCAGCAGGGTTGGTCTCTTCCCCACGCTCTGGGGAAGAGTCTGGTCCGTGCTTCCCTCCTGGCTTCTGGCGTTGGCTGGCAGTCCTGGGCTTTCCTTGGCTTGTGGCTGCATCACTCCAATCTCTACCTCCATCTTCACATGGCCTTGCTTTCCGTGTGTCTCTGCATCTCAAATTCCCCTCCCCCGTGTCTTATGAGGACATCAGTCACTGGATTTTAGGCCCACCTTGAATCAAGGATGGTCTCATCTCATGACCTTTAACTTAATCACCTCTGCAAAAACTCTGTTTCTATATAAGGTCACATTCTTAGGTCCTGGGGGTTAGGATATGAATCCTTGGGGACACTATTCGATCCACTGTTGGACCCTTCTAAGCACGAGGGCTGTGTGGCTACAGGGGTTATCCGCCCATGAAGCAGGGTCGGCCTCGATCCCTGGACCAAAGAGTGGTAACGGGGGTTAGGGGAGAGGTTTCCAGCCCAAGCCTTCAGTAGAATCAATTTCCTCCTCACAGCCCCAGCCCGAGCCCCTCCTGGCCACTGGGGCCTGGCCGCCGTGGGCATGGCACGTGGTTACCTGGCTCTCAGTGGGTCTGATAAACCAGGCCGCTGCAGGCTCACAGGCCACCAGGGAGAGAGGCTCGCTCTCTTCCAGAGGCTGCTCTTCTCTTAGGACAGAGATCACTTGCTGGTTTGTTTTCTACACGTGGGCCCCTGTGTTATTAAGGAGCTAAGCTGCCCTGGCGCTGGGAGCCCCAGTCTTGAAAGGACCCCAAGGGTCTGCAGGCTGGGCCCCTCTCCCATCCAGACCCCCTTTGCTCTCAGTTCCCTCTGCCTCCCCCCCCACCCCGCCCCGCATCTGGCCACCTGGACCTAACCTGAAACCATGACTGGCCTCGTTTAATCCCTTCATCCCTGAGCCCTGGGGTAGGCCTGGCCCACTCTACCCAGTTCCAGGGGAAGCAGTGTCAAGCTTGCCACAGACTCAGCACTGCCCTCCTTCCCAAAGATTCCGGTGCTTCCCCTGCAGCCCCCCACCTGCCAACTGGTGTGTGTGGCTGCACACCCCAGACACCCCTGTAAATCGGCTCTCACCCAGACTGACCCTCAGCTGGGCTGCTCTCAACATGCCGCTTGATACCGTTAAAATACTTCCACGCCGAAGCCACTGGCCAAAGCCCCCTATTCCCTCCGCTGTTCTGCTGCCCCCAGACCTCCCTGGGATCCAGCAAATGCATGGGTAACATCTGGCACAGCAAGGGCTCCAAACCCGTGCCCCTTGGCACAGACGACTTCTGCTGCGATTGGTCAATGCCTGGGGTGGGTGGAATAATCTTTGTGACCCCAAATATGGTCACATCCCAATCCCCAGAACCTGTGAATATGTCGCCCTCCGTGGCTACATAGTGTCCTGGAGGTGAGCCCACACTGTCCAGGTGGGCCCAATTTAGTCATAAACAGGAAGGTCAGAGCTAGAGAAGGAGAGGTGATGGCAGAAGCAGAGGGCAGTGATTCGAGGAAGAAGCCACAAGCCGAGGCGTGCAGGGGTCCTCTGGAAGCTGGAAAGGGCAGAACACAGTCCACCATAGAAGCCCAACTTCCGGAGCCCTGGAAGGAATGCAGTCCTGCCGACACCTTGATTTTAGCCCAGCAAGACCAATCTGGGGACAAAGGACCTCCAGAGCCATTAGATAATGAGTTTGTGCTGTTTGAAGCCAATCCATTTATGGTCACAGCAGCACTTGGAAATTAATGTAACGCCCACAGCATACCAGCTGTGCAACACGTAAGCACCACCCTGGTGCTCATCCAGTGCATTTCCAAACAGGCTTTCCCGTGAGCATGTGGAGCCTGTGCCTGGGAGATGGTGGCCGGCACTGGCCACAGCAGAACTGTGGTGGGTGACAGCCAAGAGGTGGAGTCAAATGCACGTGGGCTCAAGGCCCTGGGCAAAGCCACGCGACCCCTCCAAGCCTTGGTGCCTCTTCTGTCCAGGCGATGGGAACACCTACCTGTGCCGTGTATTTTTCCAGTACCTCCCCCCACTTCTTGCACCAGGGGCTCCACTTTCATTGGGCGGACACATGTCCTACGTGGGCCACCCTACTGGCCACAGGGAATGGCCCAGGACTGAGCCCCAAATGCAAGTAGGACAATTAAGAGTCTTTCTCCAGAATTTTCTCTCGGTGGACCGTTGGAGAAACCTCATGATGGAAACCAAAGTTGCTTTTTTTGTGTGTGAAGAACTTTCCATGTAGAAGAGAAGGAAGTGAGTGTGTAGAGGGAGCAGAGATGGGGTGTGTGCCGATGGTGACCCACTCTTGTTTTCTGGTCCCCAGGTCCCTGCGGATGCCCTAGTTTCTGGGGTTCTCCTCCAATGCTCTGAGCAACCCCACGTACTTCCTACCATCCCCATTTGAACTTGACCTACTTTGTCTCTTGTAATAGAGAGAACCCCGACTCACATACCACCTCCAGACCTGCTGCCAAGATGAAACCAAATAAAAGTACAAAGCGTTTAGCGAGTTCCTGACATAGTAAGGCCTCCATAAATGGCGGCTGTTGTTACTACCCCAGATTTCCCTGCACCCTGAGGCAGGCGTGGCGTCGGCAGACTCCAGAGGGTCCTCAGCGTCTGTTCCTCTTCTTTTGCCTCCGTGAGGCCGGGCTCTGGAGTTTGCTGGCATCCATGCTGCCTTCATGGCCTGTCCTGCAGCCAACCCCAAGCCACGGGCAGAAACTTCCTGCTCACACGACGGCTCTCCCTGCCCTCACCGGCCCCCGTCTTCATGCGATGTGCACCCTCTGGCTGATCCCAGCCACGTGGCCACTAGGATAGTGGCTGATATTTCCATGGCCAAGCAAGGGGCCCTATACCTCACCCCCAGCAGTTCCCCTCTGCCCTGTCCCCACCACTGTGAGGGCTGGATGGGAGAAATCATCACCAGCACAGCAGGAGGCTCAGATGGCCAGAAATCCACAGCTGCACAGGACGCAGGTATTTACTGACTAGGAGGGTGAACTGGGAAGGCCCCTGCCCAGTATTCAAATATTAGAAGAGCATCAGATTCAGTAGAGAGCACATGGTCTCCCGCTCCACACACGTGCTCCTTCTGTCAGTAAAATCCACCAGACGCCTCAGTGGCGTCTTGTAGCTTTACGTAGAATTCTGTTAGCAGAACTCACAATGATAGCACGAAGGCCGTTCCTTTCCAGTTTCCATGAGTAACAGAGCCAGCATCCTAAGGCACACAGAGTATGGGTTCCCTTTGCCTCCTGCACTTCGGGGTTTAGTTACATTGGGCAAAAAGCTTCTTAACAAAAGTCTCATGTGTTTGACAGCCCCAAGGGTCAGGGCAGCCTGCCTTGCTTTCTTCCACTCGGGGAATACATTCTCTGCCTTTCTTTCATCTATGGATGCTCTGTATTGAGCTCCTATAAGCACAAACAGACAGACCAAATAAAACTAAGACACAAACAAAAACTAAGAGGAAGTCTGCCATCTCAGCAGTGTACCGGGCAGAGCACACATCAAGACAGGTGATGCCCTGCCAGAGACTCACGGGTGGGCAGCTGCACTGGCCTTACTGAGTCGGTGTAACTTGAATGGGAGATAGTTTCATAGAACGGGTATGAGCCACCTGAAGTCCCCCCGGCTTGAGGTCAATCAATATTTCAATAATCCCTTTGAGGGTATGCTTCCTCTCACTGCCTTCTATACAGATTGAATGGTGACCCTCTGAAAGATATGTCCACCCAGAAGCTGTGCCTGTGAACTTATTTGGAAAAAGGGTCTTTCAGATGTAATTAAGGATCTTGAGATGAGGTCATCCTGATTAGGGGGGAACCCTAAATGCAACGACAAGTGTCCCGATAAGGGAAGAGAAAGGGAGAAGACACACAGAGGAGAAGGCCAGGTGAAGACGGAGGTAGAGATTGCAGTGATGCACCTACAAGTCCGAGGGCGCCACGGGTGGCTGGCAGCCTCCAGAACCTGGGAGAGAGGCATGGAACAGACCCTCCTCAGACCTTCTGGAAGGAACCAACCTTGACAACACCTTGATTTCAGACTTCTGGCCTCCAGAACGGTGGGAGGATAAGTTCCTATTGCTTTAACCCCCCCAGATTGCGGACCCTGGTTACAGTAGCCCCAGGAGCCTAATACACCTCCCAAGACAGGTGACTGCCCGCTGACCCCCAGCAAGCCCTTTAATCTCAGTCTCATTTTGCAGTGCGGTTATAACTATATACACCTGCCAGGGACACTGAAATATTAAATAAACTTGATGTTGACCTTGGAGAGGCATTGCCCTTGATTTCAAAAGATTAGGAGGACCTGTGGGCAGATGCACGCCGTTATGAAGAGTCAGAAAGACAAGGGGACCGAACAAGACCCCTGAGAGCAAAGTCCTAAAATCCAGAGGGAACTGTGCACGTGCAGGCTCACTGTCACCAACTTTCCAGATAAGCGGCTGCTTGTCATGTGGTGTCGGTTCTTGTGGAGGGGAAGGGATGGCGCATGGCGCTCATAAGAGCCAGCTTCGGTCAGTCAGCAAACCAACGCTGAAACCTCAGTGGCCTGACACAACACAGGTTTCCGTCTAGCTCATGTCACGGTCGGTGCCAGCCGAGTAGCACGACTCTCCTGGAAGAAGTGACTCTGCTCTCTCTCCGGGCTGTTCCCATCTTTCGCTTCCGTTATCTTGGAATCAGAGGGAAGCAACATCACGGAGAAGGGACGGCCCCTCAAAACTGCCCCACTTTTCCTTCAAGTCACACTGGGGAGCACGGGGGCCGGGTCCCCCCTCAATCCAAGCACAGGAGCATACAGGGAGCACGGAGGCTCTGCCCCGGTAGAGATGCCAGGAAGCAGGAGGGGTCGTGCAGAAGGGAGCAGGCGCGAGCTGCCTGCGATGTTGTGTCACCTGCTGCCACGCAGGTATCCGTGGGCTGGTCAACTGTCTTCACGTTCTGGGAATTATATGGATCCTCTTGGACGCCAGGAAGGTCATGGCTACTGAGGGGTGTCCTGCAAATGCAACAGATTGTACTCCAGGCTGCACGTAAGTCTCACGAATACCTGGGGCTACACTAGCAACCAGCCAGTATGGCTGTGCCCCTACCCGTACCACGTGCTGGCAGAGCCCAGGCGATATTCACTTCATGGGGCAGATCGGTGCATTTTCTGTGATGTAACAGGCCCCCAGGTAAGTGGTGTGTACACATGTTTGAGAGGCGCTGGTTTGGGGAGCCCTCGTGCTGTCCTTCCGAGCTGCCGTGATGGGAACGCTCCACCAATTACGAGCTCGTTGATTTCACAGATATTCTAGAACATCTACCATGTGCGGAGCCCCGGCTCCGGGCTCTGCAGGGCTGCCTCGGGGTAGGCACACAGGTTCTGAAGTCAGCCTGCCCAGATTCAAGTCCCGTTCTGCTGCGTGGCTGTGACCCTGGCCATACATCCAGCATCTCCAGCCAGTTTCCGCATCTGTGAAACGAGGGTGATGACAAAAATAGTCCCTATCTCATTATGTTTATTGTGAAATGCAAATAAGACATCGGCCCACTGTATTTAGTTCAGGGCTTGGCCCTCTACAAGTGGTCACTAACTGTTACTGTGGTTGCCTATCGACCCACTTGTCTGTCTGTCTGTCTACTGAAGGCAGGCAGCCGTGCAGACAGGATGAACAGACCTACCTCATGGCCTTTCAGGGAGGATTAACGGACATGATTCTGTAGAGTGCTTCATTCATTGTCTAGCATAAAACAAACATCCCACGAATGGTAGCAATTAATATTATGCTAATCATTTCTTTTGAATGAATGCTGGTTAAAGGGCTTAACATTTGATGGCATTCTCAGCTGCTTACTCTGAATTACATTCAAGGTGTGCTGCACTCTCCTGGCTGGAATGTCCTTGGCTCCATGGTGGTATTTATTAAACCCGGAGCTGAGTGGAGCTGGCCATCCTTCCATTCCCCCAGCCAGGGCCAATCCAGGCAGGTTTCAATCTGCATGTGATCTGTTGGCACAGAGGTGGTGGAGAAGTTTCTGTAACACAGCAGCTCTTGTGGAGTGCCCTAGATATTTTGTACCATCAAGGGCTGGTTATGGTGTCTGATGGATCTTATTAGTTGAGGATTTGTAGCTGCAGGTAGTTGAAATCTCAAGTAACGGGTGATGTGTTTGTTTACATAACCACAAGTCCTGAGGTTGGGCAGTCCCAGGGTTGGTTATTTCAGCAGTTCAGTGACATCATCTAAGACTCAGTTTCCTTGAATATTTCTCTTCTCCCACACATCTTCAGTGTGTGGGCTGGCTCTCCTCATGGTGTCAAGATGGCTGCAGCCACTCCAGGCATCACATCTTTATTCGCTGAAATTCAGAGGAAACAAAGGAGAGCTACATGGTGCCTGTGTCTAGCTTTAAAACCTAAGGAACAATTCCTAAAGTCCATCCACTTAATCCTCTCCAAAAAGACTTTTCCTCTAGTCTCATTGGTCAGAATCATGTCACATGACCCTTCCTAAGCCAGTCACTGGTCAGAAGAATGAATTAAATTCGTGGTTCAGACCAATCTCCCCTTAAACTTGGTACAGGGTCACTTTCCCTGAGCACATAGCCATGAGGCAGAGGATGTCTCCCAAGCAAAATTGAGGTCTGCCAGCAAGAAAGAAGACAGAGGCATGGGGACTTCCCTGGTGGCGCAGTGGTTAAGAATCCGCCTGCCGATGCAGGGGACACGGGTTCGATCCCTGGTCCAAGAAGATCCCACATGCCGCGGAGCAACTAAGCCCGTGCGCCACAACTATTGAAGCCCATGAGCCTGGAGCCTGTTCTCCACAACAAGAGAAGCCACCGCACTAAGAAGCTGGCGCACCACAACGAAGAGTAGCCCCCGCCCGCCACAACTAGAGAAAGCCCGCAGGCAGCAACAAAGACCCAAAAATAAATAAAGTGGAAAAAAAAAAAAGGCATGGGTGTGCATGGGTTACCCACAGTGTTGGCTTCAGAAGCCTTTACCTTAAAGCAAACGCTTCAACCTCTGATCTCATCATCCCGACTACTCAAACAGATGCCGGGAGAGCAGAATGAAGACTTGGAGTGAGTTTCAGGAAGAAGCGGTCATTATCAATACCTCTGCAGGAAATTCCAATTTTATGGGAGAAATCTGGATCCAAGACAGATCACACATCTGCCTTAGGGTCCTGGGGGTCCACACTAGGATTCACATTTGTCCCAGGATTTCTAGTCAGTTGAGGTGTCTCCTGGGAAAAGCCCCATGCACGGGACTAGAGGGCTGAGCCACCCAAGAGAGGCTCATGGAAACAGTCAGTGTCAGACAAGAAGCAGGATTCTAGGACGGGCCTGGGCCGGCCACTCAGATAGTCCCCAGGCTCTCAGACATCTGAGTCCCTTACACGTGCGAGGAGGCCCTCCCTAAGGAAGCATCCGCTGAAATGTCTGTTGGACACTGAGACTGGGGCGACACAAGTAGGGTCAGCAGTGCTGCGGACCAGCGATTCTGGCTGCCATGCTGATTCTCGCTGCCAGAAGGTCTATGAAACACACAGAGGTCGGGGCAGGAAAGAAGGAAATGGGGGAAGCAGCGGTCATGAGCACAGTGACCACCCCCCAGGGAATCTCAGAAAGAGCTGGAGAAGGAGACTGATGGAGAAACGGACGTCTTCAAATTATGTGAATCAGGACACAGAGTAACAGGTTCTTATTTCTAGTTTTGCTCCAAGGCTCACGTGGCATGAAAAATGTGACCATGGTTGGAGCAATGACTTCGGTTTCACGTTGGAGTCAAACACCTCACTTGATAGTTTAGCCCTCATGCACCAGCTAGAATATCAGGCTTCTGAGAACAAGAACCATGTTATAAATCTCCCTGAGTGCCCAGGAGTGGAGTGTCCTCAGTACGATGGAGGCCACACTGTTGGTGGATATTGCTTTAACAGCATTCTTTACATGATGAATATGGCACCACAGTGCCCTTCAAATTATCTAGCAATGCAACAGTTCATCTCTGGATCCACACATATACTTATGAAATAAGCTGTTCCAATTGTCATTACTTACCGTGATGACTTTTCAATTATACCTTGAAATTATTTTAGCTTTTATGAGACGTGGGCATTGAGAGTAATTGCACAGGGAGTTAGCATTTCAGGAAATGAATATAATCGGAGTATAGCCAGTAGAATGATGAGAATTCTGCCAACAGCAGATGTAAGGAGGCTTATTGTCCCCAACAGTCACTTGATAAAAGCTTACACTAAAGGCTCTATGCCCTGAATCTCCCAGGGAGAGATGTTTTCCGTCTTGAAGTCTCCTTTGGTTGACTCTGTGAGGTGGAAGTTCTCTTATCAGTGGTAACGAAGAGGGAGTCCGTGATACCGGGCTTGTCCAGAACGGCACGAGCAGAACACCCTTGGGAGCCAGGGCAGCGGCGCAGAGCGAAGGGGAACACACGTTTACAAGTGTCTCAACTCGCCTTGCAGGTTGGACAGTGCTTTCTATTACCTCATGTTATCTTTAGAATCACCCTGAGGGACGGGCAGGGCAGGCATCCTCGGCCTCACAGGGTAGCGGCGGCAGGGGTGGGGATCTAGGCTGAGAGGTTAGCTGACTCAGATCCCAGTGCGGGAACACTGATACCCGCCACCCCCAGGGTCCGTCCCCTGCCGTATATAAATGCCCCTCCCTGCGTAAGGCAAGGAGCCATTGCCCCCAACACAGTTTCTTGAAAGGAACACCAGAAAGAAAATTCTTCAAGGATGGAAACTGGCATAAGAGGGATAGTGTTTTTCTAGACACTGGGCTGTGTTCTCTGAGAAGGGAAGGGAAGGCAAGGTGCGGGCATTGGGGCCAGGCCTGTCAGTGTGAGTTCTGGGGAGGAGGTGGGAAGTGGTGGTCCCCCTGTCAGGAGGGTGCAGGCAGGGGATGCTGCGGCCGGTGACACCAGCCTCCACCCTCTTCTCCCCGGATGCAGAGTCCCAGCTTTCTTCTACTCCATGCGCAGCAGGCCGGGGAGTCTCCGAGGGCTCAGCCTCGGGGTCTCAGGGACCCGTGGGCTTCAATCTGGGCTCCACCCTAAACAGCCAGTGA
The DNA here is from genome assembly GCF_005190385.1 of Monodon monoceros. NCBI lineage: Eukaryota > Metazoa > Chordata > Mammalia > Artiodactyla > Monodontidae > Monodon > Monodon monoceros. The sequence continues at coordinate 6,071,171 of NW_021703772.1, read as the reverse complement.
CCTCGGAGGAGGGTGTCTAATCTTTGTTCACCTCAGTTTCTTCATCTACAAGTGCAGATACCGTTGATTGATTAATCTTTTTGATGCATGAATTGATCTCTTGGGGCTCTTGGGAGGAAAAAAGATCAAGTAGATAAAACACTGAGCATGGGGATGGTGCCCAGCCCACATGAAGTGCTCAATAAGGATTAGCAGTGGCTATTACCATGATTACACAGGACTAACGGGAATAGAAACAGAGCTGTCCTTAACATTACTATGTGAGAGCAATTTTAATTAATAAATGCAAAAGAGATGCTTGTCTTCTCAAACCCATGCTATAGATGGGTTAAAAAAATGACTTGTTTTGGTTATTTCTTTCATGCTGTGCTGTCACACAACGAAAGCACCTCAGCATAGAAGTTCAGATCATTCAAAGAAACACCCAAGCCATGTTCTGAAAACTTAGGTGGGGTTAAACCACACAGCTCTTTCATTCTCACTTCTAATCTTGGGGAAGAAGCCACATGCCAGTTTCTCGGATACCCTCAGTTTGCAGTTTCCTCTTAGAGACTGAAGTTGCCCCACCCTGAAGTTCAGAAACCATGCAAAACAAATGTATAAAGTGCTCCATTGTCTTGCGCAAATTCTATTTTAAAAAAGGTTTCAGCTGAGCCAGGAGAACCAGAAGGAGAAGGCCGTTTTCCAGATAAGACACAAATTTGAGGAGAGAACAGAAATGCCTTCAGTTTGTCTCCTGGCAGGCCAAGGCCAGATTGTGGGCATCAGATGTGCACATGGCCGCAGAGGAGGAAAGGGGAGAGGTTAGGTGGACAGGCTGAGAGCTGGGAAATCAAAGGGGATCAAGTTCTGGGGTGTTCTTACTTTTTTGATCATTTCAGGCCTTTTATCTTCTGCTTTTTGCACACAATTTGTCCTTCCTTACTACCATACAAATGTGACATCAAAATAGCCTATGATGTTGGTACAGAATTGTTCCAAGAGCACAGGCCCTGGAGACAAATGTAAAGGCACGAAAACAGTAACTCGAGACACCCACTGTCTATCGCAAACACTTACAAATGAAGAACCAAAACTTTGGGGGGAAAGTTCAAATTGGGGAAAATAAGGCAGTTGCTTAGGACTAAAATTAGCCTTCTCAGTTGTTAGGCGTCAGTGCATTTGTACTTACTTTCCTGGAAAACATAAGATGAACAATATCATCTAAGTACCAAGTATTACCTGGCTCCTCGGGGATTCCTTCCTTAAATTAAGGTTGCACCAAAAAAAAAAAACAAAACAAAAGAGGGTTCCAATTTTTGCTTCTTTCGATTTCTAATATTTCTACTCCTATAAGCAGTTTTTAGGTTTCGGTATTTAGAAATGGCATCTGTGCCCTTTTGATGTAATTTGGCTCCTAAACTTTAGCTTCTGTTGCAAAGTGAACAATAAAGTCAAGCCTTGCTCGGGTGCTTTACAAGCACTTCACGTGCACTATTGTGTTTCATCCTCCCAACAACCATTATGAGCCCATTTTACAGATGGGGAAATTGAGGTCCAGGGGCTGAGGAGCTTCAGCAAACTCATGGGGCCCTGAGCATGACTCAGAATTTGAAACTGGCTTTTTGGCTCCAGAGTTAAGACCCAGCCAATCAATGAGTTTCCTTGCTTAATGTCTGCTAAGGGCCTCCATGAGTTACACTTTGAACCAGTCAGAGGGTCTACCGATTCTGGTCCAATCACTTTTTCTTTAGAAAGTGGACCTTTTCCCGCTGGTATGTCCAGAGCAGGATGGTCTCACCATACCTACTATTTAAAAGGATTCAGGTCTTGGAGTCTCTCTGATGGGTTCAAGAGTGATGGACTCAGCCCAGATACCAAGAGAGCAGCCAAGATGCTGGGCAGCGTGGTGACTACTCTGCTCTTACAGTACCACACAGATGTTTCCAATTTTACATAATCAGATCATATATTTGAAGTGATTAACAATCACGACCTTTTTTAATAACTGAGAGGCTTGGCGCTGGCTGGGCATTAAGGCCATTTTCCTCAAGGATTTGTGAGGACCCCTGACAGGTATCATAAGGGGGACAGGCACACAGATTCCTGCACCCGAGCCTCTAAATCTTCCATGCAGGGAAGGGCTAGACACTTAAACCGAAAAAGCAGAGATGATTCATCCAGCCCTGGACCCCATTAGACAGCAGAGCCCATCTTGCGATCCACCCCTCCAGTCAGGCCTAGAAACAAAGAGAGGCAACTTGAAAAACCATCCACAGACAATTTCCCCAAACGTTTGATTGTATAAATAATTTATTTCTGTTCACAGGATCATATATGCATATAAAAGGGAACGGGAACCCAAAGAGGAAGATGACCAGGACAGAGAATTACAGCAGTAGAAATGGAAACAAACCAGGAGACATAGTCCCAACACCATGACAGAGATTTTGTGAAGAGAATCGTTCGGAAACAAAACTGGCCTCCCTGTGTCTATGAGAAAACATTTCAAAAGCTCGTGTGGGGAGGCCAACTTCCTCTATATGTGGAGCCCATTCATTCTCCCAAGAGCAGGAGGCATAAATCAGCGGCTGTGTTGGAGGGGACTCTCCGGGTGACCGCTCCAAGGTGATTTAGCCTGTGTTTCCTCCATTTGGTCAGAGACGAAATGGGCTATTATTTGGGCAAACACTACAGAAATCAACTGAGACTCAGCTATCGGTTGCTACGCCACAGAGCTCTACTGCACAATTACTAACAGTTGACTGCACCCTTAAGTACTGATAATGCAAAAAACAAAGTCATTTCGCATCATTGGTAAAGCATGAGAGGGTCTGAACAGTGATCTTGAACCAAAGTATCGTCAGCACGAGAAGGTTACAGTATTTGGCATCTGCAATGTCACAAAATAAATATATTATTCTCTCAATAGTGTGGAACTACCAAAATGTCAAAGTGCTTAAGAAATCGTTGCGTGTGAAGAAAATAAAGAAAGATGGATTTTTTTTTAATAATTCTATACAGAGTCTTCAGATGATGGGACCAGCCCATTTAGAAATCAGTGACTATGCTGTCGATATGTAAACTGAAATCTTGCAGCCTTTTCAACACTGCTCAGCTATATTTTCTCTATTGAGTTTCTACAAAAAGACCAGCATTGGAGGGGTACCAAATACACGGACAAAAGAGAAAAGGAAGACGGCCTGCTAGGTTTCTTCTTTTAAAGTATTTCATGGGAGAATTGGGTTTCAAGCAGGAAGCCGGGACTTCTACCTCTGGTTCTTAAATTAACTTTCTGAGTGCAGTGGAAAATAGGCATGGATTTATAACTTGAATACCTCACATGCTCACACACATGATCATACTCAATTTCTAAAGGCCTCCTTCGCAAAGAAATTTATCATAGTGGGGGGAAAAAAACATAATTCCACCTGTAAACACGGATTCAAAGAGGAAATCAAAATCACACAGGAAGCGTTAAGTTTCCTGTTTGATACTGTGTTTCAGGGTAAATGACAGCTTCTGCAAACCAAGACTCAGTCCTGATTATAAAGGATTTTTTAAATTACACTATTAAAAATAGGTATTTCTTCTTCTTTCACTTTATCTGTTTCCAAAGCCTCTTTCAAGTAAACGTGAGGAGCCTGAGGACAGGTGACCATTACGTCACAGGCTTTCCTTTATCTCAAGCACTCACTGTGTCTGCATTTGCTCTGCAACCAGTTTCCACAAGAAGGAATTAGGAAGGCCCTCCTTGTGCTTTTCCCTCGCCTTTAAATCCGTGCCATGAGGTCGGCCTTTGCAACAAGGTGGGCTTTTATTTGTTGGTGCATGACATCAAATACGCTAGCGAGACATTTGTAATGAAAATACTGAAACCAGATAGGCCACAATGAACCAATTAGAAATCTGAACATGTCACCACTTGCAGTGTAAAGGGATCTAAAAGGGCAAAGCAAAGTCTTTTTTTCCTAAACTGAGTTATTTCTAAGGTGAGTATTCATTCGTAGCAGATTTAAAAAAAAAAAAAAAAACATGTCTGAAAACCATAACCCATCATCAAGCGGTTAGGATTACAAGAGACATCCCTTGCCAAAACCCGCTTGTCATTCAGCACACAATGCAGCTGGTGTGCTCACACAAGCCAAACAGTAGGCTAAGAGAATTTAAGATTCCACACATATGGGTCTAGAAATGTATGCCGATTACACAGTGCAGAGGGAGGTCCCTCCATCTACACACACACCCCATCCAGCACTGATGTCAAGAGCCTTACCCTTTAAACACCTTTAACTATTCTGCAAACAGAAAATGCATCATTGGCCACCACCTCCAACAGTTTTTTGTTTTTGTTTTGTTTTTTTCTAATTTTTTTTTTATTGGTCTCTTTGTGTGATAATGACCTACACATGGACAGAGTCCAAACCATCTGGAAGATGTCTGATTCCAGGCTGAAAAGCAGTTCTCAACATAACTGGTCTTCTGAAGCTACCACAAAGCACCAGGAAAGGGGCATTCTTCGCGGGCATTCCCCAGAGGAGGCCAGCGCAGCACCCCGTGCCTTCCGGCTGCCCTACTGTTCCAGGCAGTCCTCTGATGGCCCAAACCAGCACCTCGTTTGGGCCCAGGGCAGGACAGATGAATCTTCACAGGGGCCTGCCCTGTGACATAAAATTGTCCAGCTTTCACAGCTCAAGGAGAGGCTGTCCCCCCCCAGCACCTCCCACTGCCACCATGCCCCCAGACGGGTACTCCCGGGGTTCTGGGAACCGCATACCTCAGGAAATTCACAGGTGCGATCCCCAGTGAGGGCAGGGAAGCCTGAACTTCTGGCCCTGATGGAGTAGGAAGAAATCGCTTTTGTCTCTGACATCTGAGCCTTCCAACCTGGGCCAGGAGGGCATACGGCGGGACCTGCACGTCCACTCCCCAGTGGGGCCCCCAACCCTTCAGCAGCTCTGGCGTTCAGACAAAAGGTCCCCTGAGCTAGGGGTGACGGCAGGTCGAGCTCAGGTTGGCAAGTCTGCCTACATACCCAGGTCGAGTCACTAGTCCTGCATTCCGCTTTAAAAATTCGAAGCGTCGCTTTGGTTCGCTGTCTTTGTTCGCGGGCGCGGGTTCCCGATCGGCCATCGAGCCTTTCATTCATTCATTCCTGACTCGCTCGCTCGTCCCCCACCGGCTCGGAACGCTGCCGCGCGCATTACCGCTTCTTCTTCTGCTTGAGGGACTTCCTGCGTTTCAGGATCATCTCATAGAGCTTGTCCATGCCCTCGGTGAGGCCCTCGCCGATGATGGCGCACGCCGGCTGGACGTGGTAGGTGGTGGCCGGGATGAGCTCGTGCAGCGCCAGCTGCTTCTCGATCTCGGCCACGGGCAGCGACTTGGGCAGGTCCTGCTTGTTGGCGATGACGAGCAGCGGCGTGCCCTGGTTCTCGGCGAACTTGGTCACCTTGTGCAGCTCCGTCTTGGCCTCCTCCAGCCGGTCCACGTCCACCGAGTCCACCACGTAGATGATGCCGTCCGTGCAGCGGCTGTAGGACTTCCACAGCGGCCGCAGCTTCTCCTGGCCGCCCACGTCCCAGAAGTGGCAGCTGATGCCCTTGGCCGTGCCGTTGCTCAGCTTGATCTTCTCCGTGTTGAAGCCGATGGTGGGCACCGTGTTCACGAACTCGTTGAACTTGAGCCGGTAGAGCACCGTGGTCTTGCCGGCCGAGTCCAAACCCAGCATGACGATGTGCAGGGACTGGAAGGCCGAGATGTTGGAAGAGATGTTGCCCATGGCTCCTCGCTGCGGCGCCGGCCACTGCGGCTGCGGCGGGAGGGCGCCGCCCCCCGAGCACTTACGGGCCCGACGCGGCTGGGCGCACCTGGGCCCCGCCTGCCGCCCTCGGCCGCCGGCACCGGCCGAACCTCGGCGTCCCCGGGGCGCACGGCTCGGCGCGCTCAGACGCCGCGGCCCCCGCGCCCGCGCCGGCCAGGCATCGCTTCTCTCGGCGGGCTTTTGTCTCCCGTGAAGCCGCCTCCGCTGCCGCGGCGCGAGATGCTCGCGCCCGGCGCCCTCCCCCGGCCCCGGCTCGCTCTGCGCCTTTTCGGGCAGCGCCCCCGCGCTCCCGCCGCTGCCCGGGCTCTCCGCGGTTAACGGCTTGGGGCTCCGGGTGCCAGGCCCTCGCCTCTGCCTGGGCGGTGCCGCCGCGGGGCTGCTCCCGCTCCCGGGGTGCGCCTCGGAGGCGCAGGCGGGGCGTGGGCTTCCCCGGCTGTTGCTGCCGGCGCGGCCGCCTCGCTGTCCCCGCCGTCCCCTCACCGCCGCCGCCGCCGCCGCCAGCCTGCAGCGGCGGGAGGGCGCCCAGCTCCGCCCCTCGCGGGCCCCGCCCCGCCCCAATGGCCCCGCCCCTCCCGCGGCCCTGGGTGGGGCGTGGACCTCCCCTCGCGGCCGGCCGCTTTCGCGCCCTTCGGAGCTTTCGAAATCGCCGCCGGCGTCCCCTCCCGCGCAGCGCCCAGACAATGGGCCCCGGAGCAGGCTCTTCCTTCTCGGCCCACTGACGCATCTTGTAAAAATAGCTCCCGTCTCCCGGAACTCCCCGCCCCCCGATCCCAGGCCAGCGGGACTGCAGCCATGGGCGGTGCAGCCGGCCTCGGGGAGCGGGTCCGGGGGTCTAGGCTCCGTGGGCTTTGGCGCGGCTCGGAGTCCAGGGCAAGGCGGGCCGGGGCAGCTCTGCCCGAGGGGCTGGGGAGCGTCCGGGGCGGGGGTGAGAGTGCCCGCCGGAGAGAGAGGGCGGTGGGTCAGGTTCCCCGACCCCCAAGAGAGGGGAAAGGAGGGCGCTGTCCGCAGTGAGCCAGCCCTGGCGCGTTTCCACTCTCGCGCCCTGTGCGGTGCCCAGGACCCTGGCCCTTCGCGATGCCCTGGCTCGCTTCCCTGCCAGAGCTCCAAGGGGCTCCACCGGGCCACCGCCGCACTTGGGGCGCAGGCCTGTGCCCAGGGTGCCCCGGAGGCCTAGCTTTTCCTGCCTGGCGGCAGCGATGCACACATCCAAACCTCGGCTTAAGGAGACCCTGTCTGCCCCAGATAGCTCCGACGACTCACCAGTCCCAGACAGCCCCTTTGGCTGCCTTATTTGTGTTTCCACCGACTCTGCTGACATACCAGGTCAAGTGTTAGCATCTCGGGAGAGCACCCTCTACTACTTTGAGACCTGAGAATCACCTGCCCACAGGTAAACCACTCCTCCTGCACTAGGCCCTGTAGACGCACTTGGGCCTGAAACAAAACGTGTCCGGAGCTTGGAGTCGGTGGCACCGTAGGTAACAAACACCATTGCCCAGTCCCCGGTTTCCATCTCCCCTCACTCCAATTCAGTGGTCTTATTCTGGTTTGTAAACACACGACCAAGGCTCATCCTCTCCAGGTGCCAAGGAGACTGAGCGTGCATTTCAGATGCACACAGATCTGGGGCAGAGCTGCTCTGGAGGAGTAGCAGCAGAGGCAGAATGGACGGTGGCTTCTTCCCAACTCCAGCTTATGAGACAGAAAGATGAAAATGGGGTCTAGGGGGCTGGAAATGAAAATGATAACCATTTATGAGTAAAACCCAAAATAGAAATACTTTCCTTTACCACCTTCGTTTCACAAGCTATGATAAAACAGGCAGTTTTGTTGGCATTGAACCATATGAAAAGACCACATGTAGACGGCAGGACCAGCCATCCCTCCTTTGGAACCCCCGTGGTGGTAGCACTTTCCCAGACTGGGTCCAGGGCTGGAAAAGACCTTGTGGATCATTCTGTCCAACCTGCCAGATGAGGAGACCAAGGCCCGGGCGCTTGACTTTGCCAAGGCGGAACCTACATGCAGACTGCCTTCTCGAAGCCCAGTGCCAAGGGCTGAGGGCCTGCGTGCTCTCTCTCACTCCACACCCCACCCACACACTGTTTTAATTTAACGGGGAATGAAGTTGTAAGCAACCTGAATTCAGCTGTGAAAGAAATTCAACTCAAATTGAGTTGGACAAAAATGGAAATATATTCACTGACGTAATGGAAAAGTTCATGATTACGATTCTGTTCAGGCATGGCTAGAAGCCATGGAGCTCAAAAGAAGTCTTTAGACCAGGTCTCTCTCCATCTCTCTTCTGTTTTCCTACTGGCAGCCCTGGGCTCACATCCTTGGTGTAGATCCTAGAAAGAAAAAGGTGCATCTCTTTCCCAATAACTGGGACAAAAGCCCGAAGGACACATCTCTCTGGCCTGTCTGGCCCAGCCCTGCATCAAGTACTACTGTCCAGAAGGATGGAACACACTGATGGATGGGGCCCAGGGGCTAAACCTGGGGAGGGGTGGTTCCCAAAGAAAAATCAGGCATCTGTTCCCTAAAGGGCTAATGGGGGTGAGTAAGCAAAAATAACAGATGTCAGTGTAATTTAGAATGATTTCATTTCAGTTATTGGGAACCCTGGGAAGACAGGACTTTGTGTTTTTGGAGTGATTTTTCTGGCTCTCTTCAAGGCCTGTCCCATAGATGGCCACCTGCTCATGAGACTGTTTCTTCTCTCCTTCCTCTGTGCTAGACAGGACCTAGGCTGGGTGCCAGCCCGAGATGGGCCTTAGATTAGTAACCTGGGACCTGGGCATCTGGAAAAAGACAGACCAGACTGGAACCCTCTTGATCCGGCTCCCACAGACGATCTTACTGTAGGATGCCTTTCTCTTATTTGCATCTGTCCCCTGTCAGGTCTTGCTTTTATTTTAAGGATGGTAGGAGGGCAATATTTTAGTAAAACCTGCGATGTGTTGCCCTGGTGCTGAACTAATTCCTGCCGGCTGGGGTTTTGACTGCAGCACCACACTTTGCACCCCCTGTGATGGGGTTTAGTAATAAAGGGCTGTCTGTTGTCCAGTAGCAAAAGCAGATTAATAGACATTAATGGAGCCTTCGAGAACAGGGCCATTAAACAGCAACTCACCATAATCGAATAGCAACCGTGCTACAGTCTAATTTCACTCACCAGGTGACGAGTTGAATTTACAGTGGATAATATAACTTCTAACATGTAAAAATGTCACTTAGCTGAGTCACCTTTCCTTCCAGTATGAATTTCAATTGAGAACCCCCGGAATTATGAAAAGGAAAGTAATGTTTACCAAGACGTCAGAAATGCAAGGCCCACTTCGAGCCATGAACAGAAGTGTCACCGCTAACGGTCTGGGCTGTGTGGACAGACTGGATGGGGGGCTATACGTTTCCCACCACATTCTAGCCACGTGGCAGTACCTAGGTTACCATTTCGCGAGCTCCCCATCTCTAAAATGTATCTAACACAGGTGGAGGTTGTGAAGATGAAATGAAATAATACACGTCAAGTGTTTGGCGCGGTGCCTGGCACACAGTAAGTGCCCTATAAAGGTTACCTGTGATACCTGCAAAACAACAACAACAACGAAAAAAAAGCAGTTTTATAATGGACACAGTCGTTTGAGTCTCAACCGTCGACCAATCGGCAAGTATTCCATGGAGTGGAAAACACTGGCTGCAGTGTGCTACTTTCTTCATTTTAATTAATCGGAATAAGACATTTCTCAAAGAATAACATGTACCTGGGTCTTGCCTGAGATGAATTTCACGTCCAGCAACGGCGTTATTTCCTGTCCCTTCTCTTCTGCATCGAGATGACTCTACATCCAGAAAAGAACTCAGTTCAAGTAAACAGAATGCGGTCACTTGGCAGTGATTTTGAAATTGTATCCTAAAATATTCTTTTTTTTTCCTTGAAGGGCTTAGAAATCAAGTGTGCTACCAATCAAAATAACTTTTGAGTGGATCCAGCAAAGAGAGCAATATATCCCGTCGTTACTATCTTTGCTTTAGGAAGGTTGATGACATAAGATGCAAAGTTGAGTGTGGATAAGGATAAATCTCAGAACACGGGTGTGTCTGTGTCCACAGGCACGGAGTGTGTGTGATTATTTGCCTTTTCTGATGGGATCCTTGGGTTCAGGTCCACTGCCCCCTGTGCTTAGCTATTATAATACAGGAGTGCCCTCTACTGAGCTTCTTGTATACGAGATGAGAGCCTCCACAGAGGCAAATTTGCCTAGTGCCTAGCAAAAGTTCCATCCATACGTATTGAACGAATGAATGGATAAGAGACTCCCTAACCTGGTTCTCTATCTGGAGCTATGGGACTAGATCTTTTAGAGCCCCACTTGTTAAATTGAGAAAGTGCTTCTCTTCGGGGCTCAGAGCCTGGGGGCCGTCGATGTTCAGATGCAGTCTTGGTTCTTGTTTCCAGTGCAGACTAGGAGGGGTTATTTGCCAGGAGAGGGGACCAGGAGCCTGGCAGAGTTGTTACAGAGCAGGGATGTTACCAAGAAAGCTGTTCAAAGAATCACAAATTAATGGAAGAGAGAGGAAATCAGCATGCGGAAACCCAGCTGAGATAAGAGATTGGAAGAAATCAATGTTTGCATCTAATTCAGAGGGCAGGCAGCCATAATGGGAGAGGGGACCAGAAGCTGAGAATAAAGGAGGTCAATTAGGCAGAGAAAGGACAAGCCTTGAAACTGCGGAAGCCAGGTGGTCCGGGATGGAAGTTCTCTGGTGGGAGTGTTTCCTTAACGAAGCTCCCCACCTACACTCCCAGAGTCCTAGGGAGGGCCGGACACAGAAAGTGTCATCACTGGAGGAGTGCCCACCTCAGGGGACACAGGGAAGGGACGAAAAGACACTGGTTCCCAGGGGAGTTTTGTGGGCAGGGCAGTAGATTTTGGTGGAGATAAGTATGAAGCTGTGATGCTTGCAGCCTTTTCCTTCATTCAAGGGGTCTGAAGCCTGGAAATAAAAAGGATCCACTCTTAATTTATCCTTCCCCGCCTTTCCCCTTTGGTAACCATAAGTTTGTTTTCCGTGTCTGTGAGTCTGTTTCTGTTTTGTAAATAAATCCGTTGTATTAGTTTTTAGATTCCACATGGAAGTGATATCATATAATAGTTGCCTTTTTCTGACTTCCCTCAGTAGGGTAAATGCAAAAGAATCTGAAGAAATATATATGTATAAGTGAATCACTTTGCTGAATACCTGAAACTAACACAATATTGTAAATTAACTATACTTCAATTTAAAAAATCTATTACTATATTGTCCATTCAAGTTCGTGGTTTTCATGAAAAACCAACAAAAAAATCGCGGTTCAGACTGCCCTATTTCTGATTTTTGTGAAGCAGCAAGGCTGAAACAACTCAGGTTCTCATTTTCCCGACAACCACTACTAAGAGAATTTAGTGGTTGTTGATGTTTTTTTCCCCATTCCAGCCCTCATTATTAATGGTCGATCTCTATTATATGCCTGGGACAGGTATGAAAATTTAGAAGTCATTATCTTTCCTGTCAGTGTTATTTTCAGATAAGGTTCTTATATAAGATCGTTTTAAATCGCTCCTTAAAACTTAAATTTCATCTCTTAAGTGAACTTTTATCAAGGACATTAAGACCTGACACGGAACTCAGGGCTGTCAAAATGACAGAAGATCCTCACTTGAGTGCCAGTCCTTTCAGCTGAAGGGGAAGAAAAAGCTTGGTATGCAAAAGTTATTTCTGATTCCTTTAATAATTCAGTCACCGTAATTAAATTTCGACTCTAATAGCTACAGTGAAGGAAAAAAAAGGGGGTGTGTGTGTAACAATAACTCCCGGTGATCAGTGTTCTGCACCATGAACCAAAAAGTATTTGATGGAAACTTGGATTCCTTTGCTTTCCCTTCCCCCTCCTCCCCAGGTGAACTGAGATGCCTATTATTTTCATTTAATTAAAACCTAGTCGGCTGGACCCGAGGGAGATGGAAACAATGGTGCTTCTGTGCCTCTATCAAGCCCCGTCGGCTCTCTTAACCGTGGTGGAGGAGGGCCAGGTGTGACGCCAACTCTCCCATTGTCAGCTGTGTGGTCACTCAGGATGACTCTTCCCTTCGAATACAAGGCTCCTTGTGGAACCGTCCTCTGTGAATATGGCACAAACATCGGGATAGGGTTCTTTGGTTCCTGGCTGCTTCTGTTAGAGACCTAGCCACTCAAGGTGATTATTTCCTCCTTCTGAGTTACACTGTGCTTATGTAACCTAACTCTTTGCTTCACCAATCATAGAAAATCCCTTTTACTTTCTTGCCCCTGCCCTCTGCAATCTCCTAAATCCTCTTTCCTAAGGTCCTTGGTGACCAAAGGAAAAATGCAAGGCCTTCGGGTTCCTTGCTTACCTGGCCTCTCAGTGGATTCTGCCGATTGCCCCATCCTTCTTAACATTTTTCTCTAAGAAAACCAGCTGGCCTGGCTAACTGGCAGTACTTCCCGCCCCACACGCTGCTCTAAAGACGCAGGACTGATTTGTGCTGATAAGCGTCTGGAATGGAGGTACATCATCCATCAGGACCTCCAAACAGGAGGCTACAGAGCCATGTTTCCCTCCCGGCTCTGATCATGGCCTAGACTTGTCCGCCTCAGTCATCAGTCTACAGAAGGCTAGTGGTCCCCAGCGGTTGGTTTTGGACCTTCTCATCCTCTTGTCTCTGGGTAGTTAATCACATCTACCTCTCATGATTTCTCAGTCTCCATCACTGCCAAAAGCCAGAAGCTCCCAACATAGAGTATTAAACTCAAAGCTCTGTCTATATAGGTCTCCACCAGGCTTATTGCGCAAGTGCATCCAACTAGCAGTAGATCGTAGACAGACTCCTCTTTCCCTTCTGTCTGCTCACTCCCTACATCGAGTCAACCAGAGTCCAGATAATCCTATTCTGAAATAGCTCTTGGAATTAAAACTATGAGCCTTTTAAAATCACTTTTATTGTTTTTTCTTCCATTCAAGACAAGTGCCTTTATTCATGTCTTTGATTAATGTGGTGCTTACGTCTAGTTTTGCACGTGGAAAGGAGCAAACTTCATCCAGTCACGTGCTCTGTCTACTCTGCTTGCATCCCTGGGGAAGAGAGTAGCTAATCTGATTGTCCAGAGCCTAATACTTCATTGGGTTACATCTCACTACCCATCAGTAAAGGGAAGTGCCTTCAGAAGTTGATTCACTGTCTGTCTCCACCAGTCACAGGGTAGGTAAGCTCTGTGGGAATGGCCTTCTTATATTCAGAGGTAGAGAAGGCAAGCCTCACTTGCATCCTTGGCCTAAGCTGCTTTCTCCAATCTAGCTTTTACCACAGAGTTAGCAAAAGACGAGAGATTGGTCACCAGTGTTTTCCCAGCTTAATAACGCAACGCTACCTGATCCATACAGGGAGGTGATCAGCAAAGGGATTTAGGCCTCAAAACTCAATTCTCAACCCCTAACATGACCAAGGAGGACGTTCCAGGAAACTCTGGCATCCAAAAGAGAATATGAGGAGACATGAGCTCCACACAACATAGAGAAAACCCCAAAGAGAGAAGAGACCCAGATAAAAAGTCTCCAAGATGAGATGAAAGGTCTACTGGAGCAAAAAAATTAAAGCACAGGGAAGTGAATTTAGTCCCTCCTTTTTCTAGTTTTTGATATTTTCATCCTAGTCAAAGACATCCCAGTATTTATGGGGGGTCCAACCCTTTATTCAAAGAAGAGCCAGCCTCTCTCTCTTGAGAAACTCATGTTCAAGAGCACAAAGACGGAAATGACTAAACGGTCATGTTTTAGTTTTAAGTAAAAGCACACAATTTAACGTTTGGAAGCTACAAAGGGGTATCAGTGAAGAAGTCCCTTTCCCACCCTCCCTCACCCCCCAACCCCGCCAGCTGCAGTGTCTCTCCCTAGAGGTGACAGCAGTTATCAATAGCTTGAATCTCCTTCCAGATATCTAATTATCCTTTTTCAGAACTACACCTTAGAGAAAATGTGTTTATGCTTCTCAAAATTCCTAAGCAAAGGAGGCAAAAGAGAGAGCAGTGTCGTAAATTGTTCTGATAACAGGTAGCCCAGAAGACCTAAAATATGGCCATGGAATATCAGGGTAAAATTCTCCAGAGAGATACTACAAGCTTATTGGAGAAAGGAATAAGCTCTCAGACCTTTCCTACAGCCCTGTGCAGACCAGGAGCCCAGGGGAGCTTTTGATCCCAAGAGCAGCTGGGTGCTGGGATCACTTGGTGGCACTTCTAGGGCACCCACGCCTTGGACCTCAGCCTTTTCACGGTGCTGCTGGACACCTGCCATCCAGGAGACTGGGCTTCACTCCATCCACTGCGGCTGCTCTCCTCACAACTGGCCAGCCACTCGGAAGCCCCTCTCCCTGTCCCCTGCACCTGGACCTACAGCTGCTGGTCACATCTTATTAGACCCAGATGCAGCCTTGGTTTGCCTGATTTAGGATGGACTAGTGCAGACAGGAGGAGCGAGGCTCGCTGGAAACGGTAGTGAGAAAAGTCCAGGAAACAAGTCAGCAGTTTTCCAGTCCGTTATGGCTTAGGATGAAAAGATAAAGCAAAACAAAAACAAAGAAATGAGAATAAATTCAATTTCTGTGATCGAAGTTTCCTCTTATTGAATTCTAGCTTATTTATCTATATTTCTTAACTTGGTTTTCAGCCTTCTGCTCATGGACCATGTCTTTGTTATGATTTTATCTAGTGCTAAGCGGAGAAAAGAACTGAACAAAAACAACTCCGGGTTTTTCCTTGCCAAAGAAGTCATAAATTCAGATATGAAAATTAGAGTTCAGGGCAGAGTGATGATTCAAGAAACCAGGATTAATATTACATGTAGCCACAGAGACAGGGAGTTGGTTGTAGACAGAAGCCTTCCCTGAAGAATTGTTGATACTAGTCAGAAACTGGAATGCCCATCCACAGCAAAATTATTAAATAATCTAGAGCCATGTGATCAAAGGCTTCAGAGCTATAAAAGGAGTGAGATGAATCTGTGTGTGTTGATATGATTAAGATCACACAGATATTGATAACTGAAAGAAACATGGTATACAAATGCCCCCAGCTCCATGAGAAATTGTGTTTGTGTATATATATATGCATACACATATATGTATATGTGTGTGGGGCGTTTTCCAAAAATATACACAAGAACACAAGGAACTATTGATATTGATTATCTCTGGACCATGGAACGGAGTATATGGGATGGAAAAGAGACTCACGTTTCACTGTATATCTTCTGTGCTGTTTGAATTTGCTCTCCACGTGCATGAAAATATTATTTTTGTCATAACAAAGTCCAAAAAACCCACTTAGCTAATGAATGCATGCACAAAAAAGAAAAA
The DNA here is from genome assembly GCF_005190385.1 of Monodon monoceros. Taxonomy (NCBI): domain Eukaryota; kingdom Metazoa; phylum Chordata; class Mammalia; order Artiodactyla; family Monodontidae; genus Monodon; species Monodon monoceros. The sequence goes on along the minus strand of NW_021703772.1, from coordinate 6,055,952 downwards.
ATGCCTGCATACATATGCAGATTTAAAAAGCTCTAAATTCTCTACTGCATTCTAGAAAGAATTAAAATAAATATAACAAAAGTCCAGAAAGTGAATTACACCAGCAAATATCAAATATCCATAAATAAGTGATTCATGTTCAGCTGCGTGAGATCCATAAAAGTCGCCTTCAAGCATGACTGAGATATGGGGCTTAGGAAGCGTTTCCAGGGGCAAATTGATGGAAAGCATCATTTTCATCTAGAGCTGCTATTCTGCTAACTCAAGGTCAGGCTGACAAGGTTAAACGTAACATTAACATTTAGAAGTGCTCTCCCTCGGAGGCGGAAGTACAGCTCTTCTGAAACCTTTAAAACTTTTTGGGAAGGGGTCACTGCCAACATCTCAAGTTCTTTGCAGGTTTTTAAATGATTCTGTCCAGGGCTGACTCTGAATATGAAACAGTGGACAGAAACATGCCCAAGATACTAGAGACATTTTTTGCTATTACTTAAAAATTAAGAATCTTCCCTTCTGCTGTGTGTGCATGCAAATTATCTCTTATAATGACATTTCATCTACATATCGTTAACACTTTATCACACGAAAGTGGCGGAGAAGTAGCTTCCCAGCAGAGTCTCCGCTGGAAGTGGAGAACTGATGTTACACAAGGTTTTTCCAGGCTTTCTGGAATTGTCTGGGCCAAATGAAGCACAGCAAGGAGGCAAAGTTGGATCTTACGGTTTGCACGAGGCTCAATATGGAGGCTTATATACACACTACCAAATGTAAAATAGATAGCTAGTGGGAAGCAGCCGCATAGCACCGGGAGATCAGCTTGGTGCTTTGTGTCCACCTAGAGGGGTGGGATAGGGAGGGAGGGAGGGAGGGAGACGCAAGAGGGAGCAGATATGGGGACATATGTATATGTATAGCTGAGTCACTTTATTATAAAACAGAAACTAACACACCATTGTAAAGCAATTATACTCCAATAAAGATGTTAAAAAACTATATATCCCCTAAAAGTAAAAATATGGAGGCAGATCTTCTGTGTGGAAAGGGCACCCTCATTTGTAAAGGGTGAGTGTTATTTATGTCCTCATGCCTAAGACACCGGTGCTAAGTTGCTAAACATGTACAATAGCAACAGACACTCAGTGCTCCTTATGGAAGTAACGTTTTCCTGAAGAAATCATCCTTCAGGCTATTTTAAATTTAACTTCTTAACAAAACGGTATGAGGAACTAAAGTGTGTGGGGTAACATGCTGTCCTTTGGGGAACACTTGAGTCTGGCCAGAGTCATCAACCACGTCATTATGACTGGTATTGATCACACCACTCATGCCAAACTGACCTTTGCCCTCTCCACAATCATTTCAGTAAACTCATTACTTTTTATTTCTTTTTAGGCTGGTAACCTAGCAGGGGCCTATGGGGCCTTCCCGGGACAGACGCCTCCCCCATGTCCTCTGCTGTGGCTCCTCTCTGAAGTACCCAGATAACAGTATCTGATACACATTTCCTGAGTTGTTTTACAGATGCTAAAACTCCCACCAAATGGAAGAAATTAACTACTTGATGACCATGAGCATGTAGCTCCCAGACCTACTGGAGCCTGAGGATTGATAATGTTAACCTTTGTGACACCACCCTGTTACCTCACCATCAACCAGTCAGAGAGCTGTGCATGAACTGATCGCAAACCCTGGGATGCCCCTCCCTCACCTAGCCTTTAAAAGTGCTTTGCTGAAACCCACTGGGGAGTTCAGGTGTTTTGAGCAGTAGTTGCCTGGACTCCGTGCTTGGCGCCTACAGTAAACGCTGCCCTTTCCTTCACCACAACCCAGAGTCAGTAGATTGGATTTACTGTGCACGGGCACGAGGACCCAAGTTTGGTTTGGTAACAAGGGCACTGTAAAGAAATTAATCAGCAAATTTGATTTACCCAAGGTTTGAATACAGAATTATTTGCCTAATTTTCTTATTTTAGAAACTTCTGTCATTGTCACCAATACATAGAGTTGTTAATGATCTAACGAAGTCAGGCAATTCTCCAAGTCACCTGTGTCTCGTGTGATCTTATCATTAAATTGGTGACATCATCATTTCTTCTGAGTTTTATTTATTTATTTATTTTTGGTGAAGCCATTCTCCTAATAAACACCCTCTGCAACAGAGAATTAATTTTTTTTCACCCTGTGTTTAGACTGCTTGAAATGGAATGGGGTTGTCTGTATAATCTCTGAGAAGTAAGCATAATCTCCTAAAGTAAGCAATAATCAGGAGTAGTAGTATAAGGAGCCAAAGAATATTATTTCCACAGTTAATCTCATTTCTTTAAATTCCCTGGACCTTTATTTTTCTACTCCTCAAGTTACTTTTAGTGAAGAAATCCCTCACTTGTTACATGGATTACTGAGCATAAAATATTTTCTTTGTGTTGGACATGCATGAACGTCGCTGCACATGTTCATCTGTAGCAGATGACCGTCCTTCATTTATTCACAAACCTCTGTGAAGATTTGAGTGTGCCCCAACCATTTGAGCGTTTGAAAATGGGTGATAATGTTACCCAGTCCAATCTCATGCTGCTCACCACAAGACAGGCCAATAGCTAGAGAGGAAAGTTGTTGGGACAAGGAATAGCAACTTTATTTGAAAATCCAGCAGACTAAGAAGATGGTGGACTAATGTCCCAAAAAACCATCTTACCGGAGTTAGAATTCAGGCTTCTTTTATACCATAAGGGGAGGGGTGTGGTTGGTTGCTGCAGACTTCTTGGTGTCAGAATCCTTTGTTCTTACATCTGTCCACGTAGGTCAGGTCATTATGTTCCTGTAAACCTCCAACAGGACAAATGTTATTGTCTGTTCTGCAATTTTTTATCTATGAATGGAAAAGTGTTATACCTTTAAAGGTCAGAGCCTTGAGAATGGCCTATCCTGTATATTTCAGGCTATAGGCAACATTCTTAACTTGTAGCAAAAGCAATAGAAGTAAAAGAAACAGGTCCAACATTGAGTCAGATTTGCTCTTCCCTATTACACCCGTGGAAAAAGAGAGCCTTACAGTATGTCCAAGACATGATCCTTCTCCTCAGGAAATTTACTATCTGGTTGGGGAGTTAAATAATTCCATATTTTTAGAAAATGCATCCCTTTCATTTCTTCTCTTGTTGTTTTCCTTTGTTCCCATTTACCTCTCCCACCTCACTCTTCCCTTTTTTCACATTTCCCATTCCTTTTCTTCTTCCTCCCCTGTCCTCTTCTTTTCTGCCAATATCATACAATACAATAACCAAAGGAATTAACCCGGTGCCGCTGGGGGTATTTAGGGCCGAAGAATGGTCCCCTGCTCTTTGGGGTTAGGCAGCCCCATTGCCTCCTGAATCCCTGACCTCCACCCACGTTGTCAGCAAATGCTCCCTCTCTCATGTATCCCATAAGGCCTGCAATGGTCCCAGCCTTACATGCCCTTCTGCCCAGCCCTTTCCTCGAGCCAAAGCCCATGTTGCCAGCCTGGGCCGTGGGACAAGGCTAAACCAGTCTTCCCATCTCCACGTCCAACTCAACAAGGAATGGGAGGACTTTCAGACACTTAAACTGCAAAATTTCCTGGTCACCAGCCCAGGGTTGTATGCCTGCATTGCACATCCCTGCTGCTGTGTGATGCTGTACGCTCATCAGTGCACGTTCACTAGACAGGTGTGCACCAGAGTCACGATGTAACAGTCCACATTGGCAACATAGGAAAGAGTTCAGGTGAAATACCGGAAATGAACAAACCACCATTTCAAATAGGAATACATGTTTTAGGGAAACAATTCAATCCAACATCCAACATTAGCTCTAGACTAGTGGATCACAAGAGGGGCTGTGTGTGATGGGGAAAGCTGTGGGTACCTCTGAGCACCACAGGTCCAGCCAGGCAGATGCCTGGGGGGAGCGTCCCAGCTCATCCCCTCCACGCCATCATCGAAATACACGTTTTCTTTATCGTCTGTTCATCGGGTATTGAGTTTCCACTGTGTGTGGAGGACTCTCTTGGCCAGATTTACAAATCCTCTCAAAATACAGCCCCTATTCAAGTCTCACCTGCCTCAAAACAACTCTCTCCCCCTCTTCCTCTCTGTTTTTCTCCCTGCTTCTTTGTCTCTGTTTCTGTCTTTCTCTGTTTCTCTCTCTGTCTCCATCTCTCTCTCCATCTCCCTACCCCCAGACTCTTTCCCTCTCTCTCTGTCTCTCTTCCTCACCCCCTCCCATATGCTCTCTGTCTCTCTGCATCTCTGTCTCTGTATCTCTCTCCGCCTGTCTCTGTCTCTCTGTATCTCCCTCTGCCTCTGACTCTCTCTGTCTCTGTCTCTCTCTGTGTCTCTGTCTCTCTGCATAGCCCTCTAGCTCTCGCCCTGCAGTTTTACTCCTTCCCCTCCCAGAAGAGTCTCTGCTTCTCCCCACCAGCCAACCCTCAGTTGGCCAAAATCTGTTATGCCCTTCCCTTCCTCCCATCTCTGAACCTGCCCTGGGAAAGGGCACCTCCTAAATGCTGCACAAACTGGATCTCTTTCAATCCTTTTCTTACTTGTCCCTGTGGCATCTGGTTCTCTTGACCACATTCTTTTCCCCCCAACCTCTCTGCCTTGGTTTTGATCATGCTTCCTGATACCCCTGGCTCCCAGCAGCTTGGTGCCCCGTGAGGCTCCCTCACAGTGTCCTTTTCTTCCACCTGCTCCTGCATGGTGAGTGTTTTCTGGGCCCTCTGTTTGGCCCTCTTTCCACACCACACCAGCTTCAATGGGCAGTCTCACTGCTCCAGAGAATTCTCCCTTCCCTTCATCCTGAGGACTCAGATCTCATCACAGCCCAGATGTCTGCCTCTGCTGTGCTCTGCCCCATGCTCAAACCCTGCCAGTTGTTGCCACTGGGACATCCCTCGGACAAACCCAGAAGGTCCCAACAGACCTCAGCATCATCCCTTCCTGTGTTCCTCTTCATACCTTTTTCACTACCATTGGGCCGTCTTACAGCCAGAACCCAGCATGCTGGACGCTGGCAAAGCTATCACACATCTTTGGATGAACCATCTCAGGACAGGCCCCACTGCATCAAGAGGGAGTAAGCCCGTGTCTTTGCATTTTGCTTGCCTCTCGGGCAGAGGAGGCCACCAAGTCACTGCCCATTGCCCTCTCCCTGTGGCAGCCTTGAGGGTGACAGGCTGAGGTGAAGGTGGGGATCCAGGTGTCACTGGTTATCATCAGCCCTTGGACTTGAAGCTGGGTGTTGGGGGAGTGGGTTTGGAGACAACGTTCACCCAGCAGGGGCCCCTCTTTCAATCAGCTTTTAATCCATACAACCCTGTAAAGACATTTCCAATTCTGGAGTGCTGCAGTATGGCAACGCGGAATATCATTTGTTGGGTGTGAAAATTACAAAATTGGAAATTATTTGTTAACTAGAACATTACAGTTCATGATAACACACAAGAGCATTTCTAAGTTGCCTGACATGATGGCAGAGAAGAACGTTGCCAAGATATACAGCCCGGGTTGGGGAATGAAGGTATAACCCACAGAAAATGACTAAAAATGCTCAGTAAGACTAGTGAGGTGCTGATGTGGAGGAGATGGGCGGGGCAGCCCCTTGAGTCAAAGGGAGGGCACGACCCCCAGCCTGGCCAGACGGTCTGACAGCAGGGAATGTCAGACCAGCCTCGGTTCCACCAACATCATTTATAAAACTGCAGACGTGCAGAACGTGGGGCACGTCCCGTCCTATGAAGAGTGACTTCCTGGCCCCCTTCCTTGGGGATCCTGCTGGCACACCTCTCACCTGCCCAGGAATTACTAGGGATGCTCAGGATGGTGAGGTCACAGGCAGGGCCATCCTCTGGTGTCTCCTGGAGCACGTGGGGGAGCCAGGGAAGAGGCTGTACTGCGTCCTCATCCACCCTCTGCTTCTCACATTCCCCAGGAAGCGGGGCGGAGGCTGGATGAGGAAGGACAGCAAACTGCTTTCCAAGAGATCGTTCAAGGAGATCAGCAGCCCTCCCTTTGCTGTTGGACTGTCTACGAATTGCACTGGGACAAAACTGTCTAATACAATCAAGTAAATCTTAATGAAGATGTTTAGATCACAGAAAAGCCCCAGTGGGAGCCAGAAGCCATGAGGGAGGGATTGCCAGGTGATTATCAGGGTTCACTCCCCAGGCCTGACAGGTTTTCCAGAAGCCCCCCTCCATTGCGTGTGTGCAGGTAGAACCATGGGCTGCACTCAGCGGGCAGATGGGCTTCTTAGGCCACTGCACAGCTGGGAAGTTCCAGATGGTCCAGGGTCGCGATGCCTTGACCGTGTGGGTAACTACGTCATGGTGATGGGGAAGCAGCACAAACCAGAGGGGGGGGGGTCTTGGGCTGGGGTGACCTGTGATTACGGTGATAAGTCATATAGGAAACCCTCCTGAAAGGTTTTCCTGCCCCAAAATAGCTTCAGGCTGAGTGCAAGTAGAGACCTTCAAGTGGACAATACGTGTGATGTTTTTGAGTGACACTTCATCAAAAAAAAAAAAAAAAAAAGCCTGTTGCTGAAAACTCCAAATATCAGTATTTGCTGCAACTGTGTTCTATTGGTTTACTGGGGGCACACTCGATCGTGCGTTTACTGGGCAAACACGGAAGGGGGGCACACTCGATCGTGCGTTTACTGGGCAAACACGGAAGTGGGGCACACTCGATCGTGCGTTTACTGGGCAAACACGGAAGTGGGGCACACTCGATCGTGCGTTTACTGGGCAAACACGGAAGTAGGGCACACTTGATCGTGACTCATGCTTTTCCAGAAGGGATGTTTGATTTAGTTTTTAACAGCACGGCTTAGGAGTCGGTGAGATCTGGGCTCCAGTTCTGCGGGGAGAAGATGCTGCCACTGAGAGCCAAGCTCTCTAGCTGTTCTTTCCTCATCCGTGAAGTGGAGGGAGTTAGAACGCCTGTCTCAGAGGCCACAGGCCAGTTAGATGAGCCTGGGCAGTAAAGGACCCAGAGCTTGGAGAATAAATATGAAGTTGGTTAAATGACTATAAAATGATTGTTTTATGACAGCAGTTACCTTGCTTAACAATTTACATTCAGTATTTTACAGTGTTAAAATAATGGGGTTTTTTGCTTTTAATTTGTATGCCAATGTGTGAAGTGGGGTGTGTGTACGTGTGTTGTGTTTGTGATGTACGTGGTTTGTGTGTGATGACTGGTATGTGTGTTTGTAGCATGTGTGTGTAGCATGCGTGGGGTGTGTGTGGTAGGTATAGCATATGTTGTTGAATGAAACATGGCCCTTGGCTATGCCCCCAGATCAGGGCGTGCTTCTTTAAGGCCCTTGTTGGAGGGAGTAGGGAGCTGTTTCATCTCCTCCAACGAGTACCCTGCCTCGTGGGAGGGTCGGGTGTGGGCTGCCCAGACCTTCCCTGGGGTTCTCACAGGCCCAAACTCTTGAGAAGGGGCCAAGTGAGCCGTGGCCATCAGGCACACCAAAGTTCCCATGCAGGCCTGGCTCACGTGCTTGGAAAGCCTGCTTTTGAGGTGGCCTTTGGCTGGTCTGGGAACTTGGATGTCGGGGGGTGGGTCCCCACATTCCCTGGACTGATTAGAGCAGCTCTGTGCACCTGCACCCTTTGTGCAACCAGGATGGTTTGTGCCGAGCACCTGCGCTCTCCAGGGTGTCTGGAATTTGGGTCTGTGCCAAGCAGAGGGTGCCTTTGGGACCAGTCCCCAGTAAAATCCCTGGAGCCAAGTTCTGGGAGTCCTAGTGAATCATCGACCTGGGGGTGGTCTTGGAGACCTCCAATACAACCTTATTTCTTGGGGATATGTAGGGATGAAGTGAAGGCTTTGGCAGTTTTGAGGGGCTCAAGGGCCCTTGAACACCCCCTCCCAGTTAAGAGATCTCTTCATGCAAAGAACTCTGAGTTAAACCATCTCAGGCTCTGAGCAGAAAAGTGGTCATTATCCTAATGACTAGCTTCAGTCACAGCTCTCCTAGGAACATTTGGTTGCTTTGTACATGGAAAGCTTTATTCTCTATGCAGGATCGTGGAGGAGGCAGAGAGAGATTCTGGATGACGACAGAGGAGCTGCCCAGGGCCATTAAAGCCCCAGGGAGTTCATCTTTCCAACATTTTAATATATAACAGTGTTTTATCTTTTTTTCTTTTAATTTTCAAAAAACTAAACATTCTTGTAATGATAACTTATTTCAATTATAATTAAAGCACAGAAATGTGAAAAGTTTAAACATTCATTTTCACAGGGAAAAAGAACCTCGGCCTTAGTGTCAGAACTCGTACTATTCTGAAATCGTACAAAACCTCCACCTGCTTCTCAGGAGCTACAGTCCTGCCGCAAAACCAACCTGAACTCGTGAGAAGAGACATGGGCTGGCTTTTTTATTTTTTTTTTAAATGGATGAAACCTTTGCAGGTCAGCGATCCAGATCTATGACTGAAACCCAGGGAGCATGAATGCCGTGACCAGCAAGTAGGCGTAAAGCACGCCTGGTGGGTCCCCAGGTACATGCCGTGCAGGTCACAGGTTACTGATGGCTGGAAACTGCACGGGGTTGTAGCAGGGGTCTATAATTATAAATTATATAATTTATGCACACACACACACACACACACATGCATGTCCACCCTGGGGCCGAGCAGTCAGGAACACGGGCTCTGGAGACAGATACACTGGGGCTGGAATCCTGGATTCTCTTTCTGCCTTCTGGCTCTGTGACTATGGAGAACTTTTCTAACCACCCTCAACCTCATTTTTCTCATCTGTAAAAAGTGCACCGTTAGTCCTACACCCTGTAGGTATTGTGAAGATTCGATGAAGAAAGTATCCGGGAGGCGCTGTAGCTGCAGGAAGGGGGCAGGCCGCCAAGTGGCTTTTGTGGGGGGGCTAGTGAGAGCTCCCCAGGTAGACTCTGCTTCACATCTGTAGTGAGGGTGCTCGCTCTGCCCTGGGTGATACTGACTTCGCTTTTCTCTGCCTCGGTTTCCTCCTCTGTAACCTTAATGTCTACCCCATGTGGCCCCTTTGTGAATCACAGGAATTATTCCCCAAACAGAGTTTAGAAGAGGGCGTGGCCCAGGCCCCGGACTCAATCGGGGTTCCTACTATCATTACTCTTACCCCAAAATATCCCTGAGCAGCGCTTTTCTAACATCTTGCTTTACACAGTTCCTTGCATCCAATCTGTTTCCTTTATACCCAACAGATTGCAAATTAAAAAAAAAATTAAAAATAAATTAAGAGAATGTAATAGTCTAGAGAAGAAGGGAGAATTCCGACTGGCACGCAGAAGGGAAGGGATGCTCTGGAGAGGCGAGGGGATGCAGGCGGGCGGGGAGAGTGCAGAAACCGGAAGTCAGGAAAAGCAAAAAGCCAGGAGAGGATATGTCTGCACAGTGGTGAGACGTGCCATTTTGAAAAGTCTGAAGAATCTTTTTTTTTTTTTTTTTTTGATTCCACATAGAAGCGATATCATATGATATTTGTCTTTCTCTGCCTGGCTTACTTCACTAAAAAAAAGATACAAATGAACTTGTTTACAAAACAGAAATCGACCTGCAGACATAGAAAACAAATTTATGGGGAAAGGGTGGGGTAGGGATAAATTAGGAGTTTGGGATTAACATTTAAAATAGATAAACAAGAAGGATCTACTGAATAACACAGGGAACTATATTCAATATTTTGCAATAACTTATAAGGGAAAAGAATCTGAAAAAGAATATCTATATACACATATAAATATGTATATATATATATATATAGAGAGAGAGAGAGAGACAGAGAGAGAGAGACAGAGAGAGCTGAACCACTGTGCTGTACACCTGAAACTAACACAACATTGTAAGTCAACTATACTTCAATAAAAAAATAAATAAAAAAATAAAATAAAAAATGAAAAGACTGAAGGAGGGAACATTCTTCTGTTATAAATACACAGCTGATGCTCTTAAAGCCTTTCAGGTTTATTGTTAGACTGGGCTCACCTGCTAGGCTGTAAATGCCTGGAAGGTAAAGACTGTACACCATCTTCATCTGGAACCCATTGCCCAGGTATTTCATAAAAGAATTATATTGAATGATCGACTGAAAACTGTTTACCCAGTATCAAAAGGACTCACAGGTGAATGATATAAGCTGTGTTCCTTCGTATTAACAAGCAGTGTCCAAGGCAGAAGGACTCCCATGAATCCATTGAGCAATTTCCAGTATCACTAGAAACATCGCTAAGCAAGGGGTCAGCAGCAGCCATCCTGCATTTAGCATCTGTAGCACCCTGGTGGAGAAAAGAGGTCAACCTTTGCAGAAATTCATCACGTAAATGAAGAATGTAGCTTTTTTTTTTTTTCTGTACGCGGGCCTCTCACTGCTGTGGCCTCTCCCGTTGCGGAGCACAGGCTCCGGACGCGCAGGCTCAGCGGCCATGGCTCACGGGCCCAGCCGCTCCGCGGCATGTGGGATCTTCCCGGACCGGGGCACGAACCCGTGTCCCCTGCATCGGCAGGCGGACTCTCAACCACTGCGCCACCAGGGAAGCCCAAGAATGTAGCTTTGCAGTGACAGAAATGTTAACTGATTCCACAACTGAGTTGCTTGAGCAATTATAACGTGAGGGAACAGACGGTGATGACTGTCCATGCTATGAACAGAAGAAATTGGATTCTGAGACAGGAAGAACCAAAGCTTCGTTGAGCAATGTCATTGTCAACGTTTCCTGCTAGATCCTCTTAAAACAAGTCACATGGAGTTGGAGGGTGAATGGAGGTCAGCGACCAATGATTCAACCAACGATTGAAAAGTGAATTCAACGAAACGGTGACTCATGCATTCGTGTTGTTATCCATTCACTGAGCGTTATCTACCTGTCTGGCTCGATTCTCAGGAGAGAGCAAAGGAGCAGAGTCCTGCCTACCTGCATAGGGCTTCATCCAGTAAGAACATGGTGCATGGAGGCTATTAATACTGGGTTATTGTTCAGGCCAGAATTTGGCTGGAAACAAATATGGTGGTAAATTGTAAGTAGTGTATTTAAAAATTTATTCTAATAGGGAATAAAGGTGAATGAAATCTGTTTAACCAGTTAAAAAAAAGGTAATTGTCTACTTTTTCACTGCTAATATGTAGAAATGCAGTTGGTTTTGTCTATTGCCTTTGTATCTTGTAGCATTTTTAAATTCACTTATTACTTCTGGTAGTCTTTAGGTCAGTTTTTTAGGATTTTCTACATGTACAATCATTGAATAAAGACAATTTTACCAATTAAAAAAATATGCAGAAATATAAAGGATATAAGTTCAGATTTCTAAAATGGCACGTGAAAAGTGTGCCTAGAAGTATACAAAGTCTGAGTAAATGTGAAACACCTTTATGACACATTGATTTTACTTGAAAATTTGAGGGGAAACACATGACTTTTTAATATAAATAAGTTATATTGGGAAATGCAAAAATTTCAACAATTTTTATGGTCAAACACAGTACTTGAAAGAAATTCCCCACCTGTAGCAGCACCTTCAGATCCCAGACCCCTGGGGTGTATGTTGATTCTCCTACGCTACTAGGGTAGTTCACTGGAAAAAATCTGAAGGGTCCTATTTCAGGGGCTTTTCTCTATGCCTAAATATTTTGTTTAAAATTTTCACTTAGAGTAAGCTATAAATACTACTGTTTGCAACAGAATGAGTGTGGTTTAGAAGGTGATAGTATTCCATGTTAACCAAAATAAGACTGGTAGCTGAGGTCTTGGTAGCTCTGCACTCTTAATGGGAACTTAATTGTCATTTTTTACTGTTGTATCTTGAATATAAAAGCTGCTCCAAGGAAAGCTGTCCAAATGACATGTTACCTTTCAAGAGCAAAAACCTCATACTTAAGAGCTGACATTAAAATACACTAAAGTCATTGATTTGGAGAATAATGAAGATAAGATTTTGTTTTGTTTTGTTTTTTTGTTTGTTTGTTTTGCGGTACGCGGGCCTCTCACCGCTGTGGCCTCTCCCGTTGCGGAGCACAGGCTCCGGACGCGCAGGCTCAGCGGCCATGGCTCACGGGCCCAGCCGCCCCGCGGCATGTGGGATCTTCCCGGACCGGGGCACGAACCCGCGTCCCCTGCATCGGCAGGCGGACTCTCAACCACTGTGCCGCCAGGGAAGCCCTGAAGATAAGATTTTGGATAATCCAAATTCTCCATCTATAGCTATGGTCAAGCTAAGAATGTATTGACTGGTAAAACATGGTGTGGGCCTGGATGGATCAGTTCAGTGTACAGTAATTTGAATAGTTTGGGAAAGAATCAGATTAGCTCAGGGATTTGGGGGTAGATGGGACCCTAGCAATGTCTCTCAAAGTTCATTGTAAATAGACACCACCCGAGATGCTTATTAAACATCCAGGTTCCTGGCATCTATCCCAAAGATTCTCATACAGGTTTGGGGACAGGCATGTTTTCACTAGCACCTCAGGGGATTCGGATCCAGGTCATTATCTGACAAGGTTGAGAGAATCAGGCTCTCGCTGGCCCAGGGCCAGATTTCATCACAGTTCCATGAACCCCTGGGATGGAATGGAAATTCAGTTTTGTGTGTTCATATTCCAGGAGAGAGGACCTATCACTCTCCTTGGATTCTCAAAGGGGTCCTGACTCAGTAGTGTTTCTGCGATGTAGGAAGGAGACCCTGGAGGTGGACTCTGAAATTGGCAAGATCAGGAAAGGCAGAAGGAAAGAAGGGCTATAAATATTGACCTGGCCATCTTAGCTCATGGATATAAAGAAATAAGTTTGGACCTTAAAATATTAGATAAAAAAGGGAAAGAAGAGGCTATGTTATAGATGTCTCCGGGCACGAGCAATTTACATCTTCAGGACCTTCGATCTATCTCCATGTCAACAGATGCGCCCCTGTTAGGACAGCAGGGGAGGAAGGGTGAGGCGGCTGCTGGAATGGTTACAGGCAAGTCAGATGTGTTCTTAGACTTACAGATTATTTTTAACCTCCCTGGAATTCTGAACCAAGAGGTCCAGAGCGCTGGAGTGATTATAATTAGGAGAAAAGAGATCCGTGTTTCTGTCTTTCAGGTATTTCTTTCCCCCGTCGTTGCTCTCAAGTGCTATACAAGTAAGTGTCAAAGAAAGGTTAAAGGATCGAAGATGACAACATTTAATCAGAAAAAAGAAAAGCATCAAGAAATAAAAAGAGGCGGAAGGGGAGGGGCTAGCGCTTACATTCTTGAAAAATGGATTTCTTGAACAAAGAAAGTGTTGTATCTACGTGATCAGACCCCGTGAGTAGAGCTTTCCAGCGGGGCTGCTATGAGGCTGCTCTGCTCAGTGAAGAACCAGCCGTGGACTACAGAGAAGAATCACTGACTGAGGAGTAAAGAGATGTGCTCCCACCCCTGCAAGTGAGAGAGGGGCAGCCCAGGCTCCCGGGTCTCACCCTCCACACCCAAGCCCCTTGTCCTAAGCCCTTCATCCAGGACTCTGCATTTGCTCTGTGCTCTCCCTGGGGGCTTGACATTCTAGAGCAGGGTTGCCGGCTTGAGGGGTGCATTTCTGTTTTCCTGGTCCTTCACCCACAGAGAGGGACACTTGTTCACTCTCACCCCCATCCCCAGTTCCTGAATGAACCCAGGATCCTCACTGACTTATGATGTTGGTCTGACAAGAGGGCTTTAATTTCCCCTCTAGAGGGGGGCTCTACTTGAGCTTGGCAGAGAGGGTGTGCGTGGGTTCCAGGGGTGGAGATGAGAAGCTGAACTGCAGGTTTCTCACGCTCTCCTTCTCTAGGGCCAGGCTTGCAAAGGCTGACCTGCTGCAGTTGTGAGCATAGCAGGAGCCCCAAGACGAAAGTAAAGGAAGCAGATGAGCCTCCAGAGATCCAGCGGCTGAGGAGATGGCCGCAGCCAGATGGAGGCAGGTGGGTGAACAGACTATTTACAGAAGCGTGAGCAGGCTCAAGGGAGCCAGGAGCGCGGGGAACCCAGTATGATGTGGAGCTATGGGAGGGATTTGGTCAGAGCTGCAGCCATGGAGGCACCCAGCTCCCACGACGCCACAGCCAGGCGGGAAGAGCGAGGGGTATAAATACTCCAACCCGTCTTCTGCCCTCTGAGGACCTCAGGCAGTGCTTCCCACTGGCTGCATCCAATCAGAAGCCAGAGAGCTGGGGAGTCCCAGGGAAGCAGAGAAAGGTGGAGAAGAAATGTGTATGTGAGAGGTGGGGGGCGTAAGAAGATGGACAAGACCAGTACGGATACATAAAAGAGAAGTAGATGGGAAGCTGAGACCTGGCTGTGACCATAGAACTTGATCCTGAATAAACCTCTTTCTGTCTGAAGATCCTAATACAAGGGTTGTGGGAGGGAAGCTCCCCACTCCTGTTTAACTTTATGAAACAAGTCAAAGGATGGTGTTATGGAATGAATTGTGTCCCCCGCTCCCCAGTTCATATGTTGAATCACTAAACTCCAATGTAACTGTATTTGGAGGACAGGGCCTTCAGAGAAGTAATTAAGGTTAAATGAGGTCATAAAGATGGGGCCCTAATCTGGTGTCCTTATAAGAAGAGGAAGAGACACAGAGATATCTCTCTCTGTCTCTGTCTCTCTCTCTCCACGTGTGCACAGAAGAAAGGCCACGTGAAGACACAGTGAGAAGGCGGCCGTCTGCAAACCAGGAAGGGTGGACTTGCCATACACCAACCCTGCTGACACTTGATCTTGGATTTTCAGAGACTTCCACAGCTGTGAGAAAACATATGCTGTTTAAGACCCCCAGTCTGTGGTGTTTTGTTGTGACAGCCTGAGCTGAGCAATACAGATAGAAACTCCCCAGTAGAGGACTCAGAAATCCACGTGGGACAGAACTGCTAGCTGTCTAGTAGAAAACTGACTAGAAAATGAAGAGCCTTTGTTGACAAACCCTCTGTCTAAATCTCTTGGAGATCCAAACCTTTCTTTCACTCTTTGAAAGGGGATCTAATAATGACCTGGGCCTTGCGGAAGAAAAGGAAGGATCTTCTTTGATTTCCCGTGAGGATTTCCCGAAAATAGGGAGGAGTTAGCAATGAAGGAGGCCTGTGGGAGCAGGAAGGGTCTGGATACCCTGTGATGGGCCCCGAGCAGTACGGTGCACCCAGACGGGGACCGTGGACAGGTGAGGGGGGTACAGCTTCTTTGAGATAGAAGATCTCTGTACCAGCCTCAGCCTGACAGCCTAAAGCCTCATTGTGACCTCACAGGAGGATGACCACCAGGGGGCAGCAGAGGCAGCCCTCCCCGGGACATCAGAGGGTCTGACAAGGACATGGGTCTCAGACCCCGCTGCCCTCTCTGGGATGATCTGGCAGAGACAGGCGGGGTATTTGTACATCAGCAGCGTCTGTGTAAGATCTTGCGCCATCCAGAGGCGGCTGTCACAGTGTCCTTGATGGATGACAGCCCTCTGGTGCCCAGGGAGAGCAGCTTGGTACCTGGAAATCGGAGCCTCCTCTCTTGGGCCTGCTGATTTGGGGGTCCTATTTGGGTTTTTGTTGTTGTTTTTTGTTTTTGCCCATGCCACGTGGGATATGGGATCTTAGTTTCCCGACCAGGGATCGAACCCAAGCCCCCTGCATTGGAAGCACAGAGTCTTAACCACTGGACCATTCCTGGTGTCTTGATAACATGGCAGATCTCTTCTGACCCACAGTCACTTGCATGTCTTATTTTTATCTCGGTTTCAGCTACTCTGGAGAGAATAACTGCCTATTTCCTTGAAGTGCCCCAGGTAACTTAGGGTGAGCCCTACGTAGGCCCCATGACCAGATATTCCAATACATCTTCCAAATTTAGTGAAGAAAACAACAACTGTTTTCATAAGATGCAATGACAAAAGGAAACTATTAACTTTACTCATATAAATTCCCTATGATAAAATTCCCATGATACATTCTATTTGGTTTGGCTATGCTCTTGTTTTAATATAGCACTTCATTCTTTTTGCTAGGACTTTATTTAGGACTTTGGCTTCTATATTTGTGAATGTGATGTGTGTAGAGTTTCCTTTTCTGTATTGTCTTAGTAAGAATTTGATATTGGAATTGTGCTAGCTTTGGAAATGTAGTGACCTACATGAAGAAAACGATAAGACTTTACTGAGAGATATAAGAGAAAGTTGAAAAAAATAGACGGAGATAGCCTATACTGGATGCGAAGAGAACAGTTTTTAAATGCAAATTCTTTCCAAATTAATGTTTAGGTTTAATGCCGTTTTCATCATCCCACTGGAATTATCCTTTAGAATTTGATAAAATGACTGTAAAGCCCATTGGCAAGAAAAAAAAATAGAAGAGTCTTTTTGCTATTAGAGTTCTCAGTGTATTTTCTACATATGCAGTATATGGATTTAATATTTTTAGTGGATGATCTTTTTTGTTTAATCATTGTTACTGATATCACCTCATACAAGGTAATTGTTACTGTGGTCAGTAACAATACTGGGATGGGACCTATGAGATTTCTGCTTCCAGGAATTTTAATGATACTCTCTTTGTAGCTAGCAAGTAGCCATCTAAATTTTTTTTTAAACTTTATTGGAGTATAGTTGATTTACAATGTTGTGTTAGTTTCAGGTGTACAGTAAAGTGATCCAATTATACATATACATATATTCATTCTTTTTCAGATTCTTTTCTCATATAGCTTATCACAGAATACTGAGTAGAGGTCCCTGTGCTATACAGGTCCTTGCTGATTATCTACCTTACATACAGTACAGTGTATGTTAATCACAAGTTCCTGATTTATCCTTCCCCACAAGTAACCACTTTTTATATGGGCTTCTTTGTATATTCTTTGAAGGTAAAGAGTTTGAAATGTAGTTACACGATAGTTTTTTATTTAAATTAAAAAAAAGTCTACCATATTCTAATTGTTCAATATGCTCTTTCTACTTGCTCTGCCAGAAAGAGACAGCTGTGCATGAAAAGTTTCCCCTAGAACCCGGCTTCCATGAAATTTACCTTGTGTTTTTAAACTCTTGGCTTTATGAATTATGATTTATTTAGATGTAAAGATCCATGAACAACTAACACAGCAGAGATTCCGGAAGTACAGCAAGATTCACATAGGAATTTAGAGTGTGAGAAAAGTGGCCTCGCAAATCAACAAAGGAAAGACAGGGTCAGTTGCCTATCTGTGTTGGAGGAAACAGCCATGCCTTTACTTAACTTTTTATACCAAAATACATTCCATATGCATCAAAGATCTAAGTGTAAAATACTAAACCTTAGAATTATTAAAGGAAAAAAGGTTTCTACCTTTGTAATTTTGGTGCAAAGAAGGCCTTTCGGAGAGTGACACAAACCCAAAAGACATCATGAAATATATTAATATGCTTGGCTTTATTCTTTTAAATCTGGCAAAATATTTCAAAGTCAAAAAAATCTGAGAACAGTCAAAAGACAAACTGAGGGGAGAATTGCAACATATTTATGAAAGACAAATAATAAATTGTCTGCCAGAAGACAAGAGGGCACTAAAAACAAAGGAACAAAGATTCAGGACCATAAGCCCAATTTATGCTGAATCTTTTACAAATATAAAATTATACCTTTGACCTATTTAATACTTTTTCCCTGAATCCTCTCTTGACTCTTTTTGAACATTTCTATTCCTGCTTCTATTTTATTCACGTTTGCCAAGTATATCTTTGTCTTATTTTTAACGTTTCTGTGTCTATTTTTAGGTATGTCATAAGCAAATATCTTCAGATTTAAAAAAAAATCAGAGTTTGCCATTTTGAGGGAAATTTGATCCATGTGCACTTACTGTAATATGGAATAAATCTGATTTATGTCCTGTTTATTTTGTTGCCCTTTTTAAGAAATTGTGTTCGTGTTAGTTTTTGTTTTCTTTTGCAGTATAAATGATGTTTTGCCTACTTTAATATTCTATGGTAGTATAAAGGTTGGCAGCCTCTTTTTAATTCTACCAGTCATAAGTTTAACAATTTACCAAAATAGTTTTAAACACTAACTAAAAGAATTACTAATGTCAGGACATCACTTTTTTTTTTTTGTCTTTTCTGTTTTCTACTTCTTTTTCTTTTTTCTCCTTCCCATTGTAATGTCTGCTTCTTGAGCCTGGGGTGGATGAACCCCTGAGTCAGGCTCCAACCGTGGGGGGATTGAGGTAAATTCTGATGACAAGAGGGGTAGCCATCGTGTTTCAAGAGCTGCAGGAAAACCACACTTTTGCTTTCTCCCAGTTAGGGAGAAAGTGGAGCGAACTTCTGCCTTCTCACCCCTTGCCCAAAAGACCCCCCCTCGGGGAAATACCAGCCTGACCCTGGCCACAAAACACCCATCCAAGTTCACTTGTCACTCAAGTGGTGAAAACTCCCCTGTAATGTGAAACTCAAAGTAAGGTAGAAACATCTTTGGGCAAATATGCAAGAGAACCTGCTGGAGACGGATGTGATCCAGGTTTTTCCTGCAACAGGGCACCGATGTTTGCCACCTGTAGGGGAATGTGCTGGGCCCCAAAGCCCCGAGAGAGTGAAAATGGACAACCCTGCCTCGGGAGCTCAGGGTCTCAGCACAGCTTAGGCAGGTGCCCAGATAATTACCCTGGAGTTTGGCATATGCTGGGCCGGGGGACACCTGGGAGATGTGGGGTCAGTGAGGTGAGGCTGAGGGTGAGGAGGTGACAGCCAGGCTGGGGGGCAAGAGGAACAGTGTTGCTGGCAGAGGGAACAGCAAGTGCAAAGGCCTCGGGCAAGAGATAAGCAGGAGTTTGGTGCTCTGAGTGGTGGGATGCAGCCAGGGTTCTCGGATACAAACCACAGAAACTGACTCTGGTGCTGTAGGCAGAAAAGGAGCTTCCTGGAAAGTTACTCTGTGGTCTCAGAAAATCAAAGACACCCAGGCTGGGTGAAGTTCAGGGGCCTGGAGGCTCAGACCACGACCAAATCTTCACCGTAGGAATAGTCCGAGGAGGGGGGTGCTGTCATGGATAGATGATGGATGCTCCCGCAGGGAACACCATCACTGGACCCTGGGTGCCACGTACTGGACCGGGTCCTAGTGCTGATTCCTGGGGGTAGGTCACCTGCTCCACAGTCGAATTCTGGTGCCTGCGCTCCCTTGGCCGAGCCTGGCTCCCTGGCCTGGGTCCGCCTGTCTAGAGGAAGGGCACCTTTGCCAAGTTGCTGCCTGTGTGGAGGGAAGCCTGGGCTGGGTCATGGAGTTGACCAAGCCCCCATCTCGTGCCCGAGCTCACCTACCAGGGAGGGCAGGGAGAAAGTGTCCAGACTTGGGGGGTCTTGCAGTGAGAGGTGGGTACCAGCTCCTACCCATGCTCACGCTGTGGCCTTTCCCAAACAAAGGGAGAGAGTTCAGCAGTGGGGAGACCAAAAACTGACAAAGGCGCCCTGCATGGAGAGGACAGGGTGCAGAGGGCGGGGCTGCGGCTGGAGAGGGGGCTGGGTCACAAAGCACATTGTCCTCTCCACTTCACGAGCTGAGCCGCCGGCGCTGGAATCACCACAGGGAGCAGTGATGCTCTGGAAGCAGAGGTTGTCTCACTAGTCCTTCTTTGCTCTCCTCAAGTGGCGGGCCTGACAAATGGTCCTCGGGCTTCGCCTCTGAACCGTTAGGGCCCCTTCTAGCAGACGCGTAGTGGTGCTTCCTCGGGGGCTGCCTATTTTGAGAGACGACCCCATGTGGCCTCTGCTCGTCCTGGAAGGGAGCCCGGGACCAGAGCTGACAGCTACGGCGCCCGAGGGCTGTATGTCTGTAGAGGGAGTGGGGTTTGTGGGGAAGTGCTGTCACTTCCATGACTCACAGCACATTGAACTTGAATTTGAGAAATCTGTTCCTTTCGTGGGTTTCTACAGAGAGAGAAGACAGAAAGACAGGTCTCAGAGATTAAGCCAAGCACAGCCAGGATTAAATAGTACAGGGGGCATCCCTGAAGGGCAGCTCCCCGGGGCCGACCTGGAGCCTTACACGCTGGCCCTGGCTGTGAGCAGGGACCACACGGGGATGCAGGCAGATAGCAGGGCCCCTGCCCTGCCCCGCCCCACAGGCTCAGAGGGCCTCACCTTAGGACTCCCTTCCTGCCAGAGGTCACATGCCCACCTGGCTGTGGAGGCCTGCAGAGCCAGAGAGAGGGGAGGACACTGTGCCCGTGCAGTCACTTGGTCACACTGCCCATCGAGCTGTGTGTTTCAAATTTTAAAATAAATTCTGTATTTACTAGGTGAATAATGTAATTGTATTTTTGTGTTAAACTCATTAATTTGCTCAATGTAAACCTTAAAAATAAAACACAAGTGTGGTAGCCCTCTTTAGCATTTGTCATCATTCTTCAATATTTTTGGGGCTCACACCCTGCCCGTCTGGACTCTGGGGGTGCCCGGCTTGGTGGGGAGCCTTCCCCACAGCTGGCAGGTCACTGTGTCCCTGACACTCGGGGACACGGGCCTTCAGAGCTTCCTGGGAATTCTGGCATGAGGTTGGCGGGATTCAGGGGTCGGCTGCTACCCCAGGATGGAAACCTCTTTAGGCTTTGAATATACTTGAAGGGGTCCTTGAAGAGAGGCGAAAAGGGCACTTCATCAATTGGCTGGAATTTTCCAGAATTCCTCCCCCAGGGGTTTGCTGACTGGGAGAGCTGGGAAGGGGGAAGGAAAGACATTTTGAAAACTGTAGCCTCGTTGGGAGTGGACCTGGTGTCCCCTCGCTTAGAATACAGGCCCCCCTCCTCCCAGTGCACCCATTACGCCTTTTCCCTGGGGGCTCCCGTGTTGTTCCAGAAGAATGGGCTGGGCAAGACCCTTACCTCTCCCAGCTGGGCACCTGGCCAATAGGACATGTTTCCAGCCCCACTAGTCTTGATTAGCCTTTTTGTTTGTTTGTTTTTTGGCTGTGCCTCGCGGCTTGTGGGATTTTAGTTCCTTCACCAGGGATTGAGCCCTCGGCAGTGAAAGCGCAGAGTCCTAACCACTGGACTGCCAGAGAATTCCCCTCCAGCCCCTCTAGTCTTGACTCAAGCTCCTAAGGCTGCCATGGGGGCCAACTTATTATTTTGGGTCTGAGACACACAGGGTCTCAGGCTTCTCATTGTGGTGGCTTCTCTTGTTGCGGAGCACGGGCTCTAGGTGCATGGGCTTCAGTAGTTGTGGCACACGGGCCCAGGAGTCTGCTGAAAAGTAAAGAGCCCACAATTCATGTCCCACCGCCAGCTCTAATGTGTTAGTGCCTGTGGTTTCAGGGCTATTAAAGAAAATAAAGACACCTGTGTTATCACGGAAACTGTAAATCTGCCGACACGGAGATGAATGTTAAAACACTGATGCTATTGTCTTCTGGAGGGCTGGGGGGATGGTGAGCCAGTCTTTTTCTGATGAGAGAAAGAAGAGAAAGAGACATACAGGAGAGAGAGACACACCCAGAGACACACAGAGACAGAGAGAGAGAGAAAAGGAGGGAGGCAGGGAGGGAGGAAGGAAGGAAGGGAGGAAAAAAGAAGAAAACAGCTAAAGCAGAAGACAAAAGCAGGTGCAAAATCAACCCACAGCAGCAGAGACACATCGATAAAGCAGTAAAGCACAGCCTACCAGATTTGAATCCACCCGCGGGGGCCATATGTGTCTGGGCTTTTAAGAAAGGAGGTGTGAGCATCTCCATGGCCCTCTACCTAACCTCCGGGCTGTTTTCATGGAGACCACTCACCCTGATTCCCAGCCTGGGCGTTGCCATGGCAACCAAGCCGACACTTTGGAGGGTGAGGAAGATGGCCACTGATTCCAGGGATGCTTCAGTGAGATTTACAGCAGGGCCAGGAACCAGCTTGCGGGGGCAGGAGGGAGGGGGCTGAGCATGTCAGCGGCACAGGGCACTTCCCTGAGCGGAGCAAGGCTAGCGGACAGCACCCCTGTGAGTGCGTGCTCTCAGGGTGGTTTTTCAAAGGAACTTTCCAGAAGGGAAAAATTCTCACCGAGCCCGTCGTCTAAGGAGACCTATCTCCTGTGTATCTGCTTTCTCGGTATGTCAGGATGTCATGTTTTTCTTTCACATGCAGCTAGGTAAGAAAGGTTTCTGAAAGGAAATTTTTGTAAATACAAAGTGATGTCCTAATGTATGCTAGTTGTGGAAGAGAATTAAAACATGATAAATACATGGGGTGTAAACATAAAGCTTCCTTTGCTGCCTTGTGCACCCACCCCTGTGCACCTGAACTGACAGCTCTCTAGTCCCTGTCCGGTGCTCCCGCGGGACTACAAATTGCAGGTGGGCTGGTGGTGGAGCGATTGTCTCTCCTCTCAGCATCCCTTCTGTACCCTGCTCTGCGGTTGGAGCTCGGCAAACCCCGTGTCTGCTAGCACCCCGTGGTGCTAGCTGCTCCCTGGGAGACTCTGTCCATGGGGTGCTAGAGGGAGACTGGAAAACAGGCAGAGGGAAGAGAGCTTGCATCACCCTACCCACCTTCTGTGGCCGACAGCCTCGCCTCCACCTGGACCACCCCTCTACCTGGCAGCAGCTGTTGGTTTCAGTTTTGGGCCTCTCCTCTGGCACAACCAGATCCCGAGACGTCAGCACCAGCCAGGCAGAGCTCCTCCGCCCCCCAGGGAACTGTGTCCCAGTCCAGGATGCCCCCCTTGAGCACCTGAGGTGTAACTGCAGCCTGCAGAGACCCAGGTCCCATCGTCCGGGGGGGGCTATTCCTCTCCAAACTTCTGGATTCTGATCACCCCACTTTCTTCCCTTTGCTTCTCCAGCCTGAGGGTTGGTGGCTGCCTTCTTCATGAAGGGGAGGAAGAAAAGAATGAAATTGACATGAGACAGATTAACAAGAGAAAATCTAATTAATTTTGTACGTGCAGGAATCCCACATACGTGAGAGGGCCAGAGATCCCACATACATGAGAGGTTGAGACAGAAAGGCGAAGTGAGGGCTGCATGCTCTCTTGAGCTAGGAATGGGATGAGCAATGGGATGTTTGACCTGCTGTAAAGAGGGAGCCACTTAGATAAAATTTATCTCTGGTAATGTCTCTTTTTCTGGGAAAAAAAATCCCCAATTTAAATTCTTCTAGGTAGTTAAGGGATGGACAGTAGTTTCTCTTGAACCCACAGGGTCTCACTCACCTTTAGCTCAAAATAATCCTCATGCAAAAGTGATATATTTGGGGGAAGTTCATTTTGAACCCCTGCATCTGTTACCTCAGTTTCCCCTTTTGCCTTCTTAGTCTTCCAATACCTTGCTCACTAATTCCTTATATTCAATTCTCTCTGTTCAATGATTAATGCAGCTCCTATCTTCCTAATGATATTCTAGCTCCCTGACCATAAAAAGGACAGTGCTCCATATTAATACTCTTCATTATTCATTTTCCTATGATAAAGAAGTATAACCCTCCTCCACTGATGGACATTTGGGATGCCTCGGGTTTTTACCACTACAAACAATATTGCTATAAGCAGCCTTGAACAATATCATTATTTCCATGTACAAGAATTTCTGCAGGAGGGATTTCTAGAAATTCCTTCTCTTTTCTTTTTATTTTTTTAAACTTTTTTTAAAATGTATTATTTATTTATTTTTGGCTACATTGAGTCTTCATGGCTATGCACGGGCTTTCTCTGGTTGCGGCGAGCGGGGGCTACTACTCTTTGTTGCGGTGTGCAGGCTTCTCATTGTGGTGGCTTCTCTTGTTGCGGAGCACGGGCTCTAGGTGCACGGGCTTCAGTAGTTGTGGCACACGGGCTCAGTAGTTGTGGCACGCGAGCTCTAGAGCGCAGGCTCAGTAGTTGTTGGCGCACGGGCTTAGTTGCTCCGCAGCATGTGGGAGCTTCCCAGACCAGGGCTCGAACCCGTGTCCCCTGCATTGGCAGGCGGGTTCTTAACCACTGCGCCACCAGGGAAGCCTCCTTCTCTTTTCTGATTCTCTTCCCATGAGTCAGCATAGTCCATCACCCACCTGCTTTGTCAGCATATAATCTCAGAATCACTAGTCATTTTTTACTTTCTTCATCTTCTAGTTGCTTTGAATGCTCTATAACCTATTCGTGTTTAAAAATATTGTCCTGTATACAAAATCTTTACTATCAACAAGGGATAATAAACTTGATTCCCTACAACCTTTTGCTATGTTAACATGTTCTTGTCTCTATTTACTCTTATGTAATATGAAAGTTAAAAATTTTATCAAACCCAAGCAAATTCATGATATTAAGTATGAATGGCACACCAGACTGAAATTATTAAATATTCGGGTAGTTTTCTGCTTAAGCATAAACTCACATTTTAAATTCCTTAGTCAATGTAGTTGAAATGTACCTCAGGGAAAGAAGTGCTGTGATATTTTTCTTAACCCAAGGAAAAAATTCTGTTGAACTTCTATTGTTTCTATAAATTAAATATACACAAGCAAATCTTTTATTATCTTTCTCTAGGGATTTAAAAACACAGATAGGTTAAGCATGAGCAAAAACAAAAACAAAAGACCATTCTCAATCTCTCTAAATATTTCTGTAATCGGTCCATTTGTGTCTATTTCCATCGCCTCCCTCCGGTTCATGTCACCATTGCTTCTTCCTGGGACGGCTGCAACAGTGCCCCGACTGGTCTCCCTGTCCCTGTCTTGCCCCTCGAGGACCCTTGACACAGTTCTCATGCTGCCCAAGACCGCCTAGATGTGAGTCTGGCTCTAACACAGGCTATGCCAGCCCTTCTTGGATGGACTGAGCTGGTTTCTTAGTGCCAGCTGGGCAAATCCTATCAAACTTCTCTGTCCCAGGGCATGGCCCCTGGTGTTCAGGGCACAGTCCCCACCTGGACCTTGCCTACCCAGCATTTACCAGCAGCCCCTGCCTGCTTCCCTCTGGCAGGGACTTGTCACCAGAGTGGAGCGGGACCCAGAGTCCAGTTGTCACTCTCTGGGCCAGTCAGGAGCAGACTGACTTTGGTTGGCTGGCGAGGTCCCCTCTGAGGTCATCATGCGTTTTCTTTCCACTGTGGTCACGGAAGCGACCAGCAGCCAGGTTGGCTCAGAGGGGCTACCACGGCTGCATACTGCAGGTGTTTCCCTCGGACGTCCCCTGGACCCTCTCCCCATAGGTGAGTCTCATGCTCACACCTGTATCACCTTTTGGCTGTACTCTCCAAAGCCTTCAAAATTTCCCTTACTTACATGAACCAGAAAACCCAGGGTCTGGGGTGTGAGCATGAGACTCACCTATGGGGAGAGGGTCCAGGGGAGGTTTTATGTAAAGATTCTCATTAATAAATTTACCTAAATTTATATCATGCCTTATATTTTATAATTCAGGTATAGAATTTAATTTCACTCCCATAACAACCCTGTGAAGTGTGCAAACAGGGTTTTTTTTTTTAAGTTTTGTAGAAGAGCAACTAGAGATTCAAAGCAGGTAAAAATAACTTGCTTGATGCCATACTGCCAGGGAGAAGGAGAACCAGGTATTGGATCCAGTTCACTCAACTTCAAGCACCACAGCGCCGCAACCACGTGGAGTTGCATTGTCACAGAGCAGTGATGGCTGAGTAGGAAACCACAGTTAGAATCTCAACTCTATGGGACTTGCCTTCTGACAACCTCACCTTTCTGGAATGTGGCTAAAACCAGGAAGCAGAAGACTGTCGTCAAAGGAGCAGCCTATGGATGTCTGCATGCCCTTCTGGGGTCACTGGAGATCAACCTAGTTTGGCTTCACTGTTGGCCAAGGGGTTGGGGTTGACCTTCAGTTCTGGGAGGAGAACGAAGACGGAAGTTCAATGGGAGACCATCTGGAGGCAGAGGCCAAGAGGCAAAGCAAAGCTCAACAGAACCGAAGGACTCTTCTGAGGACCAAGGGCAGGAAGTGAGTTGGGGGGCTTGTTGCAGGTTGGAGCTGGGTGGACACGGCCAGAAGATGGTCGTGTGTGACCAAGGGGTCTCTGGTTTTTATGGGCCCAGAGTGCATGGCATATGGTGGGTTAGGCTGACACGGCCCAAGGAGCATGAGGAGAAAGACAGAAAGACCAGTGAGGGGGCCTCAGGCTGGGAACTGGGAAGCAGAGAACTGGTTTAAAACAGGGGTAGAAACTCAGTTCAGGAATTGGAAGAGTGTAGTGGGGTTTCAGGGAAACCCTCCTGTGTCCAGGGGCCTCTCAGCTCCTGGATCCAACCAGAGACTGTACAACGAAGACCAGTTGGTCTCGGGGCCCTGAGCTTGCTGCCTGGCAGCCTGCTCTGCAGAGGCCCGCACGCGGGCCGGGGGGCTGAGTGTACAGCTTGTACCCAGCAGCGCACACGGCAGAGAAAGTCTGGAAAGCTCTGTCTGCCCTCCACCATCCATTCCTCCCTCTCCACCAGCCTCTCAGGGCTTCTCTCCCTGCATCCCTCTTCCTCTACTGGAGCAATTCTTAAAGACCCACGTTCCTAACTTTTGCTTCTCAATCATAAACACCTTCATTCAAGAACAAGCCCCTCCATGTTTCCCCTTGGCTCTGCAAATATGTACAGATAAATGGTGGGTAATAAAATAAAGGTATGGCCCCTGGTGGGCCTGGAATAGCTCAACAGAGGGAGATTCCACGATGGCCTACAGGATTGGCAGCAGGGGTGAAGCAGCCTGGGACCTTACTCTAAAGGCGGACATTCTGAGGATGGCTGTGGAAGGTCCTCCCCCCTTGGGAATATCCACAACACTCCTCTGGTTTCAGCTGCCTCCCCTCACGTACCTGAGGTGCCCTCAGAATGGAGGCAGTCTGGGCCTTGACCCCCGTCTATGGTCAGAGAGCATGGGCCTCGCACACCTGCGGCATTTTGAGCCCCTGTTTTAGCAGATGTCTTGGCACTGGTGGTATCACTGGGGCCCTCCTGCATCCAAAATCAGTAGAAGAGATAAATAGTCAAATTACATGGGTTCGGGCTTCCCTGGTGGCGCAGTGGTTGAGAGTCCACCTGCCGATGCGGGGGATGCGGGTTCGTGCCCCGGTCCGGGAAGATCCCACATGCCGCGGAGCGGCTGGGCCCGTGAGCCATGGCCGCTGAGCCTGCGTGTCCAGAGTCTCTGCTCCACAATGGGAGAGGCCACAACAGCGAGAGGCCCGCGTACCGCAAACAAACAAACAAACAAATTACATGGGTTCTACTAGGAATGGATAAAGAAGATGTGGTACATATATATAATGAAATATTACTCGACCATAAAAAGGAACAAAACTGGGTCATTTGTAGAGACGTGGATGGACCTAGAGACTGTCATACAGAGTGAAGTAAGTCAGAAAGAGAAAAACAAATGTTGTACACTAACGCATATATGTGGAATCTGGAAAAATTGGTATAGACAATCTTATTTACAAAGCAGAAATTAGAGACACAGATGTAGAGAATAAACATACGGATACCAAGGGGGAAAAGGGGGTGTGGGATGAATTGGGAGATTGGGATTGAATATATATACTATTGATACCGCATATAAAATAGATAACTAATGAGAACCTACTGTATAGCACAGGGAACTCTACTCAATACTCAATGTTTTCCTTCCTAAATGGGAAGGAAATCCAAAAAAGAGGGGATATATGTATATGTATAGCTGATTCACTTTGCTGTACAGTAGAAACTAACACAACATTGTAAAACAACTATACTCTGATAAAAATGAAAACAAATAAACAAATTACATGGGTTCTACTTTATTGCTGGGGTAATGTAAAGGCTCAACGTTCTAAGCCAGGGAGGATTTCAGACTAGCCCTGAGTGGTTCTCAGGAACAGATAAGAAAATAGAAGGTGACAGAGCCTGAAACTCCCGTAACGTGGTATGGCAGTGGACTGGGACATGGCTTAATCCAGAAAGAGCTTTGATTTGAGACTGCTGCGCAGAAAGGCTCTCTCGAGTTGGATGGAAGGAAGCCAACTGCAACAAAATGTCCTATCAATTTTGTTTTATACCCAAGAAGCCTGCATGACCTTCTGAGGAGAGTAACTGAAGTGTCCACTGACCACATTTATCCCCCAAAGAGTGTCAGGCCTCCTAGCACGTGACCACAGCTGGAACATTTCCAGGGCCATGAGTTAGGTCCACAGATAATTGACAAGAAATGCAAATTAGGTGCCAATGCATAGTGGTTAGAAAATTTCCATTTAAATTGCTAATCAAGCTGAATCCACTTGCAAATGTAGAAATCAACATGTACATAAAGTATTTGGAAAGCTGCAGAGCTCTGTAGAAGACATGGCATCTACTAGTCTGTGTAAATGGAATGGAGAAGCAGCAGTGTCTTAATACAGACACTCCCCCTCTGCCACAACCCCCGCCCCCAAATCATCCAGTTACGTTACTGTTGAGATGTTTAGAAAGCCTCTGGGCCAGCTTTTTTGTTGTTGTTCAGTAAATTTATTTATTTAATTTATTTATTTTTGGCTGCTTTGGGTCTTCGTTGCTGCACGCAGGCTTTCTCTAGTTGGGGCCAGCGGGGGCTACTCTTAGTTGTGGTGCGCAGCCGTCTCATCACGGTGGCTTCTCGTTGCGGAGCATGGGCTCTAGGTGCGTGGGCTTCAGTAGCAGCACGCGGGCTCAGTAGTTGTGGCTCTCAGGCTCTAGAGCGCAGACTCAGTAGCTGTGGCTCACGGGCTTAGCTGCTCCGCGGCATGTGGGATCTTGCGGACTAGGGCTCGAACCCGTGTCCCCTGCGTTGGCAGGCGGATTCTTAATCACTGCGCCACCTGGGCCAGCTTTCCTAAAATGCCTTTCTCGGAACAAAAATCTCCCATAAGATGGTTATTAGTGTGTACTTTACACTCATACACATACACACAGAGTGAAGAGACATGGAAGAAACAGCATCCTCTATGCCCTCGAGGAAAATCAAAACACATAATGGTACATTCCAAATTCTGAGAAGTTCTGGGAACAGAAACCTGCTTACCTTGGTTGATTTAATGCACCATTTCCAAGAGGCAAGATCAGAGAAGGCTCACTTTTGGTGGAGCACATGTTCACCTCTTGGGCGTGCACGTTCGGAAGTGCCACCAGCTGTGAGTTTGGCCGCCAGCAATAGAACCGCTCACACTTTCACAGGGAGACAACGCCCACACCAGTGAGGAGGGAAACAAATCACAGCTGCTCCTCTTTAAGCCCACACCCACTCCAAATAAGCAACTGCTTTGCAAGCTTCCCATCTGTTCTGTTTATGTCTAAATGAACCCCCCTCCCCCGTCAAATTGAGAAACAGATGATCTGTGTTAAACGCCTTTAATCATTGCACTGAATTGACAAGAAACATCGTCGTTCTCGCTCCTCTGCTCCACAACCCACAATGGCTCCCCATTGCCCCACAGGTGACCTCATCATTCTGGATCTCAAAGCCTCCTGTACCCTGAGCCCACTGTGCCTGTCCTGCCTCTTCTCCCGGACCACTTCAGCCGCTGTCCTTGCTTCATGCAGTCTGATTGCCCTTCTCATCACTTCCCTCAGCACCATGTCTTCCTTCTCCACTTATCTAGAGCGGGAGTCAGCAGACCCTCTCCCCAAAAGCCAGGCAGGAAATATTCTAGGTTGTGTAGGTCATATGGTCTTTGAGGCAACTACTCAGCTCTGCCATTGTAGCAGGAATGCTGCAGTGACAATAGGTAAACCGGTGAGAGTGGCTGAGTTCCAATAAAACTTTATTTATAAAAACAGGCAGTGGGCTGGATTTAGTCCACGGGTTGTAGTTTGCCAACCCTGACCTATATGATTTCCCATCTTTAAAGGGAGATTTCTGGTCCTATTCTGTGACTCCTTCATCCATCACTTCAGCAAACATCCTTCATTTTACTTCCTCACCGGTCATAAGGAAAAGTCAGAGATTTAACATGAAGTACCAACTTGTGTCCTGGGTTTTACTTACAATATTTCATCGAATTCAATAACTCAGTGATTATTATTCCTGCTCTGCAGGTGAGCAACCCAGGCGCAGAGCATCACACCTATGGTCAAACGGCTAGTGGGAAATACACTCAGGTTTAATCCAGTTCTGCGTGATTCTACCTCGTTCATCTTCAGTACCCTACACTGAGCTGGGCTGCCCTCAAGTGCATCCACAAACACCATCTTGTCTGAAAGCTGCAACACCACAGGGATGTAGAGACTGCAATTATCCCTGTTTGCAGAAGTGTAAACTGAGGCTGAGTTATCAGGGATGCACGCACGTCACACAGCTGGTTGCTGACAAGGTCAATACCCACACACACATATTTAGTCTCCAAAGTCTATTTCACTGGGTCACGCTGAATTTGGTCAGCAAAAGAGGTCCCTCCTGGGCTTCCCTGGTGGCACAGTGGTTGAGAGTCCGCCTGCCGATGCAGGGGACGCGGGTTCGTGCCCCGGTCCGGGAAGATCCCACATGCCGCGGAGCGGCTGGGCCCGTGAGCCATGGCCGCCGAGCCTGCGCGTCCGGAGCCTGTGCTCCGCAACGGGAGAGGCCACAGCAGTGAGAGGGCCACGTACCACAAAAAAAAAAAAAAGAGGTCCCTCTTGTGAACCCCACAGGCCAGTGAAACTTAGTGAAGTTTGTCAAGATGTTCTGAGCATGTCAATGTGCCTACCTCTGAATATAAGGGGAGGTTAGGACCACTCAGAAGAGGCTCATTCACTCTTGACCCCTAACTTAGGAAGATCACGGAGAGAGTGTTTGAAAAAATTCAATCTGGGCTTTTGTTCTCCAGAAAACTATTGGAAGATGCTAATTAATTAACAAACATCCTTCTCTCCCGTTTCTGAATTGATTGAGAACGGACAGAATCTTGTGTGGATGTTACTGGTAGAGCTACAGCAGAGAAGTCTAACATCACTTTAGTCTAGAACTTGGGAACTCATTACCCAAACCAGTTCCCCAAGCACACGCATAACAGCTGAAATCGGGAGAGCACAGATCTGATTGGGCCTGACAGAAGCAGGCCCTGTTTATCTGTTTACTGCACAGAAACTAAAGCCCATGATGCCCTTGGTTGCATGGAATGGCTCTGTCCCATAGCTAACATTCCCAAGAGATGTCCAGTTGCCCAAGGGTCATCATTCAGACTAGGCATTGAGCCTTCCTTGGGAAAGATATAAAGTGTGTGTGTGTGTGTGTGTGTGTGTGTGTGTGTGTGTGTGTGTGAGAGAGAGAGAGAGAGAGAGAGAGAGAGAGAGGGAGAGATTGTGTGCATACTCCCTCTGAACTAGTAGACGGAGTTCCCTCACAGAAACAGAAAGCTAGAGGAATAAGTTTTCCCTTGTATTGACTAGCACTCACGAGGTTATGCGGTGTAGCAAACAATCCCTCACACTGTACGACTTATAGCTGCAAAGGCTGATTTCTCATTTAGTTACATGTTAATTGGCTACAGTGCTGTGGCTCCATTCCATATGTCTTCCTTATCCTGAGGTGCCTCAGGAAGCAGCCCCATGTTAATTTCTTGGCAGAAGGAAAAACACAAGAGATCTGGCAAGGAGCACGTATATGTCATGTTTCATATGCCATTGATCAAATCAGGTCACAAGGCCAAGTCCAACATCACTGGGGCAGGGATGTATAGTCTTATCACAGGAAGGTAAATCCCTGGGAACAAAAGCACAATCTAGCCCACGCCCTCATAGCAACAAATCTGCATCAGAGTAGACTAGGAGAATGGTAAAGGATTCCCTAAAGAATGGTAAGTGGTGTTTTCCCAAGTCAGTCGCTCAGTGACCAATTCCAGACATGTTGAGAACAAATGAAATGTGGTATGGATGACAAATTTAAGTGGACTTCTAAAATGCTCTTAAGTCTGTCTACTTGCATTTGTTTTAATGTTCCCATCTTGGTCCATGTCACAGAACCTTTCCCTGGTCTCCTTCTTTAAGTTGGCCCCTCCAATTCATTCTCAATACTGCAGTCAGAGTGAGCTTTCTAGAGCGCAATCCAGTCCTGTCATTCTCTGTGTAAAACACTTTTGTACCTGCAACTTGGACTAAAAAATATAGCTGGGCTTCCCTGGTGGCGCAGTGGTTGAGAGTCCACCTGCCGATGCAGGGGATACGGGTTCGTGCCCCGGTCCAGGAAGATCCCACATGCTGTGGAGCGGCTGGGCCCGTGAGCCATGGCCGCTGAGCCTGCACGTCTGGAGCCTGTGCTCTGCAACGGGAGAGGCCACAGCAGTGAGAGGCCCGTGTACCGCAAAAAAAAAACAAAACAAAAACAAAAAAAATAGCTAATATTTTTTGCTCACTATGTGCCAGACATGTTTGTGAAACAATATATGTATTATTTTATTTAATCCTCATGGAAACACCACTAAATACTGCCTTTTACTAGTACTTAATAGACGAGGGCCAGAGACCCAGAAAGATTAAATAACTTTCCCCTGTTGAGGCAGGGTTTTGAATCCAAGAAGAGTGAGTCTGCGGTAGCCAACCTCCAAGATGGCCCCCAACCATCCCATCATGTACTCCCTTCCCACACCCTCTCAGGGTTGGCTGTGTGACCAATAGAAAATGACAGAAGTGATAGTGTGTGACTTCCAAGGCTAGGTCATAAAAGCTATTGCAGCTTCTGCCTTGGTGTGTTTCTGAGATCCCTCTCTGGAGATGGGCAGCTGCCGTGTTATGAGGAAACTCAGGCAGCTCTATGAAGACGTCCATGTGATGAGGAACTCATGTCTCCCGCCAACAGCCAACAAGGAACTGAGGCCTGATGAGTGGTGTGAGTGAACCACCTTGGAATCAGGTCCTCAAGACTTGAGATGACCACAGCCCTGGCCAACCCCTGACTACTGCCTCAGGAGAGACTCCAGGCCCAGAAGCATGGAGCTAAGCTGCTCCCAAAATCTTGAGCATGGGAACTACAAGGTGATAAATGTATATTGCTTTAAGCTACAAAGTTTGGGGGTATTTTGTTACACAGCAGTAGGTAACTAATACAGTACAACCCTCACACTCAACCCAGCTCTTAAGACCACTGGGCAGAACGCAATGGTACCCCACTACTACGGAGTATGGCAGCGAGTGGAACTTCCTATGGACAAAATTCAAGCCAGGAGCAGAAGATAAGATGGTAAGATGTTACAGTCCAAACTAGGATAGTCAAGGAAATAATCACAGAGAAGGCAACACTTGATGAGAGATCTGGAGGTGGCGATGCAGTGAGCCCCCTGGTTATGTGGGGAAGATCCTTCCAGGAAGGGAACAGCAAGTGCAAAGGCCCTGAGGTGAGCGTGCCTGTCATGTTCAAGGACACTGAGGAGGGTCACGTGGCCGGAAGGAATGAGTGCAGGGGTATGAAGTAGGATACAAGATCCGAGAAGGACCAGATCAAGCAGTGGCCTCAAGTGTGATGTTCAGGACCTTGACTTTCAGGCTGAGTGAGATGGAAAGCCATTGGAGGGATTTGATGAGAGGAGTGACTCCATTCAACTCATCTTTACTGCCTTCCTGCATTCCTAACAATAATTGTTGAACAGAATGAAGCAATTGTAGCTAATACTAGTTAGCTGATGGCCATGTGCCAGGCATTAGATAACACACTCTACCTGAATTAAAGGCGTTCACAGGACATCTCTGGACATCCCCATTCTACAGGTGGGGAAACTGAGTCTTGGGGAGGTAGAGTGGCCCTTGTGTGGTCATACAGCCAATGAGCACTGGAGCTCAGTCTGAGGCCAGGCCGTCTGGACTTCCTGATGGAGTTATTGTTAATACGAACCAAAGTCAGACATGAGGCTATGATCAACAAAGCTCTTCTTCCAATAATACTTAGTCCTGCGAGACCATCTCCTGCCATGAGTTCCTTGCCCGGCCCCACCGTTGATTCTTTGTGCGTCATCCCCAGGCATCTCATGGGCCAAGGGAGACAGCACCGCCTGCGGCCCAGATGGACTGGAATTTAACACCTGCTTCCACAGTCTCTCTGGGCCAGTAGTGAATCTTCTAGGACCTCAGTTTCCGTGACAGTCAGTGTTGCTGCATGAATCATGTAGCACAGGATAACCACCGAATTAACACCAATAGCTATGATTTTCTTTTCATCGTTATTTGGGGAGAAATCTAAAATCTGTACCTACACATACTGCCTTTTAGACGATGTATTACAGTATTCCATACAGTGAAGTATATTCCATGTGCTCTGTAGGTCTGAGTAAAAGGAACTAGATTTTGGGTTTTGTCCTAATAACCTCTCATTGTTGGTTTCATCCCAGCAACGTGACTGTTCTAAACAATGGCAAACATCAATGCAGCTCTTTATGAAGACAGATTCTTTCTGTCAAAAGCCATTAGCATTTAATATACTCACTCCTCAGTGGCCAGAGAGAGATGTGATAATGGAGATTTAAAAAATGAGTTTGTCACATAGCAGACCAGTGACGTTCATCTTGCTATAGAATCTCGCCATCTAATGGGGTTCTCCCTGGTTCTGCTGACGAGGCTCCTTTTTTAAATGGACTTCCTTAGTCGCACGTGAGCGTCATTGACTAACACAATCTATCAGGGCCTCATCTTGCTTTTTATTAATACCCCCATGTGGGTGCTGGGGTCCACCAGGCACCTGCACCATTATTTTCAAATCAATCAATGGTTTCCCAGATCATCATATGGGCTTTCAAGTGATGATATTCGTACAGCAAAGACATCGCACTTGAAACATTCAAGGATTCCCAGCCACGAAACACAGAAAACAGTTGCCAGGGACTATTTAAGGACTCATCATATCATAATGTTTTGTGGCTTTTTTCTCAGAAAGAATGAAAGATATCTCTTCGGTGTCTCCTAGTGGAGAAAAATCTCTTGGAGAAGCCTAACTCAAGTAGAGCCTTGGAAGGTCAACCTTTTAAAAGAAAATAAGAACACTTGGGTCCTCATGACACAGACGTGTAGCATCTCAGCTCCCACCCCCTCATAGCTCTGTCAGGGCACGTAAAGTAGATCCAGCTGGACAGGCGGATGCTCCCCAGTCAAGGCATTTCTAGTCTCCTTGACCTTGTGCACTTTTTGTGGTGGCCTGGGAGGCGATGCTATGGACACAATGTCTAACAGAGAAGGACAATGATAAACAAAGGAGGTTCAGTCCCAAAACTGAGGATGGAAGTTGTGGGTGAGGCAGGGTAGTCAGAGCAGAAACATGCATGTTGGACCAGGCATCCTCTGGAAAGACAAGTGAAGGAAAAAAGAGTAGATGGGCGAGCTAAACAAGATGCCAACAAGATCAGGTGACAGGGCTTGAAAAGTAGGGCAGACAGACTAGAACCCACACGCTGTGTGAGGAGAATACTGCTGTGGGTGGCCTGGAGCTCCTGGTAGAGGGGGGCCCTTTAAATGCCCCTCACAGATCCAGCGCTGCTCTGGGTCTCCGCCCCGCCTTGGCCTCCCTCCACCTGCTCCCAATGGGCCATCCTCACCACACCTTTGCACTTTCTAGACTGTTCCATTCCCCTTTGCCTTGACTTATTCAACCATCTTCAGGCACATACAGGTATTTATTGAGCACTGACCACGTGCCACTGCGTGTTCTAGATGTTGGTGATCCATGGGTCGCACAAGGGACAGCACAAGTGGAGTTTCACTCCTGCGAACGTGACATCACAAGCAAGGAGCCCCACAGGTAATTGTACCCTTGCCCCTGCATTAAGTGCTACCGATGTGATGACCAGAGAAGAGCCAGGAACATGGATTTGCCCGGAGTAGAAGAGGCGGGTCCCTGCAGAGAGGCCAGCTCCCGGAAGGCAGTGGATCGGAGGGTGGCCTGAAAGGTGTGTGGGGAGGGGGAGGGCGACACAGGGTGGGGCTGCCTGGGGGAGGGTCTGGTGCGCCAGGAGGAGTGTGGAACTTGTGTGGAAGGTAAGGCAAATCCCTTTCCTCTGCCTGTTGATCCTCCCCTTCCTGGAAGGGGCGAACCCACTTTCCTGACTCGCTTGGGGTACATCCTAGCAGGTGGGCCCCTGGAGCAAAGGATGACACCCTATCATTGCCATGGGCACAGGGTCTCACACGTGGCGATGGGTCGAACTCACACGTTTGCGGAATGAGTGACGGAGTAAACAAAAGATGAATGGGTGGAAGAATGACAGTATTACGCCCCTGACTATAGGAAAGAATCTTGGTCTCTGGATATGGCTTTTTGGTCTGAAATGATGCATTGGTACCAAAAGTGATTTTTCAAAACCTCCCTATTCCACAAGGATTCCTTATATGGGAGTAGGAATCTCCTCAGCAAGTCCTGCAGCATCAGACAGCTCAGGACTTTCGTCCAGCTGGGCGCTCTGTCCCCTGGTGGGGAAGGCGGGGAAGGCGTGGTGAGAGCTGGCGGGGTCCTGACGGCGGGTTTGGTGGACCATTATTACCAGGGCCGTTTGTTCGTGTCCTGATGCTCCGTCCTTATTGGGCAGAGCCGCCCGTTACGGGCTGGCTTCCCGCCCCTAGTGTGCGCGCACAGTTTGTAAACTCGTTTTAACAGAGGTTAAGCAAAAATCTATTTGAGAATATAAATGAACTGGTGATGCCTACGGTGTTTTCAAGCTAAATGAATTGATTTTGGATAAAGTCTACTGCGCTCAGTGTTTATACTGTACACTATTTCACGCATACACTTATACAACCCCAGAAAGAGGCATGTGGTAATTACGACTAGAATCCAAAATTGCATTGTTAAAACACTCTGAATGGGTCTGGATTTATTGACCTGGGAGACGGTCATTGTCACAATTTAGCCCAGAAAACTGGTTATAGAAGGAGCTATTCTTACACTCCCTGATAAACCGAGCGTCTGAATGTTTGCCTGGGCAAGTGAGAGAATACATTGCGAAGGGTGGCGATAAAATGCTTTTTTAAAGTCACAATATGTAAGTCCTTTTTGGTCCTTTTTCGTCTGTATTTCTAGCTGCTCTCTTGTGTATTTCTCACCCAATTTTCTTTAGTGAAGCACAGTCTAGCTAATTTCCAAATACGGCAATTTGAAAAGAAAAAATTTTAACCATAAAGGGGGTAACTCCTCACATTTTCATTTGGTTTTCAAAGGATTTTTCTCATTCTCAACCCCCCTCCTGACATAGGGATCTTTAGAACATTTGGAATCCTGAGGGTAAAAACATAGTGGCTGACTCATATTAAACTAAGGAGTTCTAGTTGGTGAAACCCACCTGCAGAATCCTTGACAGTTTTCTTTCAGTTAGTATCTGTCATCCCCAGGATGTAGAAACAGCCCTGCTTGTTGGTCAGTTTTCTTACCTTTTATCATGTGCTGTGTGTGTGTGTGTGTGTGTGTGTGTGTGTGTGTGTGTGGTAGGGGTTGCAGTTTCATGGCTGCCTTTACCTATGATGTTTGAAATACATTTCTTTGCACTTTAAAATGTCAGTATCTTGACTTTCACCCCTCCTCTGGTTCTCCTGAGTCATCCAGCTTGCCTACATATATTTCCTAACATCAAATATTGTATTTTAAAAGCCCTTCCCCAAACCTCCCTGAGATTCCTTCTTGAACCACTTAAGAAACTTACACCTCACCCCAGTGTGTTTACAGGTTAGGTTTGTGGATTAGGAAAAAAGTGGTCAGCACCATAGTTGCTTCTGCTGCAAATTTCTTTTTCCTCCCTTATTGCAATAACTGATGAAACATAGCAAGGGATGAGCGTTTAGAAAGCCCCGTCTGCCTCATCATGCGTGGATGCATTTGGAGGTGCAGATGTGCGCTCAGTGAGCTTTCTTTCAACCCTCAGTCCCACCCTTCTGGCTTCCTTGCTGGCGTACCTATGTGCCCAGCTCAGCGCGTGGATGCTTTCTTTGTGTTTGCTGGGTCACGCCTGGTACATTAGGGCTGGCTTGCTCCTTCTTTCTGCAGATACTGATGGAGGGGCCCCATGTGCCAGAAGCTCAGGGGACAGCAGTGGGGGGGAGGCACAGGTGAGGAAGATGGAGAGCTGTCCTTGAGAGCTTACAGCCTGCGGGGAGAGACCGAGAACTACCTGCTGAGAGCTTCTTGGTCTTGAAGAGTCCACAAGCAGGGAGCAGCTGGGACGCCCCTCACTCTTGAGGGACCCAGGCTCCCCTGGAGGAGGTGGTCTCTGGATTAGGCTCCAGGGAAGGTGGGTGTCATCCAGGGAGAGGATGGGAGACTGCAGGGTAGGATCTGGGGAGGGGCACCCAGCTCAGGGCTGAGGGGTCAGAAGGAGAGGTTGGTGCACAGGACGGGTGCGGAGGGGGACGGGAGGTTAGAGGTGGGATCAATGGGGTAAGGGAAGGGCAGTGTGAGGTGGGTGAAAAGATCTCAAGAAAAGTTGAAAAAGCGGTGAATCTGGCCTGGAGAAGACTCCTGGGGGTTGGTGAGCTGTCTCACCTCAGATGCCTGAAATGTGGGTGACCGGGGAGATGGATCCTGTGTCTTTCCAACTAATGGAAACAGAATTAACGACTGCAGGGAAGAAGGAGGAACATTTGAGGTTGAATGTGAGCAAAGACAGCGGTTTACTGAGTAGGGCTTTACCTATGTTACCTCACTTAATTCTCTCAGCAATGCTATGAGCTGGGAGCGGTTGTTATTCCCATTTTACAGAAGGGGTAACTGAGGCCAGAGCAGTTAAGTAAGGTACCCAGCATCACGAGCTGCTAAGTGGTGGAGCTGGGATTTGAAACCAGGAAGGCATGTTCCCAAGCCTGTGCCAATGAGAGCCAAGCAACCATGGGGTAGGTAGCCACCTTCTAAGGCAGAGAGGTTTTCATCATTGGAAATTCTCTAGAAGGGGGAGGTAGAGCGGGTTTTTCGGATGCCTCCCCAGCACTTACACCCCCTCCTTCCCCAACAAACTCCAGTTTGCATTTGGGCATCTAAATGGTCCCGGGAAGGATGACTGACCCTTGCCGTTGGGAAGAGCTTGGTCGATGTTTGCACAGCACAGCCACCATGGTCACTGGGCTGCTTGACCAGAGCATGCTCAAAGCTCATC
Source organism: Monodon monoceros (assembly GCF_005190385.1). Taxonomy (NCBI): domain Eukaryota; kingdom Metazoa; phylum Chordata; class Mammalia; order Artiodactyla; family Monodontidae; genus Monodon; species Monodon monoceros. The sequence continues at coordinate 6,016,996 of NW_021703772.1, read as the reverse complement.
ACCTCTGGGTGTTTAGTGATTATTTCTGACTGGGGGGTATTGATCAGAAGGAAGAGTGGAAGGTATCAAGGAGTTAAGTTGCTAACTTTGGGAGGAAATATGCCGATCAGACAGATCTTGAAGAGAGAGAAGCTGACCTTTTGAGGCGGGAGAGAGAAAACAGGCAGATCTGAATTCTGCCAACTGCTAGAGGAGGCACGGGGAACCTGCAGGCTCACGCCCACCCCCCTGCCCTGGCCACAGCCCCCCACATTATGACAATAGCATCAGAGCTGAGCAAAAACACATGCAAATGAAGGACCATTTATTAAGAGGGTGTCAAGTTAGCTGTGTCTCAGGGAACCTGGGAAGAGCCCTTGCCACAGCAAGAAGGATGCTTTGGAGAAGAAAATGGCTCATCAGAGAAGGGCTTCGTGATCCTGCGGGCTCCATGGCTTCTCAAGACAGTTGGCCTGAGCTTCTCCGGTTGCCTCTGGTAGGTTCTGGGTTGGTCGCAAAAGAAATAAGCAGTTTCATATCCGTATGTCACTTATTCGAATCACTGGCTCATGTTCTGGGGGGACCATGGGCTGAAGGGAGGATAGCTTGCGCTCCTGGGCCCCCAGGAAGGTTGGCCAGGGTTCCCAGCAATGCACACAGCTCACTACTCAATTGGCTTCTCTGCCCGACCCCTCGCGGACCACAGAAGGAGATGGGGCTATGCACTGATGGGTCCGCCACTGCTAAGACATAGTTCCATTTTGTTTCTTGCAAGCCGAAGTATGCTTACTGGTTTGGTTGAGGTCTTGTTGCCATCTGTCAGGGATGCTGTCAAAGGAATCACTCTTTCGGAAGGTGGATCTTGGGACCTTTGCTTCAACTGTAAGATTCCCTTATTTTCTTGGTATAATTCAATATAATGTAGTTTTATTTTTTTCCAAAATGCAGGTGTGAAACACACTTAACGATGTGGTCTTAATTATTTTATCCTCACAAACATGTCTGAGACAAAAAGAAATAAAGCATTTTAACCTAAACTTCTGCAACTATGTATCACTGGTAGGATTGCTATCCTGGGTGTGAGAGGCTTAAACTAGAAATAAACTTGCTCACATACGCCTCAGAAAGCAGAATTCTTAAGCTGACTTACAGCACAGCTTCACAAGGCAAGTTCAAGCTAACATCTTGAAATTTTAAATGGCGGTACAAAGAAATCACTCTCATTTTCTTGGGTTTAAAATGCAGTAAGTGAATCAGGGAAATTTGAATTGAGTACTCAATCTTTATATGTTTGAACAAGTGATATAAATTATGGTTATTTTTAACAGGTTTATGAAGATTAGCTAAATCATTTGAGAGTGCAAGATGTTAAAGTTCAAAGCCAAGCATAATATACTTGCAAAGATGAGTATAATTAGAGTGGAAGAGGGCAATGAAAAATTAATAGAGTTTTAACGTCAAAGACACATGCAGATGTGTATAATCCACAAATCCTCTCTTGGAAGACTCCATCCTAACAACTCCCTTGATCTTGACATTATCCAGTGTGTTTCTTATTCTTCAGACTCTCCCAGAGTGCAGGTGCAGACAGCATCCTTTGGTAGGGCAGGGGAACAAGTGGCCAGGAGGCCCACACGGTGACAAGAATCAGCCCTGAGTGGGACTCTGCTCTCAGAGAGAAGGTGCTCAGTTGCACCACTAGAGGGAGCACACAGTACACACATGATGGTTATTAGGGCTGGAAGGGAAGGGGGAGACAGAGAGAGAGATGGAGAGAGACAGAGACGGAGAGAATTCACAAGAGCCTGGGGACCTAAGATAATAGAAGACCCTCATAGGCTGGGAGGAAAGGCTGCTGTCTGTTAATGAACTTGTAGTGAGAAGCACAGGAGATGATTGGAAATCCTGTTGTCAATCTGAACGTAAACACCCGAAACGATTTTTGCAAACAATTTCTAAGGCAAATAAGCAAAACATGGTATTGTAATAATACTCTAGGTTTGTCAAATCAGATTATATTCACAAAATCAGGGTATGAAAGTAAAGGGTGGCTAATTCTTTCCAGAGTTATTGTGACTGGTTTTTTTTTTTTTTTACTCTGATAATTAAAGGAAGATGGGTATAAACACAATTTTTTTTTCTTTTTTTCTTTTTTTTTTGCGGTACGCTGGCCCCTCACCGCTGTGGCCTCTCCCGTTGCGGAGCACAGGCTCCGGACGCGCAGGCTCAGCGGCCATGGCTCACGGGCCCAGCCGCTCCGCGGCGTGTGGGATCCTCCCGGACCAGGGCACGAGCCCGTTTCCCCTGCACCGGCAGGCGGACTCTCAACCACTGCACCACCAGGGAAGCCCCTAAACACAATTTTTATAAACCTAAAGTAGAGGCTAACTGGATTAAGAACAGAATGTCTCTTCTTTCAAATACAAGAAAAAGGAAATATACATATATATATATATATATATATGTATATATATATATTTCTAAAAGATGGGAAATGAAGGGAACAACGATGGGCCCACAAAGAGAGAAAGTGTGACACCACAGGGCAAGAACAAGTGGAAGAGAATTGTTCGAGTTCCAGAATTTTAAAAATGAGACATGTTTGGGGGGAGGGGAATAGCAATTTTCTGCATATAAAAGGCACACTTTGGGGCTTCCCTGGTGGCGCAGTGGTTGAGAGTCCGCCTGCCGATGCGGGGGACACGGGTTCGTGCCCCGGTCCGGAAAGATCCCACATGCCGCGGAGCGGCTGGGCCCGTGAGCCATGGCCACTGAGCCTGCGCGTCCGGAGCCTGTGCTCCGCAACGGGAGAGGCCACAACAGTGAGAGGCCCGCGTACCGCAAAAAAAAAACCAAAAGGCACACTTAAAGCAAAAGAATGGTGAAGGATTACAAATGAAGGTCTGGGCAAAGGTACACCAGGCAAGAAGACAAAACACCTACCACAGGGAGGAGAATCGCATTGGGCACGTCCTCTATCCTCATCGGCCGGCCGAGCTCCTGAACACTCAGGCTTCGCTCCATCTGTGCGCCAGCGCATCTGCACCGGTGCAGACCAGACATCTAACAGCCCTCCCGACATCGCCAGGAGGCTGTCTCCGGGGACATCAACTCAGCCTAGACAAGACCGCACCCTGATCTTGTCCCCAGCCTTCTATCCCTCCAGTCTTTCACACACGCGCGCGCGCACACACACACACACACACACACACACGCACACACATCCTGCCTTACCAGCCCAGCTTAGCATCCCTGCTTTAGAGAAGACTTCTCCCCTGAAATCTCCCTTCCCAACAGTCTATACCAGACCCCAATCATGTGTTTTTATAACCTCCTAGGTGTCTCCTTCACCGGAGTTATTGCAGTTCCTGACTCTGTGTGTGTGTGTGTGAGATTGTTCCATGACTGTCTCTGCTGAAACGTCAGCCCTGGGAGAGCAGAGCGTGAGTGCATTTTGTTCACCACCCAATCGGCAGCGCCAAGTGAGGTGCCAGGGCCAGAGCTGGTATTTGATGTTTGTTGAAGAAATAAATGACATGAATAGCCAAAGCCATGAGAACCATCGAAACGCCCCGAAAAGAGAAAGGGAAGTAAATCCTACAGCCAGGAAATGGACACCATTTTAATATTTCTCATGAGGTTTTTGTTTTATTTACATGGAAAAATGCTAATCATACAAGTAAAAATAAAATACAATTCAAACTTGTGTCTACAGATAGCTGAAGACATTTATTTACCCAGGAACTCAAAACTGACTGAGAAAATATCAGAGAATGGATAACATTATATTTTGAAATAAACTATTCGGAGTACACCTAACAGATGACATTAATACAACTTTATATAAAATAAACTAAGTAGCTAAGATCTTGATATTATCTTCTAAGCACCCCTTTTAGTCTAAGCAACAGGGAAGTCAATTTCTTTGATGTTAGAAATCTTTACCAACCAATCCTAAAGTCCTTCTCGCCATATTTACTTTATGTCTCAGCTTTAGACCGGGATGACGTGAGAAAGGGGCTCAGAGCAGACTTGTTCAGTGGCGGCTCTCAGCTGTCCTGAATTGTCACAGTAACAGGAGGGCAGGTGGCCTCCACCGCCCAGGTCCCCAGCTTGGCCAGACACCAAGTGGGTCGCGGCTTTGCCGCGTGACCCCGACCCCGCCTGGTCTCCTGTCAACCGAAGTTCCCACATAGGAGAGGTGGCCTGGGAAGGTTCTGAGCTGTTCAGACCCGCGTGCTGTCACATATATTAATAGAGTTGCTGTGAAACTGTTTGGACTGAAAAAAGAACAGCAAAGTGAGTCAGCTGCAAATTCCTTGTGTCAGTTGATGCTGAGCTGGTCTCAGTCAGCGGTGGAAGCCACTGGAAATGTCTTGAACGATCAGAGGCCGGAGTCAAAAAATTTTTTTTTCACATCTTTATTGGAGTATAATTGTTTTACAACGTTGTGTTAGTTTCTGCTTTATAACAAAGTGGATCAGCTCTACGTATCCATATATCCCCATATCCCCTCCCTCCCACGCTCCCTATCCCACCCCTCTAGGTGGTCACAAAGCACCTAGCTGATCTCCCTGTGCTATGCGGCTGCTTCCCACTAGCTATCTACCTTATGTTTGGTAGTGTATATAAGTCCATGCCACTGTCTCACTTCGTCCCAGCTTACCCTTCCCCCGCTGTGTCCTCAAGTCCGTTCTCTACCTCTGCATCTTTATTCCTGCCCTGCCCCTAGGTTCATCAGTACGTTTTTTTTAGATTCCATATACATGTGTTAGCATATGACGTTTGTTTTTCTCTTTCTGACTTACTTCACTTTGTACGACAGACTCTAGGTCCATCCGCCTCACTACAAACAACTCAATTTCGTTCCTTTTCATGGCCGACTGTGAGGGGACAGCGAGGGCGCTGGACATAAGAAACCTGGGAGAACGAGTCCCCTGAGGTCAGCCAGGGGATATGGGGCAGAAGGGGACATGACAGGAATTCCTCTGATCAGGCTCAGGGAGCCTTTGGGGGTCTCTGGACCTTGCCTCCCCTTGCTAAGACTTTCTCCATCTGAACACAGACTCTCCAGCTGGCTTTTCAAGAGCAGATGGGAATTCTCTCAAAAGTGACCCCACCGTGGCGTGCGGTCAGTCCTGTAGGAAGACTTCTGTAGACTTCCGAGCCAGGCTGGAGGTCCTAGTGAAAGGCCCTGAGCGTTGCGGTCTTGTCCACCTGTTCTCTGGAATGGATTCTACTCTTAGGACTCTCAAGAATGCTCGAAGAAAACTGTCCTACTGTGGGAGTAGCCCTCAGAGCCCACAGGCATGAGCTGTAGCATAGTTTTCCCAGCCCTGGAGTTCCGGTTTTCAGTGGCAGTGAAAGTGAGTTTTGGCATCAGAGGGTCTCGATCCGAACCCTGAATTCACCAGCTCTGTCACCTCGGGCCAAGCACCATCTTCTCCAAAGTTCAAATTAGAATAAAAGTTCCTATTTCTTAGGGTTGTTTTAAAGATTAAATAGATAATGGAAAGAAATGGTTAGGAAAGCACCAGCACCTGGTAAGTACCTCAGGTGTAGGTGCCAAGAAAGGATGTGCTGTGGTCCAGTGGGCACAGGGCTCTTCAAGGGCATCGGTGAGCAGTGATGGCTGTGCCCCCTGGGATCTGACTTATACAGTGGGGGCTGGGCCTTTGCCTCTTCCTCTGAGCCTGTTCTTCAAGGAATGATGCCTTCGACTGGGTGGGGTCTCTGGGGCCAGGTCAACGGGCAGCCGCACCGAGCTTGGGACTCAATGTAAGCGCCCAGTCCACCGCAGTCTTTGTAGTTAGCTAACCAGCTCTCTGGCTACGGGTGGAGTTGGCAGGTGCTTTTGCCATGAGTTCTGGGGTTACCCTGCCCCTATTAACTTCATCCCATTTCTTGCAGCTCCAGAGTGTGGCGGTCCCACTCTAGAATGTGTAAGAAATCACCCCAGACTGGATAGAGATGCTTTAACCCCTCCCCCAGTCTAGGCTGCTGAGAAGCTCTGTACGTGAGCCTTGGACCCCAGGCCTTTTCATCCCCATTCTGATTGGCGCTGATTCCTCAAACATCCTTCTCTGGGTGTGTCAACCAGCCAGCTATGAGTGCACCTGGGGGCCATGGGTTTCCGGGAGGACAGCCGCTGCAGTGCATCTAGGGGCTTTGTTCAATGCCTTCATAGCCAGCTTACTGCATGGCGATAGTGGCCTCCAGCACCGCTGGGACCCAGCGCGGAAGCAGAGGAACAGGGCCCCGTGGGCACCAGAGTCATATGGGACACGTGACCTCCTGGCTGTAGGTCCCTCCAGCAACAGAAAAAACAGAGCTGTACCCTTGAGGAGCTCAAGGACCAGCAGAGGGCAAACATCTCGTGCAGGTACGTGATGCAGTTGGCAGGCGCTTAGAAGAACATCCCTTGGACTGAGGGAATCAAGGAAGATTTCAAAGATCAGGTGATTCTCGAAAGAGTAGCACTTTTTCCAGTCAGACAAAAGGGTGAGGAAGTAGACATCCCCAGTCCAAGGACGTGTGTGCAAAGGCATGGGAGCCAGGGTGAGTGTCAGTGTTGCTAAAGCATCAGGAACCACGAGAAGGGTCCTGGGAGGCGAGAGCAGATCATGAAGAGCCATTTGTCTGTGCTAATATCATTTTTCATCTAATAGTCAAAGGGGACATGTTTGAGAATTTGGACCACGCTTTAGGAAGACGAGAGTAGCAGCGGTTCAGAAGGTGGGGAGAAGAAGATGGTACCAGGGAGAGCGTGACCAGGTGTGCAGTCTCACCCTGATCGCACGCCCGGCACCGAGACCGCTGCAGGTGTCCGGGTGAGGGATTTTTATGGTCTCAGTTGTGGTGGAGAAGGAACGACAGAAGCTATTCGAGTTCCAGGAGAGAGTGCTAGTTAGGTTTAGGTGACAGGTCACATGAGGAGGCTCAAGGATGCGTTTTCGTCTTGGATGGCCAGCCATCCACTGAAATGTGAAACGCAGAACTTGGAGATGCCATTAATGGAGAAGTGATGAGTCTGGGTTTGGGGTATAAACTGGGAGGTGCCAAGGGGGCCCCATGAGACGATGACACGGGGTCTGGAGGTCAGGAGAAGAATTTGTACTGTTGAGCATCACGTGGAAACACGGACACTCTGGGGAAGAAGGATGAGCTCGCTCTGAGGAGAGTCCAGCAAAGCTACCAAATTTCGCAGGAAGGCAGAGGAAGAGGAACCTTTAAGAAGCTCAGGAGGCCTTGGGAGGGAGACAGGACGGGAGGAGACCGGCAAGTTCCAGTCAATGTCAGGGAGTCAAGAGTAAGAGCAAGTGTGTCAAACACGAGGGGAGAGGAAGCACAGAGAGGTGAGTAGGGGCTGGACCATTAGACGCACAGGCACCAAGAAACAGTGAGCAGGGGCCATGACCTCAGCCCTGGGGGGAATGGGCTCTAATGGCCCAACATGGGGCTGGAGACCAGGGCAAAGCATCCCCGTGAGATCAGGGCTATGATTATACCTCCTCATCCGTGAAAGAAAGCTCAGATGCTCTGCCTACCTGGGATGACAGCCAGAAAGTAGTTACCTGTCTATAATTTAGGGAGAAAGCAGACAGACACCTATCTTACCAGGATCTGAATGTTTTTTCCTGCTCACTCGTTCCAGGTTCTGAGATGCGATGTGTTCTTAGGGTGAGAACCCCAGGCTTCCTCGTAGTTGTGGTCTCTGGAAGGTCTGCCTGAGGGTATCATGAAACTGAAAAACAGAGAAAGGCGATTCCTTTCTCTGGAAGAAAAAAAGAAAATGTAATCCCTGTGCCAAGTAAGGAGACAAACTTTACAAAAAGCACAGAAATCGAGTACCTCAGAAGGAAGCCCGGAAGCTAGCAAATTGGAGAAATCATACCTGACAGAAAAAGATAAAAATTTAAATTGTAGGTAGGGATCAAAATCCACATGGAGAAAGGACCAATCTCAAACTTGGAAAAGAAAAATTATAGTTATTGAAATAAAAGCCTGAATAAACGAGATAGACAGTAAGCTGGAAAAAATTGGTGAGGAAATTAGAGATTGGTAAGGTAGAACTGGGAAAAGCAATAATACTGTAGCACAGAGAGATAGAGATAAAAAAGAGAAGTAAAGAGGTGTAAAGAAGATACTGAAAAGCTCCATGTACTACAGAAGAATGGGGAAGAGGCAGAGGTAAATATGATCATGGCTAACTATTTCCAGAGAGGAAGGAAATTATGAGCTCCTCAGACTGAAAGAACGCATATGGAGCAAACAGCATAAATGTACAAACAAAATTCCAGACTTAGATGCACCACAGTGAAACCACAGCTCAGAGCTGATAACGTTTTCTCAAATTACTAGAAAGAAAAGATATTTTGTACTAAGGAATGGCCATCAGATAGCTGACGCTTCAACAGCAAAAGAGATGCCACGGACCATGGAGCACAGTGTTGAGTGAAAATTACTCGCGATGTAGTATTCCATGCCCAGCTGGAAGGTCTTCTAAGAGTTACGGCTATTTATAAATGCTTCTAGACGTACAAATACTATAGTTCGGATTATCTAGTCAAGATGGCAGAGTGAGCAGTTATCAAACAACAGTAACATGATAGATGAGAGAGGAGGATTTGAAGGGAAGAGAAAAAGTTCTTGATATTGATCTTGGTGGCGGATTCAACATTATTCACATTTATGTGAATTATTCTGTGTGTATGTATGTTACGGTTCACAATAAAAATGTGTATTTTTTTTTAAGTTAGGTACCTGGTCTTGTTCGGGAGAGTTTGATTAAATTTAGATTTTTGACTTGAGGGAAATACGTGACACTGGAGCATATAATTCCCAGTATGACCCTTCTAAGATGTGAACATTTCCATGGCAAAACAAAGCTACTTCTTTCTAAGCTGTCTTTCCTTCTTGAAATGCTTTGAATTGGATGTGTTGTTTTTTTTTTCCTTTTGGCAATGCCAAGATCTAGTCTGTCATCACTTTCATTTTGCACATGGCATTAAACATTCAATTAAAGTCCCCACCTCACCAGATCAGAATCACCAGCTAACTCACAAAGCTGACATGATTACCTACCCTGGAAGGATGGTTTAGCGGAACAGCAAATTACAATTGTTAAATGATCCACAGGAGGGCTCTCTTGATGTTCCAAACCCCAAACTGAGAAGCTTGGTTAGAAGTATAAGGAAGTAATTTGAGGGGAAATGACCTGGAACTTCACAGTTTAAACAACATTTAAATAAATTATAAGATTCAGTCGAGGGTTGCATCTGATACAAGTTAAACCTCAGGCTTGTGGTGCTGCAGAAATTTATAGCAACCACGAAAGACACTTTTGTACAAAAGAACAAGTGAATGCTTTTCAGTAAACTAGTAGTCTGAAAGTAAATGGAAGAATTTCGATACAAAAACGAGGACCAAGGCTTCCCTGGTGGCGCAGTGGTTGAGAGTCCGCCTGCCGATGCAGGGGACGCGGGTTCGTGCCCCGGTCCGGGAAGATCCCACATGCCGCGGGGCGGCTGGGCCCGTGAGCCATGGCCGCTGAGCCTGCGCATCCGGAGCCTGTGCTCCGCAACGGGAGAGGCCACAGCAGTGAGAGGCCCGCATACCGAAAAAAAAAAAAACAAAAAAAACTAGGACCAAACAGCCTGACTTTCTGAATATTTCATTTTTTAGTCCTGCTTTTTCTTAAACAGTTTAATAACTCAAGAAAAGTCATCTGAGAAGGTAAGAGTTGGCCAGGAGCTATTATTTTCTCTTTCTCTTGCCCACCTACTCATTTGGTAACAGGGCCATTAGTAACAGAAACTGCTGCTAAGTTTCAAGGGGCTGGTCAAGCACAGCCCACTCTAGCTCCAGTTCTGAAGCTGCAGAAGAATAAACACCAGAAAGGGGAGAAATAAACAAAACATAGCACAGCACAGCCATAGCAATAAACAAAGGCGGCTGCAGCCGGTCAAGCCCTTCCATTACAGCTACCCCGAAGGTGAGCCCTGAGGGACCTCAGCAAGGAAACAACGGCTACCTACCACCTAGCAGCCATCAGACTGCAGCCACCGATGGTGCAGCTTAAGGAAACTCAGGATGAGAAAACACAGGATGCTGGCCCCAGAGAGCTGAGGTGTGTATCAAAGGAATGATTTCAGTGAGCCCAGCCTCTTGCATCTTCCCATACATAGAAAAGCACTAAATTCCTTAACTTGAGATATCTGGTTTTCTTTTATTAACAGTCATCCTTTGATGTTCCGACTACCTGGCGTTGGTGCAAAAACTCCTATATATCCTGGCTTCCCCCACCTTCCTCTTGCAAACGGTTCTCTCAGCGCTATCTGAGATGCTGTCTCCTGGGCTTGAAGTCCTAAGTATGTCCACCGAATAAAACATAACTCTTATCTTTTAGGTTGTGCATTTTTTTAGTTGGCAAAAGTAAGGAGTCAATCCAGTAGCCCCTTTACATACGAACCTTCAAGTTGCCAACTTTCAAAGATGCGAACGTGAAATTGCAGCTGGCCCTCCGTCTCCTATTGCTGACGACCCTTCAGCTCTACCATCTCCCACCTCCTCTCCCTCCTCCAGTCAGTAACTCTTCTTGCCTGTTCCCTCGATGCCAGCCCCTGGATGCCAGCTGTTGTACTGGACTGCTGTACTTTCAAGGGACTGCACTGTAAACTTGAAAATGTTTTATTTTTTGTGTTTGTTTGTTTTTATGTATTATTTTTGTGAAAAGTATTACAAACCTATTACGATACAGCACTATATAGCTGATTGTGCTGGTCGGGTACCTAGGCTAATTTTGTTGGACTTACGAACAAATTGGACTTACAGACTCGCTCTCAGAATGGAACTTGTTCGTACGTGGGGGACTTACTGTATAGGGAAGCTGGGTTGCAGAGGGCCATTTGGATTCCATGTAAGATTATGGTTTCCTATCCCCCTACCCCAAACCGAACTTCCCTAGCTGTTGCGGGCTGACCATGGGGTTTGAGAGTTCTTCCTCATACTTGTAGTGAAGGACTGTGGGCTTCACTTGTACACAGACAGCTCCAAGTGAGAGCAAGCAAGTGCCGGACAGGCGAGAAGGGCTTTCTTCACTCCAGCTGTACCATCCAAGGTAAGTCCTTCCAGAAGACTGGAGAGAAGGGAGCAAGCTACCTCTCCAATTCTTCCTTGAGTGACCACAAGTGTTGTTAAAAGTTCCAGTTTTTATACATCAAAGAAGAAATGAGTGTCCACCCTTATCTTCTGCGGATTGGCTGAAATCTTTACATACATTATCTTAATGCTTTCCATGTGGCAAATAATGTTGACTTTTGATCAAATTATTTTTCTTAGTCCTAACTTACTTGAGCACTGCTCTGTAGCTGAACACTGCCAACAGCAACATGTGTGTCCTCACCTTCTACGAGACATCACGTAGCAAACTACCATATTGCTTTTCCTTTGTTTTTCTTTTTATTTCCTCCTACATCTATTCCTTTGTTAATAGTGAAAGGAGTCAAGATGGGAGAGCAGAGAAGTCGGAGGAAATCATCAGCTTATCTTTTTATTCCTACTCAACCAGGGAACAGAACAACGACAGCACTGGAGGGAACCACAGTACCACGGAAAGGAGACCTAAACGATTCTGACAGTTGGTGAAAATGTATAGGATTCAGAATATCTGAGGCTAAGATGAGTTGGATAGTTCGGGTTTCAAGCATGGCTGAAACCAGACTCATTTGATTTGGCAATATTCCTGCCTATACTGCATGGTGAGTAAAAAAGACCTCAAATGATATCTTGTGCAGACTTTAAAAACTCTTGCTCTATTTTCTCTCCAAATTTAAAGTTTCTTAATTAAAAAAAAATTATTTAGGAGCAATTATAGATTCAGAGGAAGTTTCAAAAAGAGTACAAAGAGGCACAGTGTCCCCATCGCCCCGTTTTCCCCGATGCTCACGTGGCTACATGTACATAACTAGGAAACTGACGTAGGTACAGTCCACTGACTTTATTCAGATTTTGCTAGTTTTACACACATCTCTGTGTGTGCGTATGTGTGTGCCTAATTCACAGGTTTATCACACATGTATATTCGTGTAACCATGACCACAATGAAGATGCAGAACTGTTCCATGACCGCAGAGATTTCCCTCATACTGCCGAGTTTCTTGATGTTTTAATGTCCAATTAGTTTAATGATACGGTGGGTTTCTTACTGAGATGTTATGCTGAGTACAGAGTGCATCGTTTTTCTACAGACCCCAGATAAAATCATTTGCCACTGGACCAATGTGCCATTTCTCACCTGGAAGCAGTTAACCCTAATTCCAGACAACAAGTGTGAAAAGAAATAATCAGTCTTGGGATTTTGTTCTTACAAGTGAAAAATGCATAAGTAAGTTGCCTCATGTATTCTTTCACCTGGGCAATGGAGCTTGGTTAATGGTCATCCAAAGTTAGGGGGTCGGGCTTCCCTGCCAATGCAGGGGACATGGGTTCGAGCCCTGTTCCAGGAAGATCCCACATGCAGCGGAGCAACTTAAGCCCGTGTGCCACAACTACTGAGCCTGCGCTCTAGAGCCCAAGAGCCACAACTACTGAGCCCACGTGCCACAACTACTGAAGCCCGTGCGCTTAGAGCCTGCGCCCCGTAACAAGAGAAGCCACTGCAACGAGAAACCCATGTGCTGCAACGAAGAGTAGCCCCAGCTCACTGCAACTAAAGAAAGCCTGCGCACAGCAACGAACGCCCAACGGAGCCAAAACTAAATAAATAAAATAAATAAATTTACTAAAAAAAAGAATGTTAGGGGGTCAGTGGCCTTTCATGACCGGGCTGCTCTCTGACATGGCAGAGGTACCTGACACTCAACCCATCTGGTACTAATCTCATTTTCTTTGCCCAGCCCTTCCAAGACTGTTCCCCTCCGGTCTCTCTCAGTGAGTGGTAGCACCATCCATTCTCCTGGACACCCAGGCATCCACCCCAGTTCCTTCTTTGGGGGACCTTCCTCATCCAATCACTCATCCAGCCTAGAACGTGTTCCTCCCAAGCCCCTCTGAATTGCAGGTGGTCTCTCCATCTTGTTGACATGATGGTTGTTCAGGATGCAAATGTTCTTTACCTGGATTCATGGGACATCCTTCCAAATGGCAGCTCTGCCTCTACTGGTGTCCTCCTGCAGCAATCTAACGACCACAGTATAGCCACAGGGCTCCTTTCAGAAGGAAAGTCATGTCACACCAACAGGACAACATAAACGTGTGTCCTGTTGCTCATGGTCAAGAAAGCTTAAAATTCCCATTTCTAGAAAGGAAGTCCATGATTTTGTTGCTGACATTTCTTGAGTGTTCTTGTTTCTTGCTCTTCCATATGCCTGGCGATTTGGCTCTCACATCATTCTGTTAGCTCTCTAGTATCTTTCCAATACATCCCCTTTCTTCTGTTAATGTGAATCTATTGCAACCCAGGGATTGTGGTGATTGCACTTCTCCACTTAAGTGGTTCACACTTCTATTTGCTGCTCCATCTGTCAGGACTCTGTCAACTGCAGGTCACAGACACCAACTCAAACTGGCTTAGGCACAGAAAGACAATCTATTGGTTCATGTAATTTAGAAGTCTGATCATATCCCCCAAATAAATCATCATGTTTCTGTTTCTTGTTCCATCTCTCTGTCTTCACATGGAAGGGCTAATGTCTGCTGGAAGCCCTAGACTCACATCCTATCAATATAGTGGCCTGATGCTGATCAATAGAAAGCATTTATCTCTATAGCTCTAGCATAAGGGTCTCAGGGAAGAATCTCATTTGACAAGCATGGCTGGGGTGTCCGTACCTCAGCCAATCACTGCAGCCAGAGCAATGGGGTGCTCGATTGGCCAGGCCTGCATCTTCTCCCACCCTTGTGACTGGATGGGATGATATCCAGACCACTCAAACAGCCAGCAGGAAATGGGTTTCCCACAGGAAGAGCTTTTCTTCACCAGAAGAAGGAGGAAAGGATGCTGGCAAGCAAAGCCAATGGAGATCTATGGGCCTTAGTGATGAGCCAATACTATTGAAACCCAGACAGTGTCCTCTGATGAGCAATTTTCAGGCTTGGGAGGCAGGAGAGAGTTTTAGGAGTGGGTCAGAACTGCTTGGGTGGGAAGCTCATTCTCTCAGAGAAAAGCCTATACAGCTCAAAATGAGGTTCATAAGTTCCCAGAGATAAAATCTTGGGCATCTGCCAAAAGGTTAAAATAAACGTTCTGCTCAGCCACCTCCCACACACATACTTTGATTTGTTGAATGCTAGTTTTTACCCCGTTTTCCACCCAGACCCAGAGGAGTCAATCTAATAGGCTGAAGTCACTTAGTTCTTTTCTTCAAAGTGCCCACCATCTAGTGGAAGAGTCAGAAAAACAGACAAGCCCAGAACACTCTGATAAGGGCAGTGAGAGGAGAAGGCAGAGGTTCTAAGGAGGAAAACCCTTATCAGACGGGAGCATTAGAGAAGGCTCTGTGAGCAGGTGAGTCCAGGGAGAGTCTAGAGGACATGCTGCTCCAGGTTGCCCTGTCTACCTGCCAGCCTCACTCTCTGAGATATGCCTAGATATGTCAGAGAGGGTTCAGAGGAAGATGCTGAGAAGGATGAAGGAATCAAGTCTGTGCCATGTGGGGAACAGCTGGAGGAAGGAGGAATAATAGTCTTAAAAGTTTATTTGAAGGGCTGCCTTGGGGAAAGGGATCTGACTTGTGTGCAGTCTCAGGAAGTACTACATTGAGCCAGTTCCTGGGAAGACTCACAGGGACTCAGAAGTTGTTTCTAGAGAAGGAAGCACTATCTAACCCAAGGCCAGCTTGGAAACGAATGAGATGTTTTGTGAGGAAATGAGTTTACCATTACTGAAAGAGTTCAAGGACAAGTTGAATGACTACTTGTCAGAGATGTGATGATAATTAAAGCACAGTGGTTGGGGGGATGGGGGTTGGTGGAATGTGGATGGATGCAATCTTTAATAGCCTTGAGATTTCCATCAATGCTTAGAAACCTATTGCTGTAACCACATATCCATGCTCTTTAATATGCTGTCCATTTAGAGTTTTCATAGCAAAATATTGGAGAAGCATTTGCCTTACAAATAAAAGATATTCAAAGGCTTCTATGATTTATGCTTTCCTAGAAATCTTTCCCCATTAGTAATTTATGCAAAGTCACCACCAGTATAATTTTCTGGGTTAGTAATTATGTTTACGACCCTAATTCTGCAGAAAGGTGGCATGCAGAGTACTGTGGCATAAATAAGGATCCCAGGCTAGTGTTTTGCAATTGCCTTGTCATGACACACCAGTGAACTATGTATCATTCATTGGAAACTTTTCTCCTTTTTCCTCTTCTCTGTTTGTATAGTTGTTGACTGGGAAGCTGTGTGTACAGACAGGTATAGTGAAAAATGTATTAACCCATAAAAAAGGCAACTTGGTCTTTCTCATCTGTGCCTTTGGACGTCATTTCACCTCTTCCTTTCCTTCCTCAAAGTGAAGGTCAAAGGAGATAAGTTTGAGAGAGCATTGAATTTCTAAATATTATGCTTTCAAGTTTATGCTGTGTTTAATTTTGCACTCTGTTGGTCTCTCCCCCAACACACACACAAAGTTATCTCAAACATAAACCTGGGCTTTAGTCTGCATGCCCAAAATAGAAAACTGATTCGAGGAAGGGAATAGGAATGAAGAGAAAGATGAAGATAAAACTATACAAGGAGATACCTTCCAAAACACTCTAAGTAAATCAAAATGTCCTAAAACATGTTAAAGTAATCCACATGAAGGCAAGAAAGGAAAAACAGAATAAGAACCAGAGGAAACCAATAGAAAACAAACAATAAAATGATAGACTCAAGTACTAACATATCAATAATTATCTTAAATGTAAATGAACTAAATACACCAATCAAAAGAGAGATGGACACAAAAACATGACTCTATTATGTCTAGAAGAAACTTCAGATACAATGATATAGTAAGGTTGAAACTAAAAGGATGGAAAAGATATAGTATGGAAACATTAATCAAAAGAAAGGAGTGGTTATATTAATATAATAGAAAATAGACTTCAGAACACAGAGAAGTACTAGAGACAAAGAAGATTTTTTACATAATGACAAAAAGATCAACTCACTAGGAAGATATAATGGTCGTAAATGTGTACCCATCAAACAACAGAATCTAAAAATAGATGAAGAAAAAACATGTAGTGCTAAAAGGAGGAATAGATCCACAGTTATACTCAGGGACTTCAACACTCCCTCTCAGCTACTGATAGAACTACAAGATGAAAAATCAGCAAGAACATAGAAAATCTGAGCAATACAGTCAACCAACAGGACCTAACTGACTTAGATAAAATGCTCCATCCAATAAATACAGAATACACTTCTCTTTTTCAAGTGCCCATGGAATATTCACCAAGATAGACCATATCCTGGGTCATAAAACAATCCTTAACAAATTTTAAAAGAACTGAAATCACACAGAGCATGGTCTGTGATTATAATGGATTCAAACTAGAAATCAATAATAGAAAGGAACAGGGAAATCTATCACCATGTGGAAATTAAAGAACACACTTCTTTAATGAAAACAAAAACACAACATGTCAAAATTAGTGGGATGCAGCTAAAGCAGTGCTAAGAGGAGAATTTATAGCACTAAGTGCTTATATTAGAAATAAAGAATCTAATCAGTAGCCTAAGTCCCTACCTCAAAAAATTAGCAAAAGAAGAAAGAGCAAAATTAACCCAAAGCAAGGAAAAGGCTGGCAGTAATAAAGATAAAGTACACATCAATGGAGTTTAAAATAGCAAAACAATAGAGAAAATCAAGGGAACACAAAGTTTTGTCTTTGAAAAAATTAATGAAATCAACAAAGCTCTAGCAGGAGGACTGACAAAAGTAAAAAGAGAAATAAAAGGCATATAGATTGAAAACACAGTAATAAACCTGTTTCTATTTGCAGATGACATGATTGCCTATGTAGAAAATTCCAAGGAATCTACAAAAAGACTTGTAGAATTATTAAGTGAGTTCAGCAAGGTCACAGGGCATAAGATCAACACACAAAAAGCAATCAAATCTCTATATGCTCACAGTGAACTTGTGGAAAAAGAAATTAAAGACACAATACCTCTTACAATCATTTCAAAGAAAACGAAATACCTAGGTGTACACTTAGCAAAATGTGTACAGTATCTGTGTGCTGAAAAGTACAAAATGCTGATGAAAGAAATCAAATAATACCTAAATAAATGGAGACACTACTATGTTCACTGGTTGGAAGATTCATCTTTACTCTTCAACATAGTAAAGATGTCAATACTTCACAAATTGATCTAGGGTTTAATGTGATTCTTATCAAACTCAGCAAAGTTTTTGTGGGCAAACAAGATAATTTTAAAATTTACATGGAGAGGCACAGGCCCTAGAATAGCTAAAACAATCTTGACAAAGAGGAATAAAATCTAAGGAATTATGCCACCCAGTATTAAGCCACAGTAATCAAGATAGTGTGGAATTGACAGAAGGATAGACACATAGATCAATGGAACAGAATAGAGAACCCAGAAGTAGACCCACACAGATATGCTCAACTGATTCTGACAAAGTTGCAAAGGCAATTCAATTGCAAATGATAGCCTTTTCAACAAACATCATTGAAGCAACTGGACGTCTATATGCCAAAAAACTAACTTCAACCTAAATCTTACATGTTATACAAAAATCAACTCGTAATGGATCTTGGACTTAAATGAAAAAGGTAAAGCTATTAAAGTTTTAGAAAAATCATAGGAGAAAATTTTCAGAATTAGGGCTAGACAAAGATTTCTTAGACTTGACACAAAAAGCACAATCCATACGGAGAAAAAATGGATCAATCGGACATCATCAAAGTTAAAAACTTTTCCTTCCTTGAAAGTTCATATGAAGCAGATAAAAAGACAAGCTACCGACAGGGAGAAGATATTTGCAAACCTCATGTCCAACAAAAGACTAGTTCCTAGACTATATAAAGAACTCCCAGAGCTCAACAGTAAAAAATTGAACAGTCTAATTAAAAAATGGGGAAAAAATAAACTGAAGAGGAGACATCGATGGTAAATAAGCACATGAAAAACTGTTCAACAGCATTAGCCAACTGGAATATGCAAATTAAAACCACAATGAGATGTGACTTCACACCTATTAGAATGACTAAAATAAAAAAGAAAAATGGTGACAACACCAAATGTTGGTGAGGATGCCGAGAAACTGGCTCACTCATACATCGCTAGTGGGAATGTAAAAATGGTACAGTCACTCTGGAAACTGTTTGAGGGTTTATAACCCAGCAACTGCAGTCTTGGAGAAATAAAAAACTTTCGTTTACATGAAAACCTTTACGTGAATGTTCATAGCAACTTTATTTGTAATGGCCCAAAGTTGGCGACATCCAAGATGTTTTAAACAGGTGAATGGTTCAACGGTGATGTATACACCCCGTAGAATGCTAAACAGCAATGAAAGGTGCAAATTATAGCTGCACACAAAAACTTAGATGAATCTCCGGGAGTCGTGATGACTGAAGAGAGCCCATCTCAAAAGGTTACATACTATATGATTCCATTTACATATAATTTTTAAAATGACAGCATTTTAGAAATGGAGAACAGATTAGTGGTTGCCAAGGGTAAGGGACAGGGTGAGGTGGGGTGGTGGGTTGAGGCAGCCACAGGGAGGTGGGTTGGGTTGTGAAAGGACACCAGCAAGGATCCTTGTGGTGACTGAGATATCAGTGTCTTAACTGTGGTGATGGATACGTGAACCTGGACATGTGCTGAAGTTGTATAGACCTGTACACACATACATGAGCGCTAGTAAAACTGGGGAATCTGAATGAATCCAGATGAGTAGATTGTTCCAGTGTCAACATCCTGCTTGTGGTATTGCACTACAGTTTTGCAAAACGTTACCATTAAAGGAAACTAGGTAAAGTCTTCACAGCATGTCTATGGGTTGTTTTTTTTTTAATGGCATAATCTACAACAATCTTGATAACATTTCAATTAAAAAGGCACGTTTCCTCTCTGGCAGGGCACCCCATTCTGAAAGGAAGACCCACTACCTGTCGAGGCACCAGCAGAAAATGACCAGTTAGAAAATACAGATTTTTGATGGGTTATGTTGAACCAATTTTGGCCCACATATTATCACCGATTCCCTCCTGTAGCTGGCTCTGTTGATGCATTCTCCATCACTCTTGCTGGGCACAGGGACACCCAGCACCAAACCCAGCACAAGAAGAAAAAATCTTGGGACATTCAGGGGGAGAGGGATATTCTTCAAAGGACAAGTGAGGATCAGGCAGTACACTATAGGCTTTATTACAGTTGGAAACAACTATACAAGTCACACCCCACTTCCTCTCACCTACAACAACAGGCACTCAAAGGTACAACTAAAACACACACAGAAGAAACAAAGCAACCCTAAGGCTGAATGAAGCACAATTTCCTACCACAGACAACAGGGAGATGCCACTTCTGCTAGCAAAACTCTAGTAACTTCTTCCTCCTGGCTATTCAGTGGGCCAGTAGCATCAGCGTCTCCTGGGAGCTTGTTAGCAATGCAGATCTCAGGCTTCACCTAGACCTACTGAATCAGGATCTTCATCTGAACAAAATTCCACCTTAAATTCCGAGAAGCACTGTCTTAGTAGCAATTTCCTGATGCTCTAACGTTAATAGATTTCATCTATTTCCAGGTGAAGTTTCGTGAGTCTATCACAGCTAAAATAATCGAGAAAGGGTCCTTAAAATCCACTAAGGGTAATGTGTTACCAAAAACTCTTTACAAAAGATCCATTTTAATTTTTCCTTAATGGCTCTTTATGAAATGGCTGGAATTTTGGGATGACCTAGCAGCTTGGCAACCTCACCTGGCTCCATCCTGAAGGCAATTCATTGACTGGGCAGGTGTCTCTTTCTCTTGGGTCTTTGAAGAGCCCCGAGCTCAGTTGAAGAGGACTGTTCTTTCCAGAGAGGCGCTGGGCTCTGGGACAAGGGTATATAGATATTACCTAATAAGCCAGAATTGAGGTACTAATTCTGCCTAATTTCTAGACATTTCTAATGTTCTATAATTTGCAGCTTCTGATATAATTAACACATGACCTTGTTTTTTCATTCTCCCCAAGTTTCACTATCCACCTCATCAGAATGATTCATCCTGATCCTTTCTATTAAACCTCGAGAGAGAGAGAGAGGTGTCAATATTTTTAAATAAATTTTTAATTTTAATTTTATTTTTGGCTGCATTGGGTCTTCGTTGCTGCGTGCAGGCTTTCTCTAGTTGCGGCGAGCAGGGGCTACTCTTCGTTGCGGTGCACGGGCTTCTCATGGCGGTGGTTTGTTGCGGAGCACAAGCTCTAGGCTCGCGGACTTCAGTAGTTGCAGCACGTGGTCTCAGTAGTTGTGGCTCGCGGGCTCTAGAGCGCAGGCTCAGTAGTTGTGGCACACAGGCTTAGTTGCTCCGTGGCATGTGGGATCTTCCCGGACCAGGGCTCGAACCCGTGTCTCCTGCATTGGCAGGGGGATCCTTAACCACTGCGCTACCAGGGAAGTCCCGAGAAGTGTCAATTTTTTTTAAAAAAAAGGTATTCTGGGCAGTGTTCTTAGAAGCATCCCCATTTCTTAACCTGACCTCTGTCACACTGTTTTAAAATCAGCCTCTTGTGACATTTCCCATGATTTCAGTTGGTGTTCAGAGGTTTGATACTGAAGAAAAGGAAAAAAGCTGATGCTTTTTTTCCAACAATAAGCTTACATCTAAAAAAGAAAATGCATTGGTCTGCTATAATAAATCCACTTTGCAAAAGAATTACATAATTTCTAATTATATTTCTTGCAGTTATAAAAGGAGCTGGGAAAAAGAGTTATCAGCCAATAGGTGACGGATATTGACCTGGAGCTAAAAATACCACAGAGCTGGCTATTATATTCAATTTGCCCTTTTAGTGGGCAGAGAGTACAAAACAAAGATAGGTCAAGATAGCAGCAGTGGGAGGCCCCCAGTTCCAAAGTTACTTGATTCCGGTAATCAGACTGAGGAATCAAGACCAACCTCTGCTTGAAGCAATATTTTTATTTCAGTGAAAGGAAAAAAGTTCTGTCTAAGCAGTCTTCCCCTGTGAATCCACCCCACCCGAGACACCTTGATCTCACCACCAGAAGCAAGGAACATATTTAGAGCTAATGTTTCACAGCTTTTGGGCACAGGTGGGATGTGAGTCCTCCAGCCACACAGTGCGTTTATGCCTGAGGGGCGCTTGGGAGCTAGCTCAGCAGGTATTTGTCCCTGCTGTGCCCTGATTGACCTCCTACCAAGTACAGACATTATTTAGACGTACCTGGCATGAACCACTTTACCTGCTTCAGATACAAATGCAATTGTCTCTGTTATTTTTCCAAATTGATGCAGGGCTGCACATGCCCTAATTAGCTGAAAATCAAGCATTTTACTTTTGAGTCCATAAGACCAAACCTAGTCCCACACAAGTTATCTAAATTTTCTCCATCCTGGGAATGTCGTTCTTTTCCAAAAGTCTTAACTTCCATTGTTGGACCACACAAAAGAACTAAACTTCCAATCAGACCAAGAGTGATATGTCTGTCCCTTCCACAAGGGGTCGCTGTTGGACCCTGGTGCTACATCGTCTGGTGGATGCTCATTTACTGCTGTACCCAGATCGCAGCCAGTGCCTCCTGGCACCCCTGTTCACGTTCCAAGTTAATGGCTCTTGGTTCACGGTCATATTCTTTAGCAACGCTTCCCAACCATGCCCTTTACAGTGTGTCATAACTAGCTCTGCTCTGCAAATCCTCAGAAGTGTGCAAATCTCATGGCCTCGAGAAGCACTAAGAGAAGCTTAGTTATAAAAATGCAGATTTCCAGGGTCTTCCCCAGCATTTTATGATTCAGGGATTCGTGTGTCAGGGATAAAAGACCAAACGCACCTTTCTAACTGTTACATGAAGCCTGTGGATGCAAGTTCTGTGCAGACCACACTCTGAGAAGCCCTTCTTGCCTTACGACCTGGTGGGAGCCTAGTTTATCAGCCCAGACTTCCTTCCTGTCTCAGGAGCTCCCTGTGGTGTCTGTCTTATTCTTTACTCTGTCCTGAGAGTAGCTCAACAGATTTTTGGGAGCATGGGAGAGGGATTGACAAACTTGTTAACTTTAACTTAAACCAATGTAAACAATCACACAAGTGGCATGGTCAAAGCCTGTGGCTTCATGGTCACCCTGTTCTGGTCAGCAAGGCTGCTCACTGGCACCTTCTAGTCGTGCACTTTCTGATAAATGACAGGACTAGGTTTGGGTGGGGTCGTAGGCCCCATTCTGGCCACTGAGTTGTGAGCAGAAAGGATGTGTTGCCTCCAGGCCATGCATTTGATTTCTGGTACGAGACCCTCCAGGCCCCCTTCTCCTGTGGCACCACCATAAGCAACATCCAGGAGGGACCGAGCCTGAGTCTGAGCCTCTGGTCAACATGACCTGTGATGAGAAACATCCCCCTGATTGTTTCTGTGGCTGAGACTGTGGACTGCTTGTTACAGCAGCATAACTGAGCCTATCCTAACTGATGACATGCCCAGATCTGGAGACAGGGCAGGCCAGAGATTCAGGATCTCGGTCCTGCAGAATGGGGAGTGGGGCAGGGTTAAGATCAGGCAACAGCAATCAGTGCAGGTGACCGGATGGGTTGGTGTGTTGCAGGCAGGGGGCTGTAGCCAGCCCCACAGGGTGTGTGTAGACAAGGGGCCAAAGAGACCCCTTGTTTCCTCCAGTCTCTCCAGCCAGCTGGCTCTGCCTTCAAGCACCACCCAGGCCAGTCCCAGCTCCAGAAATCTCTCTCTTTTTCCCCTGGAGGGGGGCCCCAGACAGCCCTCCCCACTGGGTCCTTTGAAAACCTGTGTTCTGACAAATCACTTAATGGGCAGCTCCTAAGGTCAAGTTCAATGGGATTGAAAACAGTCAATAATCCAGGGTTGAAATGCTGATGCCTCCTTTTTGCGTCTACCTGTCCTGTGCTACCAACTCGAGGCACAAACACTCCACTGTGGGCGGAACAAGGGGTCCTGGGGGTGAGTGGCGGGCCCGCAGCTGCATTGCTGCCTCCTCCCTTCTGGGTTGTCATCTTTCCTACTTCATCCTGTCCTACTGCCTCCAGGAAACTGGGGTTCTCATCCTTTTCATATTCTCAAGCCTCCACCAAGTCCTCGGACCGAACTCTTCAAGCCTTACCTTCCTCCTGGGCAAAAATCAGGCCCATCCTGTCTATCTCCCACAGTCACTTCAGCCACGCTCGGCGAAGCATCTGGAACTCAGAGGAGCCTCCTGAAGGAGCCTCGACTTTGTCCCCATGGGTAAGGGACCCAGGGCTCAGGCAGGCCTGAGCATCCCCGTGGTTGCTGCCCCTACGGGCCGCTGAGGGCACAGCGAGCACATGTTAGAAACACCCTCCTTTATTCCAGCTCCTTGGAGCCCTGCCCTGAGCGTGAATCCTGCCTTTAATGATTCAGTAAAGCTGTGCTTGGAGCAGGCTCATCAGAAGGTAGTCAAAAGAGAAGTTTCTCTTTCCTCTTTTTTTTTTTTTTTTTTTTTTTTTTGCGGTACGCGGGCCTCTCACTGCTGTGGCCTCTCCCGTTGCAGAGCACAGGCTCCGGACGCGCAGGCTCGGCGGCCATGGCTCACGGGCCCAGCCGCTCCGCGGCACGTGGGATCTTCCCGGACCGGGGCACGAACCCGCGTCCCCAGCATTGGCAGGCAGACTCTCAACCACTGCGCCACCAGGGAAGCCCCTCTTTCTTCTCTTGAAGAAAATGTTAGGAAATCCATGGCTGGCCTGCTGCTAATGACATGCCTGAACGCATTTCTCTTCAGCCCTGGAAGAAGCTTGCGAACTCTGTTTCTGCACTTAAACCAGCGTCAGGGGCAAGAAATGCCCAGAAATTCCACGGCCCACTGTTGCACGTGCTCATTGAAGTGAGCAACGTTCCTCTTCCTAAAACATGTAATTTATTCCTTTGTGTTATTCAGTAGCTTTGAAAATTCTACTTAAACACCCGTTTTCATTACAAATACCCTCCTTTTAGAGTCAACGAAACTACAGCTCATTATCTGGCCTAATCGGCACGCTTCCCACGTATATACCCAGCAATATAAAACACAAGAATACAAACGTTTAGCGTCAAACAATGATGTTAAATCTGGAATAAACAACTTCCTTTATTTTTATCACCAATGTAATTCTCTATCTTGTTGCCAGACACCAATAGGGGAGCAGATCCGTTTTGGAGAAGGGAGTTATAGGTCTTTGGGGGACTCTTTTATCCCCTAAAGCTTCACACCAGGGAGAAGGCATTTAGACAAAGAGCAAATTCATGCAATAAATAATACCTTTTGTCTGTTCATTGGAAGTTCAGGTTGCTCTGTTGCAGGAAGGGGTTTTCTTGCTGGCAGCTTTCCGGTTTCCAGACCTGCAGCCCCGAAGACTCTGGAGTTTGAGGGCAAGGGCATGTTTTGCTGGTTTGGGCTGGGCATTAGATGTTGCAACAAAAAATAGAAATGAAGTTTTTCCTCTCCTGAGAACAAGGACAGTAAAGGGGACCCTGAACAGGCTAGAGAAGAAACATAAACTGACCTGAAAGTGTTAATCAATCCTCGTTTTATTTTAACTGTTACTAATCTGTAGTGTCTGTAACTAGATTTGTCCTTCACAAAACTAACCTGTCCCCCCTAATTCTGTGTAATTTACATCCTGCACCTGGTATTTACTCTCCCTGTAATCTCTTGCAGCAAATCACCCCTTGTAGCTGTTTGCATTTCAGAAAAGAGGTCGCAGGCGGATAACCCAGAGACTAACAGACCTAATTACCGGGTTGCCTGACGCCAGCCGTGACTGTTTTGAAACAATGCAAGAAGAAGCAGAATGCAAGACCTTCACCATTTTGATCCTTATCACTCACTTCTGACTGTGAGCTCCCCCTGTAAGAATCCCTGTAATTCCCCAGGAAGGGGGGCACAGTTCTTGAGGCACTAGCCTGCTGTGTCTTCCCTTTGCCTGGCAGAAAAATAAAAGCCTCTCTATTTCTTTTCCTCCGGATCTCTGTCTCTGTATTTCTATTTGGCATTTGTGCACAGGGAGCAAGGGTTTTGGCTACATAGCTGGAGGAGTAAAGGGGTCAGAAGGGTGATTGTCCCTGAGCAACCAAGCAAAGGACAACGCCTGCATTGTATTCCCACCCACCGACCACCATGGTGAACTTGGGAAGCTGGCCCTGGCCCTCTCCTACCCCCTCACTCCCACCGGAAGCCCCAGCTCACATCCCACCTTCACAGCCTGGACCCTGAACTCACGTCTACACAGCCTACTACTCCGATTTCTTCCTCCCCAATCTGTCTCGCCAGTCTCCAGCTCCAGCACATTCCAAGCGTCTGTGTTCTCCGGGCTGGCTACCCACTTAGGAACAGCTTGAGAAGAAACCATCCACCACCAAGGCCCCTCACGCCAAGAGCAGTGTCTGGTTTCCCATCTCACCTGGGTCCTCAGTGCTGCTTGGAAAATATTTTCCTCTTTCTTCTTCACCTCTCTACTCGTTCTTCAGCACAGCAACTGCAGACAGTCACCATGTGAATGCTAAACAGGTGTATTCATTTCCTAGGGCTGTCAAAACGAATCAACACACACTAGGTGGCTTGAAACCAAGGGAATTCATTCTCTCATGGAGAGAACGGAAGGCTGGAAGTCCAAAATCAAGGTGTCAGCAGCGGGGTTCCTTCTGGAGGCTCTGAGGGAGAATCTGTTCTGTGCGTCTCTCCTAGCCCCTGGGGGTTCCCAGCAACCCTTAGAGCTCCCTGGCTGATGGATGCATCACTCCCGTCTCTGCCTGTGTTCGCATGGCTTTCTTTCCTTTATCTTCTCAGTGCGTGAGCCCAAATGTCCCTTTTCTTATAAGGACACACTCACTGGGTTAGGGCCATCCTAATCCAGTATGACCTCAACTTAACTTGATTACATTTGCCAAGACCCTATATCCAAATAAGTTGGCATACACAAGGCCCAGGAGTCAGGGCTTGAACATACATTTGTTTGATGGAGGTCAGGGTGTGGACACGATTCCACCCACTATAATAAATATCTGGCGTTTAGAAACACTTACTAGATTTTAGCTTTTTTTTTTTTGCGGTACGTGGGCCTCTTACCGCTGTGGCCTCTCCCGTTGCGGAACACAGGCTCCGGACGCTCAGGCTCAGCGGCCATGGCTCACGGGCCCAGCCGCTCCGCGGCATGCGGGACCTTCCCAGACCGGGGCACGAACCCGCGTCCCCCGCGTCGGCAGGCTGACTCTCAACCACTGCGCCATCAGGGAAGCCCAAGGAAGCATCATCTAACCCCTACACTCTCATCAGGTCATTTGCATTTTCTTCCCTAGAGGAAAGACCACCGAATAAGTAATTCTCAACCTCTTCCACCTCATCTATATCACCACTCCCTCCACTCCTGTCCCTGGGTACCAATCCCCACCCCCATCCCTACCCCTGCCCGTGTTTCCAAAGCTAGCTGTCCACCTTTGCCTCTACCCCTAATTTCCTGACTCTCCTGAAAACTGACCTGGTGTCTCCTTGATTAAAAATCCACCTGAGGGGGCTTCCCTGGTGGCGCAGTGGTTGAGAGTCCGTTTAGGCCACAGTTAATGGCGATCTATATAAAATTGTCCAGCAGATTCCTTTGGGTTCTAAAGGCCATGAAAGCATCCCATGAAGATGGGAAGGACTAGGTTTGCACAGACGGTCGACGGAGGGTTTTAGGTAGACTGTGGACATGGGGCATCTTTGAGGCATTGCAGAGACCAGGGATAAAGTGGGCTGGGTACCAGCAACTGCCAGTTTTATTTCTCCCAAAAGGCAAATAAAATGAGTTTTTGCAAACTGTAACTCAATGAGCTTGACATTGATCCCAGAAATAACTCTGTAATGTACTATGGAAGGAGTAGTTAATGATCCCAAATAGGGAAACAAGGAAAGGTTGGCTAAGCCATAGTCATTTCCTTCCGTGATGGGGTTGGTAGGGTCTTAAAAGAAGGAGGTGAAGTGGCCCTAGACTCACTGATGTTCATTCTGGTGTGTTCTTTGATGTCATTCCAAGTGCCCTGCAGCCTCCATTCAGCACCTTCCATGACAGGGAGCTCATTACCTCCCGAGGTAGTTCATTCCATCTTTTAGCTGCTCAGATGGCAAGAAAATTTATTTTTCCTTCTGTTGAGCCAAAATTAGGCACCCTGAGGCTTCTAATTATTGCTATTAATTATTTATCAGTCTATCACGTCGAAGCCATCGGCACCCGCATACAAACACTGCGCGTCTGTCCACTTAGTCTGACATCAAATCAGCAGGGCTGGCAGCCACCTCCCTCCATGGACCCCTGCGGAGCATCCTCTCAGCTAACCGCCAAGGCTGTTGACATGTAGCAGTAGCTAAGTCATGGACACCATATCTTTACTGTATTGTTGGAGTTCTTGTTCATTGCAGGATCTGACATTCTCTGTGTGGAATTTTCTCATATTCCGTTAGTTTTAAGCTCTAGCCCAGTAGTTCTTAATTAAGAATGGCTGTCAGAACATTCTCAAAATACAGATGTCTGGTCCTATCTTCAGACTATAGAGGCTGTGTAACACAATATATAGGGTCCACAGGGAAGATGGATTATTTTTCTCCATTTGAAGGACCCAGGAACTCAGAACACACACACAGCAGCCCGAATAGATGGCTACTCCTGATATACAGAAGGTCCTGGATTAGAGGGCCAGGTGGGTCCAAGAAACATAGTTGTATTACTGTTACTCTCATGTTATTGCCATCCTCAAGCAGGTGCATTCCCGAAAAGCACGGGCTATTAAAATTAAAAAGCAGTCAACAAACTAGGGAACGATATTTGCAATAATTATAAGAGACAAAGTTAATAGTTTAATACACTCTGCGTTCATAAATGTCAACAAGATGTCAACAAATGTCAACAAGAAACCCCAGAGGTAAACATGCTGATGGTGTTCACAAATAACTTACGAAAAGGGAAATAAAAATGACAAAAAATATGGAACCAAGGTCACAATGTGCCTGATAATCAAAGAAATGTAAGCTTAAGCGACGTCGAGGTGGTTTTCAGAGCTGTGTCTTGTTCAGTGCTCTCCAAAGTACAATGCAGCGATTACGCGCTGCTTCTGAAAAACGGACCAGTGGTCATTTCTACTTTGGCGAATCTACCATAAAGAATGAAAATCAACATTCCCAAAAATATATGCTCCAAATATTAATTTTAACAACATTTCATAGCTTTTCTAATCATGGAAATAATCTAAATGTCCAAACTCAGAAATATGGCTATATAAATGATGGTTTATCTCCTGCAGAAAGCTCTCTGTATTTCTACCTCCCCTGGGAGCACTGAGGGTTTCTTGTTCAAATCTCTAATATTCTCAACCTCATGACACTGTGATAACCCGTCTCCCCCCAGAGTCTGTGAATTCTTCATGGCAGGGATGCTTTCCGTTTATCTTTTTGTCCTCACTACCAGCTCAGTGATACCCACATACTCAATAAATATTTATTAAATGAATAAGAACAAAATATGTATAGACTATCCTATAACTGTTAAAATAATATTTAAGTATGTCGTATAATAAAAAATGCTTATGTGAGAATAAGTAGAACC
This sequence comes from Monodon monoceros, assembly GCF_005190385.1. NCBI lineage: Eukaryota > Metazoa > Chordata > Mammalia > Artiodactyla > Monodontidae > Monodon > Monodon monoceros. The sequence continues at coordinate 5,988,232 of NW_021703772.1, read as the reverse complement.
CCCCTGTATTTGGGGCACCAGCAGAACCAAGAGAAGATTCTAGCTTGAGTAACTTACACAGAAGTCAGAAAGTCTAGAAAGAAGCATTTAAATGTTGGAAAGTGTGTCTTGCTGTATAGTCTGGTGTTATCTTTACTGTCCTGACATTTGGCATGCAGGGACTTACCTTCCTGTACTCAAGGTGTCTAAATGTCTTTATCTGCCCAGGTAGGAGATAAGCATTCTGCAAGGTAAGTCCACAGAATGGGCTTTGAAGAGAGTTTAGAGTCCTGGTATAATTTCAGGTTTAAAAACCCAGACATGGATGGTACAGACAATCACAGAAAGGGACTGAGTTAAGGGAGGTCTTCTATCAAGTGTTCAAGAGATCCTGGCACGGTCCCATTGGGCTTTTCTCTGATACTGTTAATTGGGGGAGCTGGGCCTTGCCTTTCAAAATGCATCATGCCAGTGAGTCAAATTCAAAATCAAGTCAGCACGATACAGCTGCACAGGCTCCGGGGTGGCGGGGTAGTTATTGAATGTGACATAAGTCGTCCTGTTGGTATTTCATTGTAATTTACCATTAAATTCAAGTTGATGCCAATGAAATAGGACACTGTGACAGGCTAATGGTTTCCTGCCCCATACTGAAGGCAGCTGGAATGTTTATTTTCCTAGCTGGAGACATTGATTCCATGGCCAGGGGTCAATTACAAAAACTACCCAGTGAATTATGACTAATTTAAAAATATTTTGCAAAAACATAGTTGGGTTTAACAAAAATGTGATAAATGTTCACTGAGTCTTTTGAAACACTGAGAATTCTTAGTAGGACAGCAAGAATAAACAGTGTTTCAGGCAAACAGAGAGGAAAATGAGCAATTTTCTAGAACCTACCACAAGCTTTAATGAGCTATTGGGATTCAGTAAGATGGATTCACACTTTCACTCATTTTGTTAGATTTGAGTATGGAGGTGCAGAAAAGAACCGGGATTAAAGATGGGCCATTAGAAGACCCAATTCTCAAATATCTATAGGTCTTTCATAATGAGATCCTTCACAAGTACTGGATGTGAAGGAAGAAGAATTTGAACAATGATTAATTTCTTTTATTGCTGATATAAAGACATAATATGAATAGACTTTTCACTCTCCCTTCTCATAAAATGTCTATTTAAAACTGCTTCCAGCCAACTTCTACGCTATCTTCCCAGAACCACATAACCACACTCCCCATCCTCCCCCAAGCCCAAGCTCTACGTGACTGCACAGAATCACAGGACACTCTTTTCTGCTGAACATCGAGAATGCCAGGGAATGCTCTCGACACGCCACTTACAACCCACAGAACTCAAGCAAAGTGTCCTTTCGTTTGCGCATCACAGAATTTCCCGGCTTGTGACCTCCTGATTTTTTTCTAGCATGTGATTCCAGCAAACTGACCCATCATGCCTAAATTTAAGTTGCATATATTTCTATGCCCAGAGCCAATTTCCTCTCATTGCATCTTCTGTCTCTTATTTTTTAAAGAAATTGAAGAAGTTACTGCAAAAAAAAAAAGTCCCTTCTCTTTCAAAAGCCGTGGCCAGAATATTTGCATGACCCACGGACTGTGATGATTGAATATCATTTTTATCAACAGAGCTATATCAACGTTTCTTGACCAATCAAAAATCAGGCTTTCTTATAAGATTTGGAAGAGACATCTGCACTCCCATGTTCATTGCAGCATTATTCACAATAGCCAAGACATGGAAACAACCTAAATGCCTGTCAACTGATGAATGCATGAAGATGCGACTAATGCCTCTGTCTCCATAACACAATGGAATATTGATTCAGCCTCTTGAGAAACATGAAAATCCTGCCATTTGCACCAGCATGGATGAATCTTGAGGGCGTTATGCCGGGATACATCAGACAGAGAAAGACAAATACTATATGGTATCACTTACTTGTCGAATCTACAAAACAGAGTCCTGAACTCGTAAAATCAGAGTAAAATGGTGGTTACCAAGGGCTGGGGTGTGGAGAATTGGGGAGAAGAAGTTCTGGAGATCAAATGCACAGCATAGTGACTCTAGTCAACAATACTGTAGTATTGGGCTTCCCTGGTGGCGCAGTGATTGAGAGTCCGCCTGCCGATGCAGCGGACGCGGGTTCGTGCCCCGGGCCGGGAGGATCCCACGTGCCGCGGAGTGGCTGGGCCCGTGAGCCATGGCCGCTGAGCCTGCGTGTCCGGAGCCTGTGCTCCGCAACGGGAGAGGCCACAGCAGTGAGAGGCCTGCGTGCCGCAAAAAAAAAAAAAGAACAATACTGTAGTATTGCTAAGAGACTAGATCTTAATTGTTTTCACCACAAATAGGAAAAGATAATTATGTAATGTGACAGAAGTGTTAGCACCTGTGTTACGGTGGCAATCACATTGCAATGTATATAAATAGATCAACAGGTTGAACACCTGAAACTTACATAATGTTATATGTCAATTACATTTCCATTAACAAGAAATAAATCAAGTAGAAAAGTGACTGATTAAAGAAGAAAAAAGCCAGGTTTCCTCAAAATTACATTTATCCTGAGTGTTTGCTACTGTTGTCTCTAACCTTTAAATCCCCTAAATGAACAATGAAAAGATTCTAATGGAAATAAAATTATACATACACATTTTTTCTTTTATCTTCATATTTTCCACCTCCCTCTCCATCCCAACTCCCATTCAAGCAGAGCTATATAGCCTCGAGCTAAAGCAGAAGAATGCGACAGGGCAAAAATCATCAGTTAAAAAAACAAATATGAATCAAGCTTCTCTTTAACAATCCAAGTGCTGAGGACACTAGAAAGGGTTCAGAGCATGGACCAGATGTTTGAGAAATACGAGTAAGCTTTCCTCAGAGGCAGGAAAGATTCTTCCAGACTGGGGCAAAGGAGATAGGAAAGAAATGAAGAGGGTGCAAACGTGGGGCTCTCGGGAAGGGCTGTCTGAAGTCCAGCCTTGGAAGTATCTGTGCCCCAGGGTGGCATTGAAACAGAAGCCCACGTCGTCCCGCTGTATCGATGCCGAGAGCTACACTGAAGGAACCAGCTGGGTAGACAGGTAGATCTTGGCAGCAACGTCAGTGCCCTCTGGCTGGACCACCAGGAACACACCTGTAGTTGAACACAGCTGGCTTTGTTGATTTCATCGCCATAAACGGAGAAACCGTGTGGCACCTCAGGAAGAGGCGCTGGAAAGGATTTATTCTAGAATCTGGGCCCGTGCTGGGTGATTTGGAGGAGGGCTCAAGAAAGCGGGACCTCTACCTGGATAGGATTCTCTCAGGAACCATGCAATTCTATGAGTGGGTGTCTCTATGTGGAAGGAAGAGGGAATGAAGGGGGACCCAAGCTACAACTAGTCAAGAAGAAGAAGTCAGGCATGCAGCCACCAGAGGGCATGCTTAGTCATTTTGTGGCTTAGACAATGGCCATGTTTTGTCTGTGTTTGGACGTGATTATGGAGTAGGTTTGCCTGATGCTTACAGAATGACCTTCGTGTGACACAGTAAGATACTCGGGTCCAGCCGCGGGTGCCAGGTCACTGATGGCGCCAGGCCAGCTCCCTTTGCCAGCAGTGGCCTGTGCAGATCAGTCTCCCTGGGCAGATGAGGGCACACCTGCCCGAGCTGACGGCCCAAATCTAGAGAGCCCTGTCCCCCATCTTCAGCAGAACACTTAGTAACGTGTAATTCCCAAAGGCCTTATGTTCTATCGGGGAGAAAAGAGGGAGGCTCAGGTGGACAGATTTCCTTCACTTCAGTGGAACTGAGGGTCAAAACAGAAATTGATATGAAGTGAGAGAATAAAGTAAATCACATTTCCTGCACTTTTGAATTGGGGCCAGGGACTGCTCACATTACACGTCTGCACCCTGGGCTACTTACAAACCCTAAAATCAGAGTCATGTCATTCTGAAGCGGTGGCTCTGGACCTTCAGCAGTCACTGCTGATTTCAGAAACACCAGTGGCTTGAGATGAAATTCAGCTTCAACATTTCCTGCGGAATATTCCACATTCCCCAGATGTATCAAGGAGGGTGGACAGAAGAAATGAAGAGAGCGCCAACAGCGATTTGGAGATTTTATTTAGCACTTACAGATGACTTTAATTTTTTTTTTTTGTGGTACGCGGGCCTCTCACTGTTGCGGCCTCTCCCGTTGCGGAGCACAGGCTCCGGACGCACAGGCTCAGCGGCCATGGCTCACGGGCCCAGCCGCTCCGCAGCACGTGGGATCCTCCCGGCCCGGGGCACGAACCCGTGTCCCCTGCATCGGCAGGTGGACTCTCAACCACTGCGCCACCAGGGAAGCCCTGATGTTAATTTTTTAATTTCCAGGAAAATTTCTAGAAAGGATGAGGAACATAGAGAGCTATCTCTAAGGTCCTTAATACAAAGTTGGAAATTCTTTTTTAAAAAAAGGTGGAACCTTTATTCTCAGAGAAGGAAGAGCAATTCCTGTGACACCAGCTCTAGGTATCAGGACAAGGGCGTGTGGCGACCCCATCAAATTGACAGTCCCTTTGAGCGTCCATAAACTCAGCTGCTCAAGACCTAAGTCATCAGGGGAATGGAGCACATAGCAAATCGAAAGAAAATCTGAGCAGAAAGCTTTCTGCGGCCGCTGCTGTGCATTTACAGAAGAGAACTTTTCACCTGTTTACCTTGCTTGTAGCAAAACTCACCGTCTCCTGCAAACTGCACCCAGAAAGAGAACCAATGGTGGGCAATGCAGCAGCTAAGGAGGGCTCCAGGCGTCTAGTGTTCTAGAGAAGGCAGCTGCTCTGGACCCTAGTCTCCAAGAGTAATTTGGGGTTTAGAGACCCAACAATGACAAAGAAAGAGGATGTCGCTGGACACTCAGGCTGGGAAGCCAATCCCTGGCTTTGCCTTTAGACTGAAGGCAACCCCTTCCCACAGCCTTGCTCCCGTATGAGGCTCAGGGCACACCTGGGGCCAGGGAGGTTGTGCCTGAACAGGTGGCTGAGCTTCTTGGGGGACATAGAGTCACGCTGGAGGGATGGACAGTCCTCTCAGAAGTGGGCAGGTGACACCATTTGCAGGATGGGAGCTGAGGCTTTGCTGAGACGACCAGGATCCAGGTGACTTACCTGACCCCGGAGAGCCAAGGGCCACGACAACACAGCAAGCCCCCTTCCCAGGACGGGGTACCCTTCTGGGAGAGCAATTGGGACAGAGACCGTGTTCAAGTCTATGTGGCTGGGAAGTCTGTGTTTGCTGGTGTATTTGTGCATATAAGCATGTGCACAAGGGGACAGAGACAGACCGATGGAGGACAGGCCACTTTAGCATAAGACAGAAGGGGTAAGTGCTCAGGAGATGGTCAGTACCAGTGAGAGAGATGATTGGCTGTCCTGTATGCTTGACTCTGGAAATAATGGAGATCCAGGACCAGGTGGACTTGCCAGCTTGGCCTCAGAATATAGTACTGGTCCACGCAGAGTCAAGGTGGTGGAAACCAGGACTCAGGTGGGAGAGTGAAGGAAAAAGAGAGAAGATGACGGGAGACCAGCTGCAGAGGGCTCCTGGGCTCTTGTAAAAGATGGACACCGGGTGGGCTACGAGGAAGGAGACGGGAACAATAAAGGAAACTTTCCCACCCATCCTGTCCTTGGTCTCCAAGCGTGTTCAAGTTGACTTCAGGTAGGCAGAGTTTCTGCTGATAATTAACTTGGCCAGCAAAGCTTCTCGGCTTACTTAAGCTTGCTACACACGCGCGCACACACAAAGACTTGAGTACAGGGATGTGACTCGGGGGGTGGGGTGGGGTCATCCTGAGCAGTGTGACGGAGGCAGTGGGGAAGGTGACAGAGACACGAGGAAGCCGATAAAAGGTGCATCGGTGCAGTGTTACCTCCCTGGGCAGGTGGGACGAACCCTGCGTCGCTGTGTGAACCACCCTTCCGGGAAGTTCCTCCACCCCATCCAATGGGGCTTTACCCCAGAGGCTTTAGACCTCCAGAATTTCTGGGGTCCCTGGGCTTGGACTCAGCAAGGCCCACAGTGTCAAGGCACCTTGTGGACAGAGGAGCAGCCGGCCGCAGGCAGGAAACTCAGCCGGCAGATACCTGGCCACTGCAGCTCAGGGACACTCAGGGGTGTGTGTGTGCATGTGTGTGTGTGTGTGTGTGCACGCGCGCGCGCGCGCGTGCGTGCGTGTGTGGCGGGGCGGGGGCTGGGTGGGCCACCGCCAGCAGCTACCCCAGCTCTTTGGCATCAGTTCACATAGGGCCTTGGTTACCATATTTATGCAGAACTTGTATGTCAATCATATTAAGAGTCATAGAGAAAATGTCTCTTGGGTGGATCAGGAAAATAGAACTTTCCAAATTGAAAAGGAAGGAAAACAGGGCTGCTTTCACGTGCCCCCTTCCTTTCAACTTTAACTTAGCAACTTGCTGCCATTTGGATGTTTGGGGTGTAGACTTCCATTCCTGCTCTGGTCCCCTGCCCTAGCAGACCCTCCCACCACGGGGATCAGAAGAGTGAGCAGATCAGGAGAGAGAGCCTGAACACCATGAAAATGTTTTTTTCTTTTGTCTTTCTCTGAGCATGATATCCTTCTATCTGGCGCCCAGAGAGAGAGAGGCAGGTAGGGTGGGAATTAACATGAAAATAGAGAGAATCCAAAGAGAAAAAGGTAATTTCAGCTTATGAAACTCAAAATAGTCTTTCACAGGACTAGGGCATTCCACAGCCTTGCATGATTGTGAGAAAGGATGGAGACAGGCTGGGTGCCTCAGGTCCTGGGCTGGCATGGAAGGGGAGCCCTCCCCTTGCTGCCTGTGAGACCTGGGAGGGCACAGGTGGGAGCGGTTTTGATTTCCCTTTCCCAGAACTGCCTGCCAGGGGAAGGTGTGCTAGATAAGCTTAGAGAAGCATCCGGGGTGGAGGGGTCCTGGCTCTGATCCCTTCTGGGGACTCGTGACAACAGATGTGGCTCAACATACATCAGAAGGCAGGGAAGCGTGATCAGAGAGAGTGAGCTAGGTTTGAACATTTGAGCCTCTCTGTTACCAGGGACATGGGGCCGAGGCCAGCAGGTCTGAGGAAGGGCCCACCACAGTGGCCGAACGAGACTCCTGGCATCATTTGGAGGCGGACAAGGCAGAGACTCAGTGAGGCCAACAGCTCTTCAAGAGACAAGGGGAAGCCACATGGACAAAGCAGGGCCCTGAGAAGCTGTCAGAGAACAGAACACGAGCCCTTCGTCTCCAGAGGTCAGCGGAACACACAGAGAGGGGACGAGGACAGCCATATCCTAGGGGATGCGGGCCCCCAGACCTCAGGTGGGAGCTGAGAACCTTCTCTCCACCACCAGGGGGCGCCTGGGGTCTGAGAGAGGAGCCAGTGGAGGCAAGGCTCCAGAAATAAAAAGGGAGACGTTATCTCCAAAGACTGAATGCCTCCTACAGTGATTCTTTAAGATCTTGAATCAAACTAAGTTTAAAGCTAGATGAGACATTTAGTTCAGGTGAGTCTAACTTTTTCCCAGCTAAATGCTTTGAACTGAGTGCTGTCAGAAAGTGGTTGGATATTACAAGAAATTGTATCTGGACTGAGCAAGGCTAAAGCAGAAACTGGCAAAGAGAAGGTGGTCTCCCCCACGAGCCGGGATGCGGGTGCAGCAGGAGGGTGTCGTTCTTGTGGTCTGGACAATGTGCACCTTCTTACCTGCATCCAGATAGGACCGTGCAGTGGTCTTGGTCTTGCTGCATCGGGGTCGCAGACGGGCTTTGTCTGATGGTGATGTTCTCTTGTGGAGAAGCCCAAGGACAGCTGTGTGTGCCCGGCCAGATGTCAGGGGCTACTTTCCAATGAGATCCTGTAAAAAAGGTAGAGTAATAACATTAGCTGGGTACGGACAAGCCTATGACTGTAGTACATTAGGGAGCCCACAAGCCAACTTTACTTCGTAAGAAAATGTAATCTCTTAGGAAGAAGGAACTATGAATCAGGTAGAAATGGAATCCTTCTTTTGTCAAATGGCTTGTCATGATTTGTAAAAAAAAAAAACCAAAATAAAACAGCAACTTAGATCCAGACTTAACAAACCCGCACAATAAATTTCAATTAGGTTAATGAAGTTTATGTTCAAAAGGTCAAAGTTAACAATTTAGAATTACACAGTAAAAATAATTCTCCAACCCATGATTGTCACAGGATTTCCCAAATTTAAACACTAGAGTTTATCTCAAAGACAGCAATCAATATAGTTGAATCCATCAAAATTCAAATCGTATGTGTCAAAACACACCATAAATAGAACTGAAAAGTTAGACATCTAATTTTAACATGTTTCAAGCAAATATGGAAAAATGGAAACCTCATTAATATTTAAATATCTCATACACATGACTAGAAAGGCACTAAAACGTCAATAAAATGGACAAATGCATGATGAAATATATATAAATTATGACAAACAAATGATTAATAAAGAATTGGATAAATGCCTAGCTTTGCTAGTGACCAAAGTAATTTAAACAATGAAAATATACAATTATAAACAATCATACAACAATATTAAAGGGCAATTCTATGTACCAAACCATAAGTGATTTTAAAAAATGGAAAATGCCAAACAATCATGAGAATTTGTCAAAATGAACACCCTCTTATACTATTGGTCAGGTTATAAATTTTTCCAACATTCCTCGAAACTAATTAGATTTCTAGAGATCTAACCTGAGAAATTATTTCAAAGCACAAGGATTTCTACACAACATGGTCATGGCCAAAATATTTGAAATGGAAGACAAATTGGAAATAACTCAAAGAGTTAGGGTGAAACAGATTATGGCTTTCTATGAAATATAACGTCATAGATCATATGTTACAGGGATTTCACAATGCCTTGGGGAAATACTTCTCTTTCATATTTATCGGCAAAAAAGATACACCATTGCATGGTTGTGGTTGACCTTTAAGTTATGAAGGGTTTTTAGAGGATAGTTATTACATTTTATCATGAGAGTAATTTTTCATTTCTTATCTAGTAGAGTGACAAACTGCTTATTTAAAGAACACTGAGGTTCTGGTTTTGAGGAATTTTCTCCTCAGCATTGAGTTAAATGACTGAGCCCTTCCCACCTTAAGTAACTAGACTCTCTCTCCAGATTGAAACACATATTCAAAACAGTTTAAAAATAATTACAAATGATTCACTGTGTAAAACAGCTTGTATTTTTTTCTTTTTCTTTTATTTTTTTTTTGCTCTGACATATGTGGAAATCCTCCTTTTTTGAGGAAAAATAATTTGGTCGTTATTATTCCAACATAGAGTGGGTGTCTGTCATGAACGGAAATGTCAATGTATCTTAATAACAGAATCTACCTTTTAGTATGGCAAAGGCATTAATTATTCATCGCGCCCACTGCAATAAGACGCCGTTCCCATCCCGTGCAATGTGCGGGCCTCAGCTTTGCATTATTAATGTTCCCTATTTACAGACGTACGGTGCAGAAAGCAATTTCCCATCAAAATGTTGAGTGTTTCATCCTGTTCATTTGGAATGATTTGGATAATGGTCATTCAACCGAATTATTATGATGATGTTATATGTGGTATTTTAGAAACAATCATGTAAAATTTGGTGGAAGAGTGAATCATGAAAACAAGTGTTTGGAAATTACCACCAACTCCTGTGAGCCTCAGCGACAGCCTTGTATTCCCAAGGCCACGGGTGGCTCCTGGGAATTCCTTGAAGGGCTGAAGATGCCTGCTGCTTTCTTTCTTTCTTTCTTTCTTTTTTAACACATTTATTTATTTTATTTTTGGCTGCATTGGGTCTTTGTTGCTGTGCGCAGGCTTTCTCTAGCTGCGCGCATGGGGCTCACTCTTTGTTGCAGTGCGCGGGCTTCTCATTGCAGTGGCTTCTCTTGTGGAACACGGGCTCTAGGTGTGTGGACTTCAGTAGTTGTGGCACACAGGCTCAGTAATTGTGGCTCTCGGGCTCTAGAGTGCAGGCTCAGTAGTTGTGGTGCATGCGCTTAGTTGCTCCACAGCATGTGGGATCTTCAGACCAGAGCTCGAACCCGTGTCCCCTGAATTGGCAGACGGATTCTTAACCACTGCGCCACGAGGGAAGTCCGCCTGCTGCCTTCTTATTTTACTCCCTCCAGAACCTCTCTGCTGTGATGCTGCAGCTCCATGTACCTGTGTCTCCATCTTCCCCCCCCCGTCTCCACCCCACCACACATAGCTGAATATACCAGGAGAGATGCTCAGCCCCGCTGGGCCAATTAGATTCTCTGTCCAAGGAATTTGTAACTTGAGGCTTGGAGACAAGTTGGCATGCAGTGTAGATCACTGGACGTGTAAACTCACTTTGATCCTCAATAAGGCACACATAAGATGACCAAACGGCCCAGCAATTCTGTTCTTAGGCATATGCTCAAAAACACTGAAATACATACTTAAACCAGTACATGTTTGTAGCAGCATTATTCACAATAGCCAAAAAGTGGAAACAACCCAAGTGTCCGTCAACAGATGAGTAAATAAACAGAATGTGGTCTCTCCATACAATGAAATATGATTCAGCCATAAAAAGGAATGATGTACTGATACAGATTATAGTGTGGATGAACTTCAGAGTATTATGCTAACGAAAGAAATCAATCACAAAGAGCACGTATTACATGGTTCCATTTATATGAAATTTCCAGAATAAGTGAATGCACAGAGGCAGGAAACAGATTGGTGATTTCCAGGGGCTGGAGGAGGGAGTATAGGGAGAATGACTGCTTAATGGGTATCTTAGTCTTTGGGGGCTGCTATAACAACAACAACGACAAAAAACAACCATCAAATGGTGGCCTAGAGACAACAGAAATTTATTTCTCATAGTTCTGGAGACTGGAGGTCCAGGATCAAGATGCTGGCAGATTTGGTGTCTGCTGAGAGCCTGCTTCCTCAGAGAAGGCTGACTTTTTGCTGTGTCCTCACAGGGTGGAAAGCGCAGGGAGCTCTGTGGGGCCTCCTTTATAAGGACACTAATCCCATTCACAAAGCTCCACCCTCATGACTAATCCCCTCTCCAAGGCCCTGTGTCCTAATACCATCACCTTGGGTGTCAGGTTTCAACATATGAATTTGGGGAGGGGTACTTATACTTAGTCTATAGTAATGGGTATGGGGTTTTCTTTCCTTTCCTTTTCTTTTTTTTTTGATGGGGTGTGTTGGCCACACTACCCAGCTTGTGGGATCCTATTCCCCTGACCAGGGATCGAACCCAGGCCCTCAGCAGTGAAAGCGCGGAGTCCCAACGACTGGCCCGCCAGGGGATTCCTGGGGTTTTCTTTTGAGGTGATGAAAATGTTTTGGAATTAAAAAGAGGTGGGGGCTTCCCTGGTGGCGCAGTGGTGGAGAGCCCGCCTGCCGATGCAGGGGACGCGGGTTTGTGCCCCGGTCCGGGAAGATCCCACATGCCGCGGAGCGGCTGGGCCCGTGAGCCATGGCCGCTGAGCGTGTGCTCCGCAACGGGAGAGGCCCGTGTACCGCAAAAAAAAAAAAAAAAAAAGAGGTGGTAGTGGCACAACACTGTGAATATAACAAATGCCACCGGATTGTACGTTAGAGAAGTTAATTTTATGTTATGTACATTTCCCTTCAATAACCAGCAATCCATATAGAGTTGGGGTCAGGAGCTGGCACATGGCATAGTTAGAGAGACGCTAAACAAAGCTGTGTGGGCGCATAGACTGGGAACCAGCAGAGGAGGTTGGCTTGAGAGGGGAGGGTGAGAACAGGCACACAGAGAGGGCAGAGGCGGCAGGCAGGCCAGAGCCACGCATGCACGCTTGGTGACGTGCCATCCCTACAGTCAGGTCCTCCAAGGGTCCCCTGCATCCCCATGGACGCCCTTTCCTCTCAACTGGAATGGATCTCTGCCGCTCACAACCCAACAGTTTCAGTCTAAGACAGCCTCTTTCCAGCAAAATCACAGGTAGCTGTGTCTTGGTCAATAGACCAGGCCAGGATTAAACATGGGCGTCAGAAATTTGACCATCAGCAGCTCACCTTGCCGAGTTCGGGGACTGACTAGCTGTTTCCATCAGGAGGGATGTGGACGGCGCTGTGCTGTTGAAAACGACTGGGAGACCGTTGGGTCAGCACCAAAGGTCTCCTTGAGAAGGACCAGGAGGGTCTCATAGAGAGGAGCTTGGCAGGGCCTCACCAGAGACCTCCTATTCTCTGAAGATCAAAAGGAAAATGACCTTTTTAAAAAAACTTTGTATTTTATATTGGATTATAGTTGATTCACGGTGTTAGTAATCAACATTGTAGGTTGTTAACCAACATAGTCTCAGGTGTTCGACAAGGTGATTCAGTTATACATATACGTATATCTATTCTTCTTCAAATTCTTTTCCCAATTAGGTTGTTATACAACATTGAGCAGAGTTTGCCATGTGCTGAGGGTGTGGGGCACGGCAGATGCCTAGGCCAGGGCTGGCCTTCCAGAGCTGCTGCTTCTGTGTAAGGAGGACAGAGACAGAGGACAGGCAATTCACTGAGCGCTGCTAAGGGGAAAGATCAGGTGAACCACACCTGGGATGACACCCAGGATGACCAATGATTCCAGTTGGCAAGGGCTGTCCTCACTTCAGGAGCAAAAGTCTCATGTCCCAGGAAATGGTTGGTCACCTTAAACCTTGTGAGGGTCAAGAAGGAGGACCCGGAAGAAAAGTCAGTGTTAAGTAGAATGGAAGGCAGGAGGGTGGGGAGAGGTTTCCAGGCAGCTGGAACTGCCCAGATGAAAGGGGAAGGGTGGCCTGAACAGGACATGTCCAAGGAGCAGAAGAAAGCCCGGTCTGGCTAGGGTGGGCCAAGCCTTTCTGGAATAACCCTTCTGCCCTCATCTGCCTCATCTAACTCACAGAAATAACTCTTTTCTTCTCCTCTGAGGCCCTACAGACCATGTGCCTACATCACACACAGCACATAGACATTTCATGACATTTTAAAACCTATTACTTCATTTGCTATCTTTACCAATTTTCCTGTAAGTGACTTCAGGCCAAAGACCATTACCTAATCCCAGGTATCTGGGGTTAATAGCAGGGGTGTAGAAAACATTTGCGGAGTGGCTGACACTTTAATTGTGCTTGCTCTTTCCCAGAGCAACTTTCAAGCACCCACTAAATTAGAACCATATCAAAGCAAAGCTATTTTTACATGACAAGCAGGGAAACAATCCCAGCGATGTCAGTTTCCAAGGCTCCCTGAGATGCTAGGAGAGCAGAATAGCAGGAGACACCTAAGGCCAAGAGCATTTACAGACAAAGGATGCACACAGGAGAAAAGAAAATTCTCATGAGCGCAGGCTTCGAAGGAGAAATCTAGATCAAACAGCTTTGTTCTCTCTCTTTGTCATCAGACTCTAAGTCCTGTGAGGGCAGAGAACATCTTGGTCTTGTTCACTGCTGTGCCCTGAATTCCCAAGAGCGCTTGCACTTGGCATCTTTGCTCAGACTTCACCCACAGAAGCCACTTCAATAAAGGCTCGTTGCTCCAAGTGTGGTACACGACCTGGGACCCCACCCCAGACCGACTGCTCAGAATGTGCATTTTAACGATGAGAAGAAGTGTTTTAAAAGACAGCCTAGGTTGGCAATAAAAGTCAGTTAGAACTGAGGCTTCCTTGCCCACCTGGAAAACGTGTCTTTATCTTTGAACCCCCTGCTCAGGCATTCTTCTTATGAGAAACTTCCCAGACGTCTCCCCTGTTGCCATCACTCCATCTGCCAACTTGCCCTACACGATCCCTTCTGTTGAGACATTTATCACACAGCGACTCAATTTGGTTTACGTGCCTGTCTCGCCCACCAGATGGGTCAGCCAGACTGAAGTCCTTGAGATAAGGGGAGGAATCTTATTCCCAGGTCTGTTCGCACACAGAGTGATTTGATGGAGTGATTTGTCTGATCTGTGCTGGCCTGTGGGCTCACCCTTTGAGTCCCTTGTTCTAGAACACCAAACTTCACCAAGGCAAGTCTTTCCTGCCTTCTTTCCTCCCTCTCTCCTTCCATCAGTCTTTCCTCTCCTCTTATTCCCTTGTCCCTCCCTTCAACCCTTCCTTCCTTCCTTCACTCTTTCCTTCTTTCCTTCCTTCCTTCCAGTGGAAATGTAGAGAAATATTCCAAGAAATATTCCTTTTGGTGATCCAGATGCCCAAATTACCTTTGTATTGTCATGATTAGGTTGAAAATATATTCAAAATGAATAAGAAAATTCCCAACGTGATTTCACGAGGATGGCAGTAAAGAATGCCATGGCAGGGCTTCCCTGGTGGCACAGTGGTTGAGAGTCCGCCTGCCGCTGCAGGGGACACGGGTTCGTGCCCCGGTCCGGGAGGATCCCACATGCCGCGGAGCGGCTGGGCCCGTGAGCCATGGCCGCTGAGCCTGCACGTCCGGAGCCTGTGCTCCGCAACGGGAGAGGCCACAGCAGTGAGAGGCCCCCGTACCGCAAAAAAAAAAAAAAAATGCCGTGACATTTTCAGGGGCTGCAGGATTTCACAGCCTCTCCCAGGTAATGAGGAGACTGGCCACTTAATCCGTCTAGTAGTTATGTTTTCTCATCCATGTGGACTTCTGAGGGAGTGATGACAAAATCTAAGGATTTAAATAGAACGTGCTGTGTATGACATCAGGCTTGGTGTTTATGCTGCAGTTCTTACACGGAGTGGTGTCACCCGCTTGGAGCTCCCTGAAGACACAAACTCTGCCTTAGGCGTCTGTGTGCTCTTGGCACTTGACATAACATCCAAATCAGAATACAATCACGAAGATGCTCATCCCTCTTGAAGACAGGTGGACACGTGGCTCCAGTTCAAGACCAGTTCTCTGTGTGCCCTCGAGCAAACCACACAACCTACCCTGGGTCATTGTCTCTGACCCAAAGGGATGCAGCTAAAACAGCTCCATCGTCACCTCTGAGGTCACACACCATGGACAGTGCTACAAATAGACAGAATTATGGCTGTCTTCTTTGATTTGCTTACTTCTGTCTGAAGTGTTGGTGAAATTGCTGAAAATTCAAGCGAATTAGTAGGACGTTACAATTTTGTTAACTGGAGTATAGAATGATCACTAAATAACTACTGTTCTTACTATTTAGGGTTTTTCATGGTTGTTCAGTAAATTTAAAAGGAAACCCTCTAGGAAAAGTAAAATAGAAAATATCTCATTAAATACATCGTTCAACAATGCCGGGAGATATATTTTAAACCTCTCAAGAATGTCCCCCAAAAGGATTTTTCTAACTAATCCAATGAATCTGAGCACTGCCTTATAGACCAAAAGGTGCTCAAACCAGGTTGTGCTTCAAAGTTAGCTGAGCAGCTTTTTTTTTTTTTAAATACAACCCCACGTGAGGTGTCAACTAACACACACAGAATCTTTGTATGTGTTATAAATCCTAAAATATGTCCCTTCTTTGGGTTGATTGAGCCCTTGAGCCAGGAAACATGGTGGGCAAGCTGACCATGGCCTGGATTTCAGCCCCTAATGGTCTCCTCCAACAGGTGCCTTTGTGCAGTGTGCAACCTTCACAACTGTGTATGACAGCCTTGTTCTCAACTTCCCCCCACAGATTCTGATTCAGGGGGCTTAGATGAAGCTTTGAATAGATAATTTTATACTAGTGAGTCTAATGCACTAGTATATTTGAGAACCACTGCTTTATTATACATTTATTCAGCAATCTTGTTGACGTACAATGCATCTTTGCTCTTATTCCCTGATGCTTTATTATAGTGATTCCTACATGTAAAAGAAGATAAGTATGACTTTTGATTGAAGCTATGATTTGAAAATTCACTTCTGTGCTGTACAAAATACCTCTCGAGTCATTGTTGTAGCTGAGAAGCACCCACATGGCTCTCATTGGACCCGAGATAACTCATTGGATATGAACTAAGCAGGTTCAGTGAAGGATCCTAGAGTCAGCACGCCCTCCAAGCCCTGGGCACGTGTACCCCCCGGGGAGGAGCTGCTGCAGTCAGCACAAGTCCTGCAATGCCCTGATTTGCACCTGTCTCTTTGTGCCAGTGGTCCCCTGGCGATAGGTCGGATGAAGCCTCACGAGCAGAAATCATCCCTAAACAGAAGAATGCAATATGTGTTTCTCTGCCTTTATAGATGTTGCACTTAAAAGAAAATTCCACGAAAAACTGTAGCCTGCCCTGGCAGCTGGAATGCCAGCAGGCAAGCCCTGGCCCTTCCGCCCCAGCCACTGTAGAGGGTAGCAGCTGCTCTGCGGATGAAGAATCCACAGGTGTCCGGTGGTAGTCGCGGCAGGGTGGACCCAAGGGGCCTCTGTCAGCAGCAAGTCAGGGAGGAATTAAAATGGCAGGCGTGAGGCCCGAGTTTTGCTGCCCATATGTGGCCAGAAACTCTGCACTTTTAAGAGAAGACGGATGCTGGGGGTCTTATCCTGCCAAGGAACAGGGTGACTTACGGCACGCCCAGGCTGCCTCCCAGTAGGTGATAAAAGGCGCAGTCACGTCTCACTGGCCGTACTCATCCCAACCTGAAGATGACGGTAAACTCATTTATCTATATTAAATTTCACCTAGAAGGAAGTCTGGAAGTTGTCATGATAAATGTTTTCAATTTCTTTTCTATCCTAAGACTCTCGTATCTCTCCTACAAATGATGTTTCGAACACTCTTTGGAAAGGAATTTTTACTTTACTTGGTAAATAGTTTGTCCGACATCAGTTGAAATCTCATTGCTTTCGAAACATAAAGCAACATTCATTGAAATCTACAAAGTTAAATGATCCTACATGCAAATGGACCGTGTACTCAGCTGGACAAGGATTGGCCTCCTAAAGCCCACTACTCTGCCTTGAGCCTGGGGGGCAGCGAGCTGATGTCAGGCGTGTCTTGCTGAGTTAGGGATGTGGGCTGGGAGAGTGGCACACCCTGCAGACCTGGGGCTCCCTTACCCCTGCCGCAGAGCACAGATCCTTGGCTTTACCAATCAGACTTTCATACCCAGAATTAAATCTGAAGTGTATCTAAAAATATGAACCTTCCTCCATAAGTTAAACATGGAATTACCAGTCTGTCCACTCCTAGGTGTATACCCAAGAGAAATGAACACACGTGTCCACACAAAAACTTGTACATGAATGTTCATAGCAGCACTATTCACAATAGCCAAGTGGTAGAAACAACACAAACGCCCTTACACTGGGGGGACGCACAGACAAAATATGGTCCATCCACACAATGGAATATTATTCAGCCATGAAAAGGAATGAAGTCCTGACACATACTACAATACGGACAAACCTTGGAAACATGATGCTCAGTGAAAGAAAGAAGCCAGTTACAAAAAAGCACGTGTTATGTGATTCCACTTACATGAGAAGTCCAGAATAGGCAAGTACATAGAAACAGAAAGTAGATTGGTGGTTTCCAGGAGCTTGGGGGAAGGAGGGATGAGAGTGACCCTTTAACGGGCATGGTGTTTATTTTGGGGTGATGAAGTGATCTGGAGCTAGGGAGTGGTGATGGTTGGGAAACATTACAAATGTACTAAATGTAAATTGTACACTTTAAATGGTTGACATGGTGATTTTTATGCCAAGTGAGTTTTACAACAAAATAGAAAAAAAAAGAAAAAGCATACGATGCACAGGCACAAGGATAGTCAAGCCTTCTCCATCGCAGCTGTGGGGTTCAGTGGATGTGGCAATGGCGTCCGATGGACCTTGGACTGAAGGATATTCTGCTACTGACTTTCGGGTCAGCCTTGATTCTTGCCCATTTCCCAGGTCTGGTTCTCTTCAACTTTGTTCTAATTATTTGGCCCTTTATTGCTTCCTAGTAAATTCCGGTTTTGGGGTAGTATATTTGGAGATTATCTTTGTTACTTGCAACCAAGAACCCTGAATAACACCTCTGGGAATGGCACCATAATCTTATATTTTTAAATAGACTCTATTAGTCTGTAATCCATCTATCAATCTACCCATCCACCCACATTGCCTTTCCTTCCTTCCTTCCTTCCTTCCTTCCATCCTTTCTTGCATCCATCTTTCCATTCATCCTTCTGTCTATCCATCCACTCATTCATCTCAATTCTACTCTCTAAAGGACTGACAGTGATCCTAACCAGCTTGGTTACAATGTGATCTTACACCTTTCCTGTAAACCCTTGGTCATGACATCTCATTATCACAATTACTTGTTTGATCATCCATCTTTCCCAATAGGCTGGAGACCTATGTTAGTTTTTGCCTAAACCTAGTACCTAGCAGAGTGTCCAGCACAAATTGGTACAAACCAGTGATGAACCAATGACGGGAAGACTGCATGAAATCTGGTCATCCCTCTGTGAGCTCCACGGTGCAGCCCCCAAGCCTGCACAGTGATAAGACACACACATAGCTGGCCTCTTCCTTCTATGCTTCCTACAACCAATTCTCTTCTGCTTTCACAGCCTTCCTCCAGGCAGGTATAATTAAACTTCAATTACTAAGTTATAATCTCACTCCTTGAATTGACATTCAGGTCAATGTCACCTTGGGATCTGGGGATTTTGGGTGCTAGCAATAATATTCAACATACATTTAACAAAATTTTCTTTAGTTTCCCTGTACTGAGTCAAAAATATGAAGAAAGGAAGGAAGGAAGAAAGGAAGGAAGGAAGGAAGGAAGGAAGAAAGGAAGGAAGGAATGAAGGAAGAAGGAAAGAAAGATTCAATCCTGCATTGTTACTTAGGAACAAGAAGTGTTTTCCTCTAATGTTGTCCACGTGTCATGGGATCGACAGCATTACCATCACCAGGGAAGTTGTTAGGATGCAAGTTTTCAGGTCCCATCTTGGACCTACTGAGTCAGGGAAGCTGGGGAAAGACCTAGCATCCCGTGTTTCAAAAGCCCTCCATATTTATTCTGATGCACGTCCAAGTTTGGGAACCGCTGCTTGAAGGCAATGATTCCTAACTCTGGATGCTTGCTGGAATCACGCGAGGAATTCTAGAAGTAAGTCCGCTGGAGATTCTGGTGTGAGCCAGGACCTAGACCCTCTGCTTTATGATGACAAACCTTGGCCCATGGTTTACATCTTGGTAGAGAATGTGCCAGTATACAGCAGGGCCACAGAGTCAAAATGAGAACTATTGACTCAGGAGAGGACTTAAAAATTATCTTATTATCAGATGAGAAAACTGAGTCCCAGATAGGTTAATTAACTGTCTAAGGTCACATTGCTGGTGTGTGACCCCAGGACTATGGCATCCCCGGGCTAATACTCTCTTGTTGCAAGTTGATACATTTCACCCTAGGCTGCTTCGAATCTCACCCTTTGCCCTTTTTCTTTCTTTCTTTTTTTTTGAATATGTTGGGGGTAGGAGTTTATTAATTTACTTATTTATTTTTGCTGTGTTGGGTCTTCGTTTCTGTGCGAGGGCTTTCTCTAGTTGCGGCAAGCGGGGGCCACTCTTCATCGCGGTGCACGGGCCTCTCACTATCGCGACCTCTCTTGTTGCGGAGCACAGGCTCCAGACGCGCAGGCTCAGTAGTTGTGGCTCACGGGCCCAGTTGCTCCGCGGCGTGTGGGATCCTCCCAGACCAGGGCTCGAACCCGTGTCCCCTGAATTAGCAGGCAGATTCTCAACTACTGCGCCACCAGGGAAGCCCTGCCCTTTTTCTTGAGGACAGATGATGCTTTCTTCATGGCTGTCACTCACTCCCCCCACCCCCGTCAAACAGACCCTGCTCCACGGGCATCCCTGCTACCTGAGCTGATGGCTCTGCATCTCCACATCCCACACTTGGAAGCTCCTCATCTCACCTGCACACCCTGCTCAGGCCAGCCTCCTCCAGGAGCTCTCAGCAGACACCTTCTCCATCCAGCTCACCCCTTCTGCCCTTCCTTCTTGCCATCTCAGCTTTGTCACTTCTTCATAACATCTCACAGCTTTTGCCCTCTCTGCTGCCAAGCTCCCTTCTGGGATCAGCTTTCTGCGCATGTCCTTTCCTCCAGAGTCAAAGCAAACACACCAGTGTCA
>NW_021703772.1:5862381-5968056 GCF_005190385.1 Monodon monoceros | reverse complement strand
TTTTTTTTTTTTTTTTTTTTTTGCGGTACGCGGGCCTCTCACTGCTGCGGCCTCTCCCGTTGCGGAGCACAGGCTCCGGACGCACAGGCTCAGCGGCCATGGCTCACGGGCCCAGCCGCTCCGCGGCACGTGGGATCCTCCCGGACCGGGGCACGAACCCGCGTCCCCTGCATCGGCAGGCGGACTCTCAACCACTGCGCCACCAGGGGAGTCCTAAACAACCTTTTTTACCTCTGTCAGAACGAAGATGACAATCACAAGTTGTGACAGTTAACGGTTTGTCCTCAAGCAATTCTTACCAAAAGCTGTGAGTGCCTTTCTCACAAAGATAAATGTTACATGATTGCAACATAGAGAACAAGGAATAGCTACTGTGTCCCGGTAGAAAATCTTATGCCTCCAAATGGTGCCAGCTCACGGTTTAATGCTGCTACTAAAGAAGAGAGAAGCGTCTGTCTTTAAGTCCTAAAACTAAATATGGAGTTGTGATTATAAGTTATGACTGTCATTCAGTTCAGTGCCAGGACAGGTTCTAAAAATTGTCAAAACAGTTCGTGTCACCCCCAGATCTTGGTTTCTAACACTGTTCTCCAATACCAGGAACCAGGCCTCCTTGGAAATGGGATTCTAAGACTGGAGCAGGAAATACACAAGATGAGCCTGAGTTTTGTGGTGCCAGAGGGTAAGGAAGTGCTAAAAAAATAAATTTATGTCAAAGGGGCACAGGAAAACCAATTGAAAGAGCTCCCTATAGCCAAAGCTGGAACAATTCAAACAAGAAAATAAAGAAAGCAGTTTGGGATTATAATCCAAAGTGGATAATAAATATCCATGAACCCATACTGATATAAATGAGTGAATGAATAAATAAACGGGAGAGAAGATACAAATCTCCTGTTTGTAAGAATTCCAAAAAATTATGTAGCTACCCCATCCTGCAGTAGGGAGATAGAGCTCCCCATGCCTTGAGTGAGGGCTCACATGCTGACAGCTTTCAAAGGGTACATACAGTGTGAAGGCAGTAAGTGCTGCCAGGTTGGGCTCCCCGCAGGTGTAGCTGTGGAAACTGCCCTATTTAGTGCTTACGGGCAACAGAGTCAGTGTTTTCGTCAGATCAGCTCTGTGGAGCGGTTTTGCCCATTATTCCTGGAGACTTGGCCTCCTCATGATTCTGTAAGCTACCTAATATCTTTTTTTTTTGATTTTATTGAAGTAGAGTTGATTTACAAATTTGTATTCATTTCTGCTGTAGAGCAAAGTGACTCAGTTACACATCTATATATTCTTTTACATATTCTTTTCCATTATGGTTTATCTCAAGAAATTGAATACAGTCCCCTGTGCTATACAGTAGGACCTTATTGTTTATCCATCCTATATATACTAATATCTCTTAAATAAACTCCTTTTATTTAATTAGTTAAAGGCATTTTCTGTTGCATTTCACTAAGAGCATTGATACATTCAGCAAGAAAAAAAGTGGGCACAGAAGGTGGCATGTCATACTTGAAGTATGAGCCCAGAAGTTAGTATAAACTATGGCAGGAATTGTCATCTATTATTGACTATAAAAATAATCTGTGTGTCTGTGCTTTAAAAGTGGATAAAATTAAAAGTCTTAAGGGCAATAATAAGAGTGTGGGTTTTTTTAATGGGTAAAAGCATGACAAAATTTTTGCCAGAATTTAAGGTAGGATGTAGTTAATTACAATTTGCCAGAAAAAAAAAAACCTTACAGTTAAGTTAAAACTTTATTGGCAATCACTAAATTAATGAAAATATAACCTATGGCTCATCAACAGAGGGAAAAAGGGGGAGAAAGGTGAATATAGAAAACTTCATTAATACAATAAAAGGACGGAAGAGACAAAAAAAGAAAAGAGAAAGAATGATAAGTAGAAAATCAATATAAGATGGGAGAAATTAATCCAAATATATCATAATCTCAATAAATGTATATGGATTAGATTTGCCAGTTAAGACAAGAGGTAAAATATTTTAAAATCTGCCTAGTGTTACTTAAAAGAAACACAGGGAAACATAAGGCTGCATAGAAAAGTTTAAATTAGAGGACAGGAAAAGGTATAGCTTACAAAAGTTGACCAAAAAAGTTAGGATAACAATATTAATATTAGACAGAAGAGAACTTAAGGTAAATAGCCTTTGTAGGGGTAAAGAAGCACACTATATATTACTAAATATATTATTCTATGTTACTAAAAGGAACAACCCAACAAGAAGAATCACATATTTGTATGCCTTAACCATACTGCCTCAAAATATACTGAATTTTAAGCCTTGAGAGAGATTTCAACACTTGTGTATTAGAAATTGGCATTCAAATATGCAAGACAAAAATTATAACCAGTAAAATTAAAATGAACAGAATTTATATAAAATCTCCCATCACTGCAAACATATAATAGATATTATTTTCAAGAACACAACTAGGATTATATAGACTTGATTATGCATTAAATTGCAAAGACATTTATAATAAATTTCAGAGAATCAATAAAATACAAATCGTATTTGCTAAGCATAAGGCAATTAAATTGGAAATTAAAAATAAAAGAACTTTGTAGATACTTTTTCCTCTCCAGATATGGGGACACATATATTTATTTATTTATTTATTTTATTATTATTATTATTTTTGCGGTACGCGGGCCTCTCACTGCTGTGGCCTCTCCCGTTGCGGAGCACAGGCTCCGGACGCGCAGGCTCAGCGGCCATGGCTCACGGGCCCAGCTGCTCCGCGGCACGTGGGATCCTCCCGGACCGGGGCACGAACCCGCGTCCCCTGCATCGGCAGGCGGACTCCCAACCACTGTGCCACCAGGGAAGCCCCCACATATATTTATTAATAACTCATGGATTATGGATTAATTCACATTGAAAATTACAGAGTATCTAAAACTGAACACCATGAAAATACTATATATTTCAAAACTTGAAGGATATAACTAAGTTTGTACTTGGGGTTTAAATTATAGCCTTAATGCATTTATTAAAAATAGAATTCTTAAACAAATGAGTTTTGTCTCAAGTTAAAAGAAAAGGCACTCAAGCCTAAAAAAATAAAAAGGAAATAAAAACATAAAAGCGGATATTAATAAAATGAAAAATAAAGAAACAAAAAAAAGAATCAACGGAATTAAACCCCAATTTATTAAAATGTCGGTAAAATAACACTGATCATTAAAAAGGAGAAAAGAGATACAAAACACAAATAAGGAATATAAATGGGGCTAGACCAACGGTATGGTAGAATTATTTAAAAATCATGAGACAGCTACATGCAACTTTATGCCAACAGATTTGAAAACAGTAAAAATGGAAACATTTCTAGAAGAATACAATTAAAATGTAGGACTCGAGACACATTTCACAGTGTCATACTGCAAAGTACTGAAGAAACAAAACACAGGAAGGAAGACACATGGTGGCTGGTCTCTCATCACCTCACAGAGCAGCACGCAGGGGGCGGCTGGTGCCACTGGCCACTTGGAGTTTTCCTCTCCAGAGAGGGTACTGCTCATCCTCTAATACCTTGTGTGGAGTAACAGCAAGAACCATCAGGTGTGTGTGGTATAAACAGAGAAGGCTTGGGTGCCAGGCTCTTGGGGGATGCAGAACAGCTGGACAGGAGTTTTGGGGAATGCAGCTGGTGACTTTGGGAGAAGTTTGCCTGGCAACCACCCTCCGCCCCCCCCCACCACCACCCGGGAATGGAGCTCCACCCCCTGGAGAAATGAACTTCAAACAAAATCCTTTCCAGTGAAAGGGAGAGCATCTGTTTGTCGTTCTGAATCCTGGGTCTCTGAGGCAATTCTGCTTGCTTCTCCTCTGTTACCAACACCAATTCACAAAGAAACAGGAATTCTTATTAAAATAAAACACATTAAAAACAATAAATTGGTTGGTAATCAAAAGACTACTGTTTAAAAAGACAGCAGGACTGAATGGTTTAATGGTATGTTTTGCCACACTTTCAAAAAATACCTGTTTTAAATAACTGTTTAAGAGACTGAGAAAAGAAAGAATCCTCCAAGCACACTGGAAAAATTTTGCATTTATCCTTTCCACCAACTGGACCAGGGGAGTACAAGAAAAGGAAAAGATGGAGCCATCTCATTTATGAAGGTAGATATGATCATCTTAAACAAAGTTTTGGCAAATTAAGCTCCACTCTGTATTAAAAAAGCATAATGCAGGTTTAGTCCAGGAATGTATATTTCAAAAGCAGAAAATGTTTCATTGTAGTATGCCATACTAAAAGAATAATAAGAAAGCAAAGGAAAATCTCAATAGATGCACCTCGGACAGTCACAACATTCAACACCAATTTGTGATTTTAAAACTCTCATGGAGCTGGGAACAAGAGGAAATTTTAAAAGCCTGTAGCACCACTAATCCTAATGGATTTGGATTAGGGTTAATCCTAACTAACCACTAGGATAGTCTCTAGCAGCATTAGAACTAAAGTCGAGAACAAAGGAAGGATAACCTTTATCATCACAGCCATTCAAAAGTGTACTCTGGCTCCTAGCTAAAGAAATAAGAAAAGAAAAAGAAATAATAATTATAGGAATTGGAGAGGAAGACGAAACACTATCTTTATCTGCATATATTATAGTAGTTTATAAAAAAATTCTTAAGAGAAGGTCCAGATGAGCCATGGAGGTTAATAGGAAAGTTTGTCACGATTGTAGGACAATCAGTGTTTAAAAGGCAATAGCATCCCTATTACCAGTAAATTTAGAATATGTAGTAGAAAACCTCCAAACTTCTGCTTCTGGCCACAGGGAGGAAGTAGTCAGAATGACCCTCCTGCAGTAGGCAGCTAGAGACCTGGACAACATGAAGAGCACAGCTGTCAGACTCTGGACAACAGACAACATAGGAATAGAGCCCTAAGGAAGGAGCAACCAGTGAGGAGATTGTGTCACCCCCAGGCTCTCTCCCTGGACTGAGGGTCACGGAAAGGGGGACTCCAACAAAATCTGACAATCTGGCTGAGTTGAGGGGCCATGAGACTGGAGTTCATCCACTGCAAAATAACTAGAATTTGTGAGTCAGGGTACCTGAGAGGGGGAGCTACCCGGTAACAAGGTGCAGAAATCTGTGTAAGCATCCCCTTGAGTCTTTGGCTGAAAATCAAACTTTCTTTTTATGGAACACAATTGAAGGTTTATTTTAGGGTATGGATATAGACATGAGTGTTTATATTTAAGCAAAAAGACTGAACATTAATGACCTAGCCCCCACCCTAAGGATGAGACACTGATAAAGGTAATCCCACACTCAACATTTACACTTTTCATTCCAAGTTGAATTATTCTGTGGCCACTCAGAGAAGAGCTGAGGTCATCTCACGTTGAGGGGCTTCCTAGGGTTCCCCTCCCGGGTGACTTCTCACAAGTCAGCAAAGACAGGAATCGCCGAAAGATTTTCCAAAACTAATCCACTCCTAGGTTTTGCATCCAGGAATTTCATATTTTTCCTAATGTTAGGGGTATCCATAAAGGCATTCTCTCATTCTTTATACTCACAAGCTTTTCTGCAGTGAGTTTTCACAGTTTAAGGAATGTGGAAAAATGGAAGGCTTGGGACTCTCTCTCCAGAATAAATCCTCATGTCTCTTAAAATTTGAGAGCGCATTCCAGGCTTTCCCTTGGTAATTGCACTCGGGATCTCTTCATCTTCTGCTCAGTAGTGGAAGCGCCTGTGCTACAGCGTTTTCCACATTCCAAATGTGGGTGTTCCTCTGTAGTGATTCTTCATGTGTGTTCTGAGGGAGGAGAGTTCCTGAAGGCACGTGTGTAGGGTGAAACTTCATGAGGCTGGATGAGAACAATTTCTGAAAAAACAGTTTCCAAGCAGTGATTTAAAAAATTTCCCAGAGCTTCCACAGGGCCTAGGACCATTCAAGTTTCCTTTAGCCAGAGTAAAGAGACTTTCTTGAACTCTTGGGGCATCCAATAGAGACTTTGGATAGGCCACACCTATCTTATATAGGATATAAGACAGAAAACCCACCAGAGTACCGTGTTTCCAGGAAGGCCCAAAGGGCATATGAGTCACCAGTGCAGTGAGAAATGTGCTGGCAGTAGGCAGGGTAAGGTTCCAGGGACACTAAGAAGTACAGAGGTAAGTCTCCTCCATTTGCCAATGTTGATGGCAAGAGATGCCGCTAGACCTGGGCCCACCGATAGCAATGGGAACTATAGAAACCCAAAACAATAGATAAGGTGGCAGCACCTAATCACCACAAGTCGGGTGCGTTAAATTATCATGAACGGCAGGCTTGGAAAGGGAGCCAGAGGGCTTAGACTGGCAGAAAATTATGGAGATCTTTATTTGAACATGGCTTCCCAAGGGGAAAATAGGTAGGTAGCCAGCAAGGGTAAAACCAGTTTGCGGAAACAGTGCGATCAAGAATGATGATCAGGGGCTTCCGTGGTGGCGCAGTGGTTGAGAGTCCGCCTGCCGATGCAGGGGACACGGGTTCGTGCCCCGGTCCGGGAAGATCCCACATGCCGCAGAGCGGCTGGGCCTGTGAGCCATGGCCAGGAGACTGAAGAAAGTCACCAGTATGAAGTCACATTCTTTACACAGTACCCAGTTTTTGGAACCAGAACCCAGTGACTGAGGGAGAAGTTGGAATTTTCACAACAGTCCCGTGAGACGAGTACCTTAGTTATCCCCGTTTTACTGGTGAGGAAACTAAGGCACGCTGAAATTAATTTTCCCAAGAATCACACAGCTAGGAAAGGGCATAGCTAACACATCCTATGAGCATGAGTGTATGATACTCGCATAAGTGCAGAATTGGTGAATCAAGGACAAAAATATTTTAAAATTTAAAATACCCTCTAGATTACATTTTTAAGAGATTGTAAGATTTCACACTCCCACCAGCCAAAAGGAAAGCTTATCTCTCCCTTTATCCTCTGTAGACCTGGCTTATATCATCAATGAGTGAAAAATAGACATTCAGATTTTTTTTCAACATCTTTATTGGAGTATAATTGCTCTACAGTGGTGCGTTAGCTTCTGCTGTATAACAAAGTGAATCAGCCATGCATATACACGTACCCCCATATCCCCTCCCTCTTGCGTCTCCCTCCCACCCTCCCTATCCCACCCCTCTAGGTGGTCAGAAAGCACCGAGCTGATCTCCCTGTGCTATGCGGCTGCTTCCCACCAGCCATCCATTCTACATTTGGTAGTGTATATATAGACATTCAGTTTTAATTTCAACTTTTCAAACTTGTTTATTGACTGTGTTGATTTCTCCTTCTGTGTATTGCTTGGTCATGTTCATTGGCTATTTTTATATTTGATTGTAAGGTTTTTGTTCCTCACTTTATAAAAGATTTTTGTAGACTAGTATGATGAATCCTATGTCCATCCTACCTCGTAAATTGTTTTCTTAGCCCATACTTTACTTGTTTACCTTCTTTTTTTTTTTTAATAAGATGTTGGGGGTAGGAGTTTATTAATTTATTTATTTTTGCTGTGTTGGGTCTTCGTTTCTGTGCGAGGGCTTTCTCTAGTTGCGGTGAGCGGGGGCCACTCTTCATTGTGGTGCGCGGGCCTCTCACTATCGCGGCCTTTCGTTGCAGAGCACAGGCTCCAGACGCGCAGGCTCAGTAGTTGTGGCTCACGGGCCCAGTTGCTCCGCGGCATGTGGGATCCTCCCAGACCAGGGCTCGAACCCGTGTCCCCTGCATTAGCAGGCAGATTCTCAACCACTGCGCCACCAGGGAAGCCCACTCGTTTACTTTCTTAGTGATCATTTTGCCATATATAAAGTGTTCGTTTCCTCTGCAGCCCACCTTAATGTGGTTTCATTCCACTCAAACTGATGCTTTCAGGGTTTCCAGCAGCCTCCACATTGAATTAGTATGGAATTTTCTGTCCTCGTGTTCAATCCAGTTATAAATCCTTTATTTAACCTCTCAGAGTCTCAGTTTCCGTTTTTGGATGTGAATATGAGAAAACACTCCCAGCTCTGCAAGTTAGTTGCAAAAATTAGAAAGCATTCATGCACAGCACCTAGCACAGTGCCTGCTGTTATTACTGGTCAAAAGCCTGCCCGTCCACTTGTTGTCTGTGTGCTCTGGCTCCAGCCCCCTGGGAAAAATGCTGCTATTCACAGGAAGAAGAAGAGGGAGGAAGGGAAGATGAAGGAGGAGGACGAGGGCAAGAAGGAGGGGCATCAGCACTGATGCTGGCCAGGTGTATCCCTGGAGTTGTACTAAATGCATCTCAGAGCAGCACAACCTGGGGCTTCCAAATATGAATCGCATTAGTAACGATAACGACAATCGTGAACATTTAGGGAGAGGTGGCTACTCCCAAACACCTTGCTGCGTGCTTCAGGAGGAAGGATGCCGTACAGATGAGGTACTTGGCCTGTCTGGCACCCGTTAAGTGCTATGTATGAACCCGTAGTCACTCTCACCGCCATCGCCACTCTTATTTTACCGGCAACATCTTATGAAACCACTCTTCTGCTTCCAGGCAGGTGGGCGGGGAGCAAAAGGACCGACCTGCGCATCCTGTCCATCAAGGGGTCTGGGAAAGCCATCTTTACTGCAGAGTGAGTCGGCAGGGACCAGATGGGAACTCACGGAAAGTTCTGCCCCATGGGAGAAGGTCTTGCTGCTGAGACTTCAGTGAAAACTGAGGCCTGGGGGCAGAACCCTGACCAGGAAGCATGTTGCTTTTGGCCCTCACTGAGTTGCCCTAACATTTAAACGTCAAGACAGGGCTTCCCTGGTGGCTCAGTGGTTGAGAGTCCGCCTGCCGATGCAGGGGACGCGGGTTCGTGCCCCGGTCCGGGAAGATCCCACATGCCGCGGAGCGGCTGGACCCGTGAGCCATGGCCGCTGAGCCTGCGCGTCCGGAGCCTGTGCTCCGCAACGGGAGAGGCCACAGCAGTGAGAGGCCCGCGTACCGCAAAAAATAAATAAATAAATAAAAGTCAAGACAGTTCACCTTGAAATAGGGATTTTCAGCTTCTGTTGACACTTGTGAACAGTGAGCATCTCTCAGTGTTCTTCCACCCGTGGCTCCACTCACTTCGGATGCCAGCCTGGCCCTAAAGGTATCTGGGTTCCTGACCCCTGAACCCAGCTCCCTGCCCTCAGGAGAAAAGGTCTCCCGTGAAACAGACGCATATATTCTACTAAACAGAGAATTTTTAGAAAACACCTGCTCGGTATTCTCTGTCTGACTCCAGAAGACATAGGTCTGGTTTAATTCTCCCTAAAAAGATGATAAGAAGGGAACAGCCGCAGAAACAAGCTTGTAGATATAAAGAATGGAGACAGATATTATATTCACACTGAGAGAAAAAAAAAATCAGGCTCATTATTGAAGGAAATCAACTCAGTAAAGCTGGAGATGAACTTGAGCAAAACTTCATGAGACCACAGAGGAAATGAATAAAGAGATCAAAAAGATGAGAAAAGTATGATAATAGAGGCAGAGGACTAACTAAGGAGATCCAACCCATGAATAAAAGCCACTCCCGACAAAGAACACCCTAGATATGAGTATGATGCAATAATAAAAGGTATTAGAGAAAACTTTCCTGACCTGGATATGGCTTTGTCAACCAGAGAAGGGAGGATTTACAGTTTCTGGGCAACATGAATGAAAAGAGATGGATACCAAGACAAGGCTGACGATTATTTTTTTATAACTTCAAAAACAACAAGAGAATCCCTTTGAGCTTACCCTCAAAGAAATGAATGTCAGGTGGGTTGGCCTAAAATGTCTCCCCTGCTCTATTGAATTAAATCTCTATTGCCAAGAGGCAAACACTGGCTGAAGCAAAAATTCATGGGTCAGGAATGACAGGCCCCAGAGCGACACAGCAAACAGCTCATTTGTCAGCTTCTCCGGGGGGAGGGGATTGTTCGTCAGCATGGAACAAATTTGGCGACTTACACAGGAAGCGGCTCCTCATGTCTTGGACCCAGGATGCAGTTCCAAGAACAAGACTCTGATGCTTTGACAGGTCAAGCCCACAAGTCTCCCCATCAGATGGTCTGACCTCCACTTTTGACTGATGTCAGGATCTAAAGGCACCTGTCCACCAGCTAGCACGGCCCTTGGGATTGGAATCATACTTTGCAAAAACGTCACCAGGGGCCGAGATAGAGTTCCCACTGGCATCATGCGGGTGAGGGTGCTGACGTGTCATAGTGAACCAGACGCTTGGCAGGGTGGTTTCATTTGGGCAACACCACATGGGGGACCAGGCTGGATACAGAGCTACATCTGCACCAATTCCAGGCCCCCACGAACCCAATGTGCTCTGCCTGCAAGAGCCTCTTTCCAGGATCTAAAGCACTGATTCTGAACCCCAGCTCTATCCTGGGACACCCAGTATTTGTAGGCCTTTGCTCTAGAGAAGACAGAAGACCAAGAGGAGTCTGCCGAGTACCTGCTGGATTTCCTATCCCTGCATCCCATCACGTGGACCTCCTCACCATCTACCTGACCTCCCAGACTCCGGGAATGGTCATTCACTTGGAATGTGGCTGGAGGAAGCTGAGGCCCTTTGGACTTGTCCACGAGGCAAAATCTCAGCTAACAGCCCCTGAAGTTGAGGCAATACCAATATACTTCTTTCAATGGAGAGCACAGCTGAAGACTGCCCTGTCTGACCGTTTCTTCAAGATTCCCCTTAATCACGATATTGCCAACCTGTCTTTCTTTCTGTTTACACATTACTTCTTTTCAACTACCTTCCTGTGTTGATATTTTTCTAGTTTGAAATGTTTAACTTCAAAGATTATTTTTGCAGTAGAAAAAGCAATTCGCGTCTGATATAATTAAGCAATGGCCCATTGATTTACCCACCACTATACATTATGCCTCCTCTTCTCATTTACCATCTTAGTTCCTAATGAGTTTATCTTCAAACAGGTATTTATTGATGCCTTGAGAGCAACAGTTCCAGAGGCCGCTCCCAATATGAACCACACTGGGCTGAGTTATTCATAAGTTATATATCGCCCGGGTATTGTGTTTCCTGCTATCGTTACTAAATGAGTACAAAAAGAATTGGAATTTGAGAAAAGAACCAGGTTTTGGCTTTCAATATACTGGGAGTGAAACAGTGCTTCTAAGAAAATCAGTTCTATTCTGACAGTTAACACTCAATTCCCACGCAATGCGTGTCATTTAATAAGTAAACTGCTGCTCTTTTTAATGAAGCCAGAAAGATGATGTATGCCGTCTGAAGCACAATTATATCCCCAGAAACAGGGAAGGAAATGCTAATTACAAAATAGTTCACATGGCAACCGCTTGATAAATGAAGCTGAGAAAAACAGCCCTAGGCTTCTTACGCATCCTTCTTTGTCTCTGGCAGAGGAAAGAGATTTGAAAAGGCAACTCGACATCTCATTTTGGGTGTCAGTTGGCCCTTTTTATAAGGTGGGTCTCTTTATAGCCCCAGCTATGCTGGTGGCTGGGACCAACACCAAGGACACAGACAATGAAAGGAGACACCTCACAGAGGAAACACTCTAAATCTCTTCCAGCAGCTTCTTCCTCCAGCTGTTAAGTACCGCCATCTCCAGTTTGCTCCCAGGGATTGCAAAGTCAGGAGCCCTCCATTCCTGGGGCAGTTTGACACCTGGAGGGCTCAGGGAGCTGTAGGAATGAACAGTCCACTCTGGGGTTGGGCTGTGTGTGTTGGGGTGCAGCAAGGTTGTCACTCCTGGTCCTGACACTGCTCTAACTGGTGTGGAAGAGCCAATCTTCCATGGAACCAGTAGACCTCCCAAGAATGCTCAACTCTCCTTACTGTAAACTCTGAGAGAGTCTCTGCCTACCATTTGCCCATCTATGGAGAGTTTCTGTTTTCATGTCTATGAGCTACTTCTTTGTCGACAGCCAACATCCACTTTGTCCTTCTCAGGCCGTGGGTTATAGACGAGGCTCAATCTGTCTCAGACTTTAGGACTGAACATGGGTCCTGGAGGAAGCCAGTCAACACTTTGCACCCCCTGATGTCAATGACTGGTTCAGTGATGGACACGTGACCCCGAACAGGCTTATCAGAACCAAGGAGATTCAGTTCCTCAGCTTTTGTTTGAACGATTGGTTGGAGGACTTCTCCTCCAATGGGTATATACAACCTGAAGTTTGAACAGCCATTTTTTAACAATGTGATGTTCCCTTCTCAAATTCCTAAAACTGATAATATCTGCTTCTTTTTTGTACTGTTCAGTCTGACAAGTGTATTGACTATTTAAATAACAAGCTTCTCAGTGGTATTCCCGTCCCCAATTTTATTGATTTCTGTTGTTAACATTATTATTTCTTTTCTTCTGTTTGCATTGTGTTTAATTTGCTCTCCTTTTCCTAGTTCCCTAAAGTATAAGCTTAAATCACTGATTTGAGACTTTTCTTCTTTTCTAACATAAGCAATGAACACTATAAATTTCCCTGTAAGTGCTGTTTTGGCTGCATCCTACAAATTTTGACATGGTTTTCATTTTTACTCATTTCAAAATGTAATCTAACTTCTGTTGTGTCATCCTCTTTGACCCATGTATTATTTAGAAGTGTGCTGTTCAATTTCCAAACCTTCAGTGATTTTCCAGGCATCATATTTCTGTTGTTGGTTTCTAGTTTGATTCTCTTAAGCTCGGCAGTGGAGACAGGCAGAAGGTCCAGGTGGAGCATCATGTCTTTATCCCGGAGGCTGCAGTTCCTCTCCATCAGGCTGCACCTGGAGGGAAGTTTTCTCATGTCTTTTGACCTACCCCCATCTTTCTGGCGAGCACCCCGAGAGGTCTGCAGAGAAGAGCCGGCTAGTGGTGTGAATTCCTCTTGTGTCTGCCCCTCTCAGGGGATCTATGCTCCCACACTGGTCCACGTGTGGGTTGTTAAACATTTTGCTTAATTATTTTTGTCTGGCTTCTCTGGCATCCAACTGCTTCTGCCCCAGGTAAGCGAAGGCTTGTGTCCTGTCTCTCCTTATAAGATCTTCCTCCTTACATATTTTGTTTTCCATTCAAAAAAACATGGAGGTAAAATTTCTATAACGTGATATTAACCCATTTAATGCATTTAGTGCATTCACAGTATTGTGCAATCACGACCTCTATCTAGTTCCAAAACATTTTCATCCACCAGAAAGGAAGCCCAAACCCATTTAACAGTCACTCCCCACTCTCCCCTGCCCCAAGCCTCTGGCACACAAGTCTACTTTCTGTCCCTATGGATATATCTGTTCTTGGTATTTCCTATAAATTGACTCATACAGTATGTGATCTCTTGTGTCTGCATTATTCCTTATATTTTCCTTAGTTTGTCCTGCAACCACAGCTCTCTGGTGATGTTAGGAAAAGTTATGATTCTGCAGATTATCTGGTGTGTTGTTGTTGTCAAGATGTCTTTTCTTTCTACATCCAAGGCAGAAGCAAAAAAATTCAGCACATCCTTTTTGAAATCTTCCGCAAATCCACATCCTCTCCCTGAGCTGACAGATTTGCTATTGTTACTTAAAGCATCTTCTTAATTAAGTTTTGAGTTTTTTGGTATTTTGTTGTCGTGGAGGAAGAGCCATATGATCATATGTAGAATCTTTCTCCACTTTTGCAAAATCACAGTGAAAGACACTGATGGATTGATTGTCTTATGTCCCTGAATATGTGTGAGGATCAACTTAATGGATTCTACATGGGTTTTAGTGTCAAGAAAATGTTTCTTTTCAAAAGCCATGCTGGCTTTGTCTGATCACATAATGAGAAATGTAAAACTTGTCGTAGTTTCCTTGGCTGTTAAGAGGCTACAATTTAGCTTTCAATTGGATTAACTAATTGATTGTAAGTTTCTGGAATATTTATTTCTCTTCTCTTTCCAAAAGATTTCTTCTTTTTTTTAAATGTAAACTTTATTTTCCTGAAAAAGAAAGTTGTGAAACAAACATGCATTTAGTATGATATCAAACATTTGTATTTTAAATATCTATATCTGTAAATCATTTTAAAATTATGAAACATTTAAAATAAAATTATATAAGGCTGCCATGAACGTATGCCCTATCAGTACATAGAGGACAAACTTCTCTGTAAGTTTTCTCAAGAAATCTATGATTCGTTATAGTAAAGCAGACTAACTGTACAGTAAGGCAATTAAAATGTAAATTATTTATGAAAATGCTAGGAAGGAAAGGTAAAGGATTATTCTCATTACTCTTTAAACATCTGTATTGTTAGAACATGTGAGCATGTTTTACGTTGGTTATAATAAAAGAAAGAATGTACAAGGGAAAGAAGAAATAAAAGAATACACAAACATAAATCAATGTAGAGCATAGCTAGCTCCAAGCGCTCAGAAACGTGACAGTGAAATTAAACAGCAGTCACTGAGTACCCCTGTCCTTTGCACCTGGAGAATTCCTCCTTTCTGAGTGGTGCCCTTCCATTACCTGAGAGTCACCAACTAATTCCCTGTCTGCCAAGTGTCCAGGCACAGGCTCCCTGTGTGTAAGGTTGAAGGAGGCTGTCATGAACGAATTTAAAGGTACTTTCCAATCGAAGGTTCTAGATCGGATTTTCACTCTACTGACAATTTCAGACTTGCCCTCTGGGCCCTGAGCATAACAGATCAATGTCAAGACAAATTAAATACACGAGGCCGCTGATAAACAATATCTCTGGATAAGATGAGCCTGGATTTTAATTCTATTACATAAATTCCATTAAAGAAATCTTCTAAGGAAAGAAGTTATAGTGGGGATTGTTAAAAATGAGCAATATTTTCAAAGCAGGCCAAAGAGCTCTAAATTCTCTTTTTAGTTAAAATCATGGGCACCTTAACTCTGCCTATATTTACAAGCATTCACCATACATCTTCCCTCGAATGGCTTCTCTGAGTTCCCACTAACTCCCACTAACTCTCTGAGTTCCCACTAACTCCCACTAACTCTGAGTTCCCACTAACTCCCACTTCTCTGAGTTCCCACTAACCCTTTTTGATAATTCCCTTTATTCCTCAGCTCGGTTTTGTAGGCACGCTTCAATAGTTGACACACACGCACACAAAAAAAAACATTGCAACTTTTCTCTCTGGAGCACATTGTTATTGTCCAAAGGCACAGTTCAACCTTGTATCATGAAAGGAGGTATTTTTGGTTTTGCATCATTGTTTGTATTCATGTATAATTCAGGGCTGCCTGACTACCAGGTTTCCTAGAGTTGCAGAGGATGGGAGATGGGGATGTAGGATTTGAAAGTCAATCTAAATATTTTAAAGTGAATTGCATAATGGTGTGGGGAGGGGAGCTCAACCAAATCAAACTGTCATGATTGGCATGGTGAAGACTTTCTTTATGAAATTAAAAGGACATTTGCAGGAGTGTGGGTCATGAGAAACCTGAGTGCACCTGAAATCCTTCATATGGGTGATGGAGTCAAGGTCACCTCACAGCAGCACGCTCTGACCTACAACAGTTGTTTTCATATTGTCGGAGAATTTGGGAGACCAGTGATGCTTAATAAGTTTCTGTGCTGTGTGCATCCTAGGGCAATAGATGTACTTTGTAGTTTTAAAAAACAACAGCTCATGAATAAACAATGGACCTAATGCAAAACCCCTCAGGCTAAAGATCCAATTCAGAGCCAGCCACCCCCTGCCCTTCTCTCAACACATTTAGAAGAAGCAAATCCTGGGGCTTCCCTGGTGGCGCAGTGGTTGAGAGTCCGTCTGCCGATGCAGGGGACACGGGTTCGTGCCCCGGTCCGGGGGGAGGATCCCACGTGCCGCGGAGCGGCTGGGCCCGTGAGCCATGGCTGCTGAGCCTGCGCGTCCGGAGCCTGTGCTCCACAACGGGAAAGGCCACAGCAGTGAGAGGCCCGCGTACCGCAAAAAAAAAAAAAAAAGAAAAGAAAAAAGAAGCAAATCCTGTTCAACAGGCAGCATCTCTCAGCCAGGAACTTGAAAACTGCCTTTCCTCAGCCTTAGAAGCAAATCTGTAAAATCTTACAAAGAGAAGGAAAACAATTAGTGGGTGGTAAAATAATAATAAATACAATTTTCCAGGCTCTATTTATTTTTAAAAATAACTTTATTTTTATTTTAAAAATAACTTTTATTTTAAACTGTGGTGATATTTTGGTTCATCCCTCATTAAAATTTCTTTTTAGTTCACCAGTATATAATCTTTTCTTTTTTTAGATAAAAGTAGCAGGATATGTATGTGAATTTATGAATATTGATGACCTTTGGATCATGGAAGAGTGTTGATTTAATTTAATTTTTTGTTTGTTTTTGTCTTTTAATTTTTTTAATTTATGTTTTTGACATCTTTATTGGCATATAATTGCTTTACAATGGTGTGTTAGTTTCTGCTGTACAACAAAGTGAATCAGCTATATGTATACTTATATCCCCATATCTCCCCTTTCTTGAGCCTACCTCCCACTCTCCCTATCCCATGCCACTAGGTCCTCACAAAGCATTGAACTGATCTCCCTGTGCTATGTGGCAGTTTTCCACTAGTCCAGGCTCTACTTTAATTCCCACAGTTGGCTTCATGTTACAGGCATGATAGCAGCTGGCTCCAGGGGTCTTTGTGGCAGGAAAGTCCCCTAAGGCCTAAACTGGCTTCCATCCCTGAGATTCTATAAAGGCTCCTGGACTCCTTGTCATTCCTTTGCTGAGGGGAAGGACATCTTTTGAGTAGGGCCTGGAACCTACCATGGGTCACAGACAAGACCCGCAGTTGCTTCCATAGCATTCTTCCAAAATGAACAGGAGGCACTATTGAAACTGAGCAGGACCCTGGGGGGGCCTTCACGGGGACAGACCTCCGTGTCCCCTGCCTCTTGTTTGTAGTAGAGTTTTAGCCTCCTAGGCATTCCCCAAGTTCCAAAGAACAGATTCAATCAGAGAAGTGAGAAAATGCAAAACCAAAGGAAAACAGTCAAGCCAGACCCAAGAATAGTAGTTTAGCCATAAAACAAGTCAAGGACCTTTAGTTCCTCCTCAAGGATAATACTCTGAGCCATATTCTTGAGCTGTCTTGCAGATGCTAAAACCCTCACTAGGTGGAAGAAGTTAACTGCATGCTGACCACCAGCACACAGACCCCAGACTGGTTGGAACCAGAAGGGTGATGATTGAGATTCCTAAAACATCACCCTGTTACCTCTCTACCAACCAACCAGAAGAATGTCCATGAACTGATCACACACCTACAACCCTCACCCCTAATGTTGCTTTTAAAAACCCTTCCCTGAAAGCTATTGGGGAGTTCTGGTCTTTTGAGCCTGAGCTGCCCATTCTCCTTGCTTGGTGCCTACAATAAACACTGTACTTGCCTTCACCACAACCTGGTGTCAGTAGATTGGCTTTGCTGCTCATTCAATGAGAGGACCCAAATTTTGTTTGGTAACACTATAAGTCTCCCTAAAGGCCTCCTCAACCTTCTAAACTTAGAACTAATGATGCCCAGTAGAGTTGTACAATAGATTTATTTTTATATCTAGAATGAAAATTATTTCACAATTTGAGACAAAGTTTCCACTACAACTTTCTTAAGAAGCAGTAACAGGTTACTGTAAATTTCCCCTCATGCTTAAGTGTATTTACTTGTTCTTAGATTCCCCAGAGCAGAATCCCAAAAGCATCATGCTTTCAAATTGAGGGACTCTAAGGGTCTTGGGGTTTTAGTCACTTCACAACAAGATCTCCATCAGGGGTGTCCTAGAGCCAGCACCAACCAGCCCCCACTTACAAGAGCAGATTGGGAAATGCTCCAGGATTTGGTGAGCTCCATTACCATTATTACAAATTCAGTGATGCAAATGTACAACTAAGTAAATTGTATTAAGAGAAAAAGTAACAAATGTTCAAAACTCATCCCTTCCTAAATATTTTACTATGGGTTAATTATCTCCACTTTGAGGTTATTTATGTCTTTTGGATCTTTAAGATGGAAATATACAACAGTGTGCTACTGCACCTCTCTTCCCAGCTCTTCATTCAATGATAGATTGAAACCGATCTCGTTAGGAGTATTTACACCAGAGTAATCGGCAAATGCTACAAATCAAGGCTTTCTCCCCCCACTAAAGATCCAGTTGTTAAACATTTACTAGCACACTGCTGATCTCCAACCACAGCATAGGGTTATAATTTTAGGAAGGAGAACATGTTCTGATACCAGATTCCCAGGTACCACACACTGAACTTTCTGCTGGCACAACATGTGCAGTGCAGGGCTCTTAGTTTCTAGCAGTTGATGGATGAGTGTGCAAACTGAGAGCTTCAAGTCCATCTCATCACAATTGAATGCCTCAGGCTGATGGTCTGAAGGGGCAGAATGGCCAGGAGTGGGACAAGCAGTGCCCGAGAGATGGAGCGGTCTGTTTTTGCACCATATTCGAAACCCAGGTTGGCCAATGTTTTTTAGCCTCTGAAACTTTTTTTTAAACAAAGGTTTTTGCAGAGGTGTGATACGTAAATCAGATGCAAGTGAAGCTGCTCAGTGACAAAGTGGGAAGGGGGCCAGAACCCACTGCCCACTGGCTCTGAATCTCCTTTCTAGCTCGCAGAGGGACTGAAAGGGGAACTCGTCTGCAGGGTGCACACCTTGGAAACTTCCACCACAAAGATTGAAAGCTGAGAACAGATGATGTTGATGTTCAAAAACACGCAGCAGCCTTGTTTCCACCCACAGAGGCAGTTTTCCCCAGAAGCTGTTTACAGAGGTGGCTGGTCGCACCTGATAACCTGAGGTTCTCCGCCATGAGGATCTGTTTCAAATGGAAAGAAGGATTTTGTTTAATGACTTCTAGGCCCCAATGAAAAGCCTGGTTCCCACACTGACAGCAGGGAAGAGGCTTACCCAGGTCCACTCTGGCCCCAGGCATAGCATCCTGCAGGACAAGTGGGTGAATGTGCACAGGAAGCCAGGAGAGACCATGGGGATGGTTAAAAGTCTCGGAAATGTCTTGTTCAAATGTGTAGCCGGCACCTTGTGAGAAAAATCCCAGCCTCGCCGACCATCGCAGGGAGATGAGTAACATCACAGATGAGCCTTTCCTTGGGGCTTCTCGAAAATGATCCAGCACTGTCAGATGAGCCAGGCGGGGTCTGTGAATGGAGTGAGATTACCCACAGATCTGTCCGCAGAGGAGAGAGAACTGCATACACGTGCGGAACACTTCCCAACACTGACGTGTCCTAACTCTTGACAGTCATCATAAAAGCCACAGGCTTGGTTAATTTGTGGGCTTCATGGTTTTCTTTCAATACTGTAAGAGTCTCTAATTCTGTACATTTAAGGTATAAGAAGAGCCATAGTCTACGCTGTCTTCATAATTACCCATGCATACATAATTCATGGCTTGTGTTTTTTCCCTCAGTTCTAAAGCATCCCGGTATCTAGAATTGACCATAGTTGAATATTTTGCAGATGTGTTTATTTTCTTAGAATCTGCTTAGCCTTCTTTTTTTTTTTTTTACTTTTTATTGGAGTAGAGTTGCTTTACAATGTTGTGTTAGTTTCTACTGTACAGCAAAGTGGATCAGCTATCTGTATACATATATACCCCCTTGTTTAGATTTCCTTCCCATTTAGGTCACCACAGAGCACTGAGTAGAGTTCCCCACCCTATACAGTAGGTTCTCATACTGCTTAGCCTTCTTGCATCAAGGCTGCATGTGTTTCTCCATAAGCAGTTTATACTCTTCTGTTGATTAAAACTGATCCAGCCTCTTTATCAAGTCACCATCCATAGAGGCTGGATCCCCTCTCCCACCAACAACCCAATCACTCCCAATTCCTGGGCTCCTGTCCCACTGCCACTGCTGCTGGTGCCAGCTCTTAATAGATAAAGAATGGGATCAGTTGGGTTGAGAAGAGATGGGGGGTTGTGAAGAATAAATCATGTTCCACCCAACTTCCTCATTGTAAATTCCAAAAGAATTGCTCTGGTTTTGTACATCAGTCTCTTGTGAGTTGGGATAGTGTGTGTCCCTTTATCCTGTCTGCTCACTTCAGGTAAAATAATCTTTTTTAGGGTAACTGAATTGGGGGCCTCTTTGCAGAGGCAAACTCTGCATTTATTTCATTCTGTCTTTATAGGTGCAGAGTCCTTGTCCCAAAATTTAGGCTCTCAGGGGGTGTGGAAAGATCCACTTAAGCCTAAAGTCCCAGGCTGAACTCTCCACTCCAGTCCAAACACAGAAGCCTGAATTTGAGCCACTGACCCGGCTACCAACCTGGTCCCTAACAGGATGGACTTTTATATCCAGTAGGCTAATGTCCCTCCTGAGATGGGCCTCCAGGTAGAAGGAGAAGTGTTAGAAATGGAATCCTACACCCCTAGCTCCTTTCACAGACAAACATATCCAATTCCAATTTAAACAGAAACTGAACTACGAAAAACATTTTATCCCTGAGGATAGGTACATGCAAACAAGGTGAAGCAAAACAAAGAAAACCTGTTAGCCTTGTGTTAAACACCCAGGGCTATTTACCTCTCTCATCATTAACGCCATCTCTGAGAAAATATTTCCCCGGGGGGCCACTGCTGGTGACTCACAAACCTGCCTCCATTAAGGGAGGAGGGATG
The DNA here is from genome assembly GCF_005190385.1 of Monodon monoceros. Lineage (NCBI taxonomy): Eukaryota > Metazoa > Chordata > Mammalia > Artiodactyla > Monodontidae > Monodon > Monodon monoceros. Next base: position 5,947,432 of record NW_021703772.1, on the reverse strand, counting down.
TTACAGTCTTTCTTCTATCACAGGCTGCCTCTTGATAGTAAGACGGATGCCCAGGAGGTTACCTGTCCCCCACAAGTGAGCCTAGACCTGAGAACCCTGCCCCATTTTCCCTCAAAAATACAAACCAATTTCATGAGAAATTGACAAAACAAGCAGTGCATCAACAAGTCTGGATGACATTTTTACTGTTGCAATCCAAACTTGCAGTGTCTAGTTAACAAAAACCTTACCTCTTTTGTATAAATATTCCAGAAGACTTCTGTTCAACTTGCAGCTCTGTCCCCTGATTGGTCTTAGATGAATCCAAGGAAAAGTGTTGTTGAATATTAAATTCTCCCAAGATTAGAAACCAATTTAATACATGTTTACCTATTCTGAACAATAACTCTCATTGATAGTGTAGAAATGCCAGGTTCGACAACATGCTCATTTACAGAGAAAGAGATAGGGCAGGGGTGGGGCTAGGGGTGGAATTATTGACTCTAAAAAAAGAAAACAGGTGGAAAATTAAGAATTGGTGATGGAGTGAAGTAAGTCAGAAAGAAAAAGACAAATATCGTATGCTAACACATATATATGGAATTTAAGGGGGGAAAAAATGTCATGAAGAACCTAGGGGTAAGACAGGAATAAAGACGCAGACCTACTGGAGAACGGACTTGAGGATATGGGGAGGGGGGAGGGTGAGCTTTGACAGGGCGAGAGAGAGTCATGGACATATACACACTAACAAACGTAGTAAGGTAGATAGCTAGGGGGAAGCAGCCGCAAGGCACAGGGATATTCGCTCCGTGCTTTGTGACCGCCTGGAGGGGTGGGATAGGGAGAGTGGGAGGGAGGGAGACGCAAGAGGGAAGACATATGGGAGCATATGTATATGTATAACTGATTCACTTTGTTATAAAGCAGAAACTAACACACCATTGTAAAGCAATTATACCCCAATAAAGATTTAAAAAAAAAAAAAAAAAAAAAAGAATTGGTGATGGGATGGACAGCCTAACATTTGTCACTACAATTCTATATAAACCCTTTCCTTGCTAGGGTTCTAACAGTAAAAGATCCATACTCCTCTTTATTTTTCTCTCGTCTACCTCCACTGTTTCTGCAAAAGCTCGTTACCTTTAAGTTCTCATGTATTCAGCTCAACCTAATTTAGAAGAAAAGGTAACACTAGCTATCATTTATTGAGTATGCAGATAACTTAGCCTCTATGATTTCATTAATTCCTCAAACCAGCTCTGCAAGGAGGGATGAGAGGCCTGAGATCATGGTGGTGGGATGACCCAATCACAGCCCTTGGATAATGGAGCCCAGCATCCATTATGTCACGGCCCGAGGACTCTTGTGGGTACCAAATGGGCTTGGCTGGACTACTTCAGTTTGGGGCTTTGAGGAAAAGCACAGGGCGTCTTACCTTCTCCTGGATGTCTCCTCTTTGATGAAGCAAATATGGTAGGTTCTACTGAGGTGAGAAGAAAGGAAGACACAGCCTTGAGTTTATATGAAGTTCAGCTTGAGTTCATTTACTTCCAATGAAATAAATGTTCTAGGGTAGGAATTGTTGAGGGCTGAAAAGAAAACTTTCTTTTTCCTCTAGAAGCTGATTGAAGTTCAGGTGATGGATTAGTCAGAATCAATGTCAACAAAACAATGTGATTCAGTGGTGGCACATGTGGCTGAAAATCAGTTTTGTTCATCTGTAAAATGGGAATGTTATCATAAACCTGCCTCTCAAACCTGTGGTCAGACTGATGCCTTCAGAACTCCTTGGCGACTTTGGATGGAAGCAATGCCTCGTTGGTCTTTTTGTTTTAACATCCTTGGATTTCATTGTATTCATTAAAGACCCACCAGACCTAGGCATCATGGATGTAATGGGTATGCTTGAAAGGCCTCTCAAGAAAGAACCTCAATGAACTAGAAATGCACGATATCATTAATTTAGACAATTTGGGCAATTGTCTCTAGACAACTTACCCACATTACAGCTTATGTTTAAGTGTATTTTTAAATTAATTAATTAATTAATTTAACAAACAGGTCTTGTGCACCTACTGTGTGTTGAGCACCATGTTAGGCACTGGGAATGCAGTAGCAAAAAAAATCTACACGGGGGCTTCCCTGGTGGCGCAGTGGTTGAGATTCCGCCTGCTGATGCAGGGAACGTGGGTTCGTGCCCCGGTCTGGGAAGATCCCACATGCCGCACAGCGGCTGGGCCCGTGAGCCATGGCCGCTGAGCCTGCGCGTCCGGAGCCTGTGCTCCGCAACGGGAGAGGCCACAACGGTGAGAGGCCCGCGTACCGCAAAAAAACCCACATTAATTATAAATAAAATATATATGAATGGATTTTGCATTTTGATCAATTTAAGAATTTTTTAAAGGGCTGTCAGGCACATTTACGTTCAATTTCTTTTGCTATTTAAAAATTTTTTAAAGGGCTGTCAGACACATTTACGTTCAATTTCTTTTGCTGTTATGTTCTTTTTAATCGTTTCTTTTAAAATATTTCCCTTGTCTCTTGCCTTTCCTGTGTGCTGTAAGTCTCATTTCTTTCATCTTTGCAGCTCTATAGAGCATATTTTATGTTAATTCAGACAATGAAGATACAGCCTTTAAGCCATTGGAATAGAGGTGATTGTTGAACTTATGGGAATATTTGATTACCTGAGAAAGAGAGTGAAGCAAAAGAAAAAGAGAAAAAACTGAGGACATGGGGCAATCTTTGGGGAATGTGTACATTAGACAGAGGGATGGAGCTGTAGCAGAGGCGCTGGAGAGGCCAGAATGTAAAACCACAGGTGTAAAGGGGAGAGAGAGCTTCCAGGAGACAAGTCTGGTTACAGGCTCCAAGGCTTCGGGGGGCCAACCAAGGTTTAATTAAGAAAAGATCCTTGAGATCTTGAGGCATCACCTTTAGCTAAGAGGTAGAAGCAAAGGCCAAGGCTCAGTGAGTGCTGAAAAATGATTGTAAGTAAACTCCACTATTCTTACAAGACCTTGAACAGGAAACGAGAGGAAAGAAAAAGGCTTACAGCTTCAGGGGACGGCTGGTATGGGGCCATGGAAGAGACCAGGACATGTATATTCATATTGGAGACAAGACAGATAAGGCAAAGCGGAGAAGGTATCCTTCATGGAGCGTAGTCTGCAAAGACATATGTTAATAGCTTTGGGGTACCGCTGAAGAATGAGCACCGTTCTCCCTTCATTCCTAACTCGAGAATAAGCATTAAGCATGCAAGTCATAATAGGCCGGATTCCGTTAAGCTTCCCCTGCTGATGTAAAGGGCTCAGAGCAGGGTCTGCCAGAGCAATCTTGGGGAAAATCACTTTTCAGCACAGGAGGGAATGGGGGTCAACTGCAAGTCAATGGCTGCCATATCTAAATCCAGTGAGTGTCCTGGAAGAGTCTAAGGATGAACAAATACAGCATTTGGGGGTGAGATCCTGCATGTTTCTACCTCATCTGTGTCTCACTCTGTGAGATTTTTAATTTAACCAATATTAACTCGGAAGCTGAGTGACCTGTCCAAGGAGGCAGTCGTCAGATGATGGGGACAATGCTCCAATCCTGATTCCTTGGCTCTGAGTTCAATGCTCTTTTCACAACATGACACTCCTTTTCAGCACTCATCTCCTCAACAGCCAAGTTCCATAAAGGGGATAGAACAAGCGGGTCTACGTGACAGACCATAAAAGTGACATAACTGTAGGAGCTCCGCACTCTTTGGCACGCCATCTCTCACGTTGAGTGATTCACCCAAGTTCACCACCTTTATTCCTGGAGAGAGTGTTCTTGCCACAATCCTGCCTCCTTTCCTACAACTAGGGGCCTCTGTAGGACAACCTATAAAACTCCTAATGTCCCATCACCCCTTTCCTGGAGGTTAAAGGTAGCCCTCTTCCCCTCCAGGGCTCTTCCACCATCACAGGAGCCTCTCAAGCAGAAGCCACCCAAAGTGCAAGGGAGAAAGAAGCGGGATGGAGAGAATGGGGTGTGAGAATGACCTCAAATACTATGACTCACAACTCAAACAAAGCCGTGTGGGTTTGTTTTAGCCAGTAGCTTTTAAAATAGTCACCAGAATTGCATCATTCTAAGATTTTTTTAAACATAAGATTACACCAAATTCAAATGTCTTTAAATTCAAGTAGAAAACATATATACATAATTTAGAATCCTACAAGGCTCAAAGGTCTGTAGAGCTTGATTTAAAATGTATTTAGAAACTAAAAAGAAATACAAAACCCAGGCAAGTAATCATCTCGAGTGGGAGCTGCTGACATCTGACATTCGAATGAGAAAAAAGTAATGTGGGTGAGTATCTTAACTCCTGTTACAAAGGCTACGTGAGCTGTGAGACCAGCTTCTTTATAAGTTTGTAGCTCATGATCCAGTGGCTCTGAAAAGGTCCTCTTTTGGCTCAGTGGATATGTCTGCAGCAATAGATTTCTTATGCAAATACAATCTCCGGTTCTAAATTATCTCAGTTAACTGGGATGTTTACTGGATGACATTTCCTTAGCGTTATACATTTGTCCACTCGAGAAATATTTAGAATTAAGCAACTTCAGTTATTAGGATCTTAACTGTCTTCTTTAGAGACAGAAATCTTTTAATTCTAGAAAGATTTAGAATTAAATATAAAAAGGCTTAAGAAAGACAAAACCAAATCTGTCCATGACGGGTAACTTAATACGCTTGTATCATTTAAAAGAATGCAGTTTATTAGTGTGGTCACCTTCTTTCGCTCATTTACATTACATGATTGATGAGTTAGTTTAGACCCTTCACTTTAATTTGAAATCTTAACAAATGTATCTACAAATTTAGAACATGTGAGAGAACTTCGGTTTTATACATGTAAATTGAAACAAATTATTGATCTTAGGGAAGATTTTTGTTATTGCATTGCTTTCAAAGATACAGTAATAAGGCATAACTGATTTCTCAACAGAAAGAGTGGGAACCGAAAGGCAATGGAATGGCATCTTGAAAACACTGAAAGAAAACAACTGCTAATGTAGAATTATGTACAAGCAAAACTACTCTTCAAAAGCAAAGGCAAAATAAAGGCAAAGTCAGAGAAACAGATACTGAGAGAAGTTATCTCCAACTGATATAAACTAAAAGAAATCTGAAAAGGAGTTCTTTAGGCAGAAGGCAAATGATTCCAGGCAGAAGCACAGTAAAACAAGAAGGAATGATGAGCACTGCACTGGGTGAATATGTGGGTAAATGTTAAAATATCGCTTACTGTATCAAACAAATGATAATGTATCATGGGATTTAAAATATAAAATCAAAATGCGTAGTAACAATATCACAAAAGTCAGATAGGGTAAACGGATTGAAAGTGTTGTAAGGTCTTTGCATTATGCTGGAAAGGATAAAAATGCCGATACGTATTAGATCTTAATAAGTGAAGGATGTATATGATAATCTCTATGTTAACCACTGAAAGAATAATAAAAGAAGGTACATCAAAAATGTTAATAGAAAAGAATGAGGGAATAATCGTTGATTATTCCAAAGGAGACATAAAGGGAAAGAAAGAACAAAGAACAATTTTCCACTATATATACTTTCCAGCAGATTTTATATTTCTACTAACTTTGCCCTCCTTTTTCTATTGTAATAATTATCCTACCTGTGACCTGATCTCTGTGAACACCATCTATCTTTCTACACTTTTTCTCATTTAATATTTATAAAAACCTTGGAAGTTAGGTACTGTTATGTATATTTTACTAGTAACGAGACAAGTGAGTTCAAGTAACTTGCCCAAGAAATAGAAACCAGTAAGAATTTTTAACTTAAACCATAACCTCACACTAATTTGTCCCCACAGAAACTCAGGGGAATGGGACAGCATACAGGACAATGGTGGTTCGGTAGACCAAGTCCTTTGGGGCTGTTCTGACTTGTGATCCACTTTGCACCAGGCATTTAAATTCAACAGACACTTACTCAATTTATTAACGGAGTACCATGCTAGATTCTAGAAATATCCAAACTACTTAACCTCGCTGGCCACTCTAGCTGAAAGCAGAAGAATGAGGTTGCTAGGGTTTTTTTTAATTATTAAACTTTTTATTCTGAGATAACTATAGCTTCATAGGCACTTGTAAGAAATGATACAGAGAGATCCTGTGTACTTTTTTACCTAGTTTGCCCCAATGGTACCATCTTGCAAGACCATAATACAATATCACAAAGAGTATATTGACATTGATACAGCCAAGATGCACATTTCCATCACCAGGTCCTCATGTTGCCCTGGTATAGCCACACCCACTTCCCTCCTTCCTACTCCTCAACCCCTGGCAACCATGAATCTGTTCTCCATTCTGTAATTTTGTCGCTTCAAGAATGTTACATAGTGGAGTCATATGGTGTGTAAGCTTCTGAGATAGGCTTTTTTTACTCAACATGATTCCTTAGAGATTCATCCAGGTTGTTACATGTATCAATAGTTTCTTCTTTTTTTATTGCTTAGTATATTCCATGGCATGGATGTACCATAGTTTGTTCAGCCATTTCCATGTTAAAGAACACCTGGTTTTTTTTCCAGTTTTGGGCTATTACAAATCAAGCTGCTATGAACATTTATTTATCTACAGATTTTTGTGTGTATGTTTTCATTTCTCTTGGATAAATGCCCAAGAGTGCAACTGATAGGTTATAGTTGCATGTTTAGCTTTTTAAGAAACTCCTGAGCTGCTTTCTAGAGTGGATATACCATTTGGCACTCCCACCGGCAATGTGTGAGTGATACAGTTTCCCCACATCCGTTTGGTATTGCCACCATTTTCATGTCAGATAACTCGAACGAACCTGTCATTTCGATTTCGACATCTATTGATTACTTTCATTCGATTTGAAGTCTTCCTGGTTCTTGATGAGTGATTTCCATTGAAACCTGGATGTGTAGGGTAGTATGTTCTGAGCCATTGTGTCTTATTTAAACCTGTTTTTGCTAGCTTCCTCTGACATTGCACCAGTAGGGCAGCAGGGGTGCCATCTTGCCTTTGATACCTGAGTGGGGAGGGCTCCTTGTTACTGTTGGAGGTGAGGGAGTTCTAGCACCTGCAGGTCTCCCTTGACGCCTCCCTGGCTGGGACACAGTAATGCCTTGTTATGGCTTCACTGACACCAAGGGGAGGGTGGCATCATTACCACTGGATGGTAGAGAAAGCCCTGACTCTCCCAGTGGGGAGAGGGGTGGGCTCCTCATTACTTCTGGGTGGGAAGGAAAGTCCAGCTTCTTACTCAGCCTTCTCTGAAACCACCCTGAGGGAGTGTTGGAGCCTTTTCTGTCTTGATAGGTTGCCCTTTCCTGGTCCCTTGGCCAGAGAAAATAGGTTTTTGTTGGGGATTTTGTTTGTCTGCGCCTTTCCAAATTACTGGCTTCTCAGCCCCAAATCTGGGCTATATGAGGCAAAAAGGGAACCTGGGAAATTGGTTCTGGTCTTCCTTCTCTCCACCTTTCAGAATCTCCTTTATGTGTATTTTATATATAATGTCCAGGGTTTTTCGTTGTATTTGGTAAGCGGAATAATATACCTACTCCAGCTTCACAGAAGTGGAAGTTGGGCAAGAACTAAGTTTTTAAGGGTTCTGACCACCAATTCTGACGTGGGGCCAGGGTAGGGTTTCCAACCACCAACAAGCAGTGCTCCCACGCCAACTGGCTATCTTCACTCCAATTCCATTCTGACGCTGTCTACCTGGAGAAAGCGTCAGATCTCACAGGTTAGGGGCTCATTCCTACAAGACTGCCAGTCACAAACCCAGGTTGTCACCTGGGTCACCTGTGCTCCTGACCAACGTTTATAAATTGGAAGTGTTAACAACTCCCCCGCCCTTGTGTTGGATATAATTTGCTAGAGCGGCTCACAGAACTCAGAGAAACACTTTACTTACTAGATTACCGGTTTATTACAAAAGGAAGCTATGCACAGGGCAAGGTCTGGGCAAAGGACACAGAGCTCCCATACCCTCTCCCAGAGCTCCACTCTTCCCACCTCTTCACCTGTTCACGCACCTGGAAGCTCGCTGAACCCTGTCCTTTTGGGTTTTTATAGAGGCTTCATTACATAGGCATGATTGATTAAATCATTAGTCATTGGTGATTGAACTCAATCTTCAGCCCCTCTCCTCTCCCCATAGGTCAGCTTTACCTGGTAACCCATCCCCAATCCTAGGTGTTTTCCAAAAGTCACCGCATTAATGTAACAGAAGACACCTTTACAGCTCTCATCACTTAGAAAATTACAAAGGTTTTCGGAGCTCTGTGCCAGGAACAGGGACAAGGACCAAATATATGTTTCTTATTATAAATCCCAATATCAGTGTTAAAAGTTCATTTTAACCCTAAAAGCATCCATGGCACCTCTGACTGATGGGAGCATTTAGCCCCAGCAAAGAAGAGGGAGGAAATGGTTACGTTGTCCTTCTCGGGGTCATTGACTGTTCAGTGTTCAGTCCCCTCATTCCTCAGAAGCCTCTAGAGCAACACAAAAAATGCCAACCAGAATGAATTGCTTGGATGTCTGGAAATTAGCATTTCCGATTTGACTCCAACTTCTTCTAATGAGTCTCAAGCTGTCTTTATGGCAGGTTTAAGCCCGATTTGTCACTGCACTATCTATCAAGTCAGAGAAGCCACCTGTGATACTCTTGTCCTGAAAGAGGGAAAGGATGTGGTCCTAGAATGGACATCAGCAGCCTTCAACCAAGGTCCACACTACCACTAAGTAGCCATGTGACCTGGGCCCTCCATGTGACTTGATTCCCTCAGTTTTAAATATATATCCCCATATCCTCCTACAGACCTTGGATTTCGTTGCATAGGATAGAGGAGCCCCAGGCATATATGTGATATAACAACCAAAAACATGACAAAGGGTTTGAAGCCAATCTTGAGCTGAGTTACATTTATATGCTAGTTTCCACAGGGTCAATCCATTTTCAGTGGGTTCAGTGGACAGGGTTTATATTTACAGGAACAAGGGGTTATGCAAGTCCTGTGCCCAGGAGAAACTGGTAGGTCACATCCCTTTGCACTTACCAGCATTAACAATTGGCGATGTCTCTTTTCAGAGAGGGTGGTCCAACACCCCTCCCCATTCTCTTGGTAAGAGAAACCCTGTTACAGGGGACCCATGCCTTATGGATTATGAGATGAGCCCATTCTTCTCCATTGTAGAAGCCACATGACCCAGGCCTGACCAATCAGAGTAGCCCATTTTCCTGGCTGCAGTGACTGGTGAAGAAAGGGCATGTGACTGCAGCTGGGCCAATCACAGTCTTTTCTAAGTCCTGATGTGCAAACCTAAAAGAGAGATTGACAGCCCGCTCCTGCCCGGCCGAGAGAGACCCCTAAGGGTGGTTCCACACAGAAGAGAAGGTGGCTAAGAGTAGGACTGAGGGTGATGCTATGGTTGGGGGAGTTCCTATGAGGAATTTCCTTACATTTATCCTAATTCCAAGATTTATTTTCCACGGGGAACTTGGGAAGAGTGGTTTGTTAATAGTGAGCTCGCTAGAAACAGCCAAGAGAAGTCTTTATATTCTCCCAGCTCTTCCTGAGTGTGAATGAATCCATTTCCAAGTTCAAGAACAACAATCAAGAACAAACCTGTCCTCTCAGGCAAAGGCTTAACTGTGTGGCCAAAGCATTGATTCTCTGAAAGCAGTTCATCTCCTGTTTCTGAAAGACCATAGAACCTGTGGCTCTTTCTAGATATCACCTTGCTCCAGGCCCAGACCTTCAGGCCAGGAAGCACCACCTTGACTTAAAGGGAGAAGAGCTTACAGAACCCGTGTGTACCTTGGAGGAAACCCCATCTCCAATCGCATCCAAATTCTAGCAGACTAACTGCTTGAATTCCATACTCCCAAGAACCCAGGGCTCTGTCCATTTAATAAGACAAGTTCTTCTAAGAAAAGTGAGACAAAGACAATTTTATAAAGTGTCATTTTCATGAGAGAGAGAAAGATACTATAATTTCAGATCCTGGAGGTGGACTGGTTACTTTCATTAACTCCCTGGTCATACCAGAAATATAAGCAAAAGTGTTAGTGAAATCAATCTAAATCAATCCTTGCACTGGGAGAGAGAAGCATGGCTGTGAACTGTGCATGAGATCTCCGAATTTCTCTTCTGTAGAACAAGTTGATTGTACTACATAGGGATAGCAAAGAGGTTTCAATTCTTGCATCAACTCAGGACAGTTGGTGGGGCTGCTTGGTGAACAGAGTAGGGAGGTGCATGTGGCCTCAGTAGGACAGGACCTGCTCAGTGATGACTCCATGGAGATGAGCAGTGCGGAATATGCAGTGATGCACCCGAGGGCTAGGTTACCTTATACGTCTCCTTGAGCCCAGTTGGCTCTTAGGACTCTCTCTGATTCTACAGATGAAGCGTTGATGCTACATGAGTCCCATGTTCCCTCCAAGAGCACAAAATCCCCTGTTTCATTAACAGGCAGACCACAGAAATCTCCTTCCTGAGAGTCTTTGGTCATTGGAGCCCAAGCTGAAAGCTATGCATGGTTGGCTTGCAAATGACTCAAGAATCACCATTTTACTCTATCTCAGGCAGGCTTGCTCTCGGGGTCTTGGCTCTGGAGAAGTAATGGAAACTCATGGGAGGTTTCAGGTGCTATTTTTCCAACACCCTCCTTCTACAAATTTCAACCGACGGACGCCAGGAATGAGGTGGGATCCAAGCAGAGCTCTCACCCGCTGAGCAGAGCCTAACAAGGGCCAAATGCAAACCCTCTTTAAACTATGTTGGAAGCCCGCTTCGTCCTGAGCCCAGGATGGAGGGTCGTACACCTCTCCCTTCAACTGTCGGCAGCGGGGCCTTCCTGGCCCAGCAAGGTTGCAGGTGAAGACCCTGCACGCAAGGGAGCAGAGCTGGATCTCCCTGGGCAGGACCTTGCCGTTTGCTCACTGGTGGAGAGAAACAAAATACAGGCTCCCCCAGGCCTTACAGGTTGGGAACTGGGAGAGAAAAGCTGGTCTGCCTTTCTGACACATCCCAGAGTAAAATGAACCAATCTAGCACATCCACTCTGAGGGATGGGGCAGGACTAAAGATTTCACTCCAGATCTTCTCAGAGCCAGGAGCTGGGCAGAAGTTCTCGTTTTGGGGGCAGGAGGAAGAACACGGGAGAGAAAGCAAAGTGTTTCCCCTACACGAGTCAACAGTGGCTTAAAGTGATGAGCCCAGGATCCCTTGTGCTCTGACAGTCAGGGGCCGCTTGTGCTGTGTGACACGTGAGGCAGGGAAGCCAGGGTTAGCCCCCTCCCTGCTGAACCCCGATACGAAGCAGAGTCCTGACCCCATGTCACCCTCAGCCATGAAGTTCCCTTACAGGAGCCTCTTGGAATGTGAATAGTGGGGGCCGACCTCTCTTCTCCACAGCAGGAAGAGGAAGTAGGCCACGTACCAGAGGATCTGAGGCAGTGTCCTGTGCAGGCAAGATTCCAGATGGTTCTACTGTGGTAACACCCCTGTTATGCACCATTACGAAGGCCATTAAAATCATATTCCTGATACACAGGAAAAGTCTTCCAAACTCAGAAATAAGGCACAAAAGATGACCTCATTGCCTTTCAGTATCAGGCTGAATGATTCTCTAATGAGCTTGTCTGAAGGTCGACTCTCAGGGAACATACCAGTTTGATTAATAGCTCGTTATGGACAGGTTACCTGAGGAAAACTGACGAGGTATAATGACTGATCCATTAAACAAGATGACCCTGAAGGGTAGAGTTTAATTGCCCTATAGGAATAGTAACCGGTTTTGTGTCTAAAACACCAAGCACTTTTTCAGCGTCCCTCTCCCCACTGACGAGATGTCTCCTGTCCACACAGACTCTTTGTTATCCACTGTGTTTTTCCATCTGTGAGTTCAAAACAACTCTCCTATGGGATTGCTATCTATTTGTATTAGAATTATGATTTTAACTACTTAAGAATTCTCCTTAATCAAGGATTTGTAATAATTTCTGAAAACGCTTAAAATATAATATTAATTTACAAATCTCTCCGTAGAACTAAACGCAATCTCTTTTTTGTCGAGACATATTTATCCATCTCTGTATCCAGTTCTTTATGCATCTGTCCATAGTCTGCCCATTCATAACTACCTATTAGAGAACATACCATCTGATGTCAAAATGTTGGGCTCAGTAAGCTGCTGCTGGGTCCAGGCTGGGCTCTGCTCCTTACTAATCCCATGGCTTTGGGTAAGACATATATGTGAAAGGGTGTGTTTCCTCATTTGAAAGTGGAAGTATCCGGGGGCTACGGAGGAAGGTAAAAGAGAATGCGTATATAAAGCATTTGCAGTAGCGTCTGGTTCCTGTCCCAAATCAGTATGAAGTTTCATTAATATCTATAAATCCAGAGATAGCTATGTAGTAAAAATGGGGAGGAAGTTTGACAAAAAATAAACAAGGGTTATCTTGGGACTAGTGATGTCAGCTCTTGACAAGGACTTGGAAATCACCTTCCTGTCCTTATAACAAGAAAATGCTGGACAAACGGAAAAGGAATGACTCACCTTGGACCCGTGCGAGGACTGAGGTTGCAAGGCAGACTGCCACCCTAGATCTGGAGAAACAGGAGCATCCCAGGGCTGAAGGTAAGCTCAGCTTCTCTGGACCAGAAGCTGCTGGAACAGTAAACGGATAGGACGCTTAAGTGGGAATTTTGATGGCTTGCTGGAGGCTGCGTATGTGCTACCGGGAGAGAGAGAAACTTTTGGAGGCTGCGGGCTTGGGGGCTCTCACACTTTTGTGGGTTTTAGCTGCGGAACTCTACCGGCTCTCACGGTGAAGATCTGAGAAAGATTTCTTGGCTTTGGCAGGGAGAAGGGAAGAGTAAGCATCGTGAACTATGCTCAGACATTTCTTAATGAAGGCATACTCCCCAAGGAAAAAGACTTTGCCAGAGCTTCTGAAACATTATCGCAACTGTGGGAAATGAATTCCTCCCACTCAAGTCCCCATTAGCTTTCTTGTCTCACATCCAAGGCGGGAAGAAAACATAGACAACACGGGTCAGGGCTTCACAGGAATAGACTGAGAATGGCCCAGCCAGGGGAAGGAGTCAGGGACAGGGGAAAAGCCACACCACTAGAGCGATAAGTGCAAGGGTCCACTGAGACCCAGGCCCACTGGGAGACTGGGATTCAATCCTAAAATTATAGAACACTCCTCCCCCCCACACACACCAATAGGCCCCCAGGATAATAACAGTGGATGACAGAGGAAAGAGCTGAGGACACAAGCTCTCTGAGAAGGACGCTTAGGGAAGCCCAAGGTCAAGAGGGGAGACAGAGGGAGAGAAAGAAACGAAAAACGGAAAACAGTTACAAATATGGCGCGTGTTAATCCAACTATAGGAATAATCACTTAATTTTTTTTCACAATTTTTGTAACTGATTTTATACATTTTTGTGCTTCTATCTCATTTCTGACAGTTGCCTCTGTCCCCTCTCATAGTGACTTTTCCTCTCCTTTTTGCGATATAGTTATACTTGATGAAGAAAAAAAAATACATATGTTTGCTGACCTGGTAAAAACAAAAGCCATGATCCCCAACCACTTAAGACAGGGGTCTAGAGTCAATCAGTGCTGCATGCAGATTCTATAGGGAAATGAGGAAGGGAACTCAGCCGACCCAGGAGAATAGCAGAGGCAAAAGTCTTGCCAAAGACTCCATATGGTGGCACCGGGGGAAGTGATATATACACCTATGCCAAGATGGGTAACACGTACTTTCTCATCATTTATTCATCAATAATCATTTTAAACGTGAAAGGCCTAAGTAGATCAATTAAAAGATGGATTGTTAGAATGGATTTAAAAAAATAACAAACAAACCAAGACCTAGCTATACTCTGTCTACAAGAAACCCACTTTAAATACAAAAATTAGGGCTAAAAGTAACAGGTGGAGAAAGATAGCCTATGCTGTCACTAATCAGAAGAAAGCTGGAATTGCTCTGTTCATTTCAGATAAATTTCCTAACTTCAGGGCCAGAAAATTATCAGGGATAGAGTAGGGCATTTCATACTGAAAAGGAGTGAATTCTTAAGAAGACATAAGCCTAAGGGCAAGCTACGCACCTAACAGCAGAGCATCAGAGTATGTGAGGACCTTCTCCGGTTGATGTGCTTTGAGTCATTTTATTTTTTTTTCCAGAAACTCTCCAGCAAATCTGCGTTAGTTAAAAAAAACCCAACCTCACTACTTCTGCACGTTGCTTGCTGCCCCTCCTGTGATGGAAAGTGCAGGACGGCTGGAATAGCTGTGGCGACAGCAGTCCAGGGGGTCAGACGTCCATTTGAAGATATTTCAAGAGCTAGTCTTTGCACTTGCAAGTTCACCTTGTCTGGGAGGAGAAAGCAGGAGCTCATCCTGAACAGATGGCCTCTCCCGGGGTAGAAATCTGCGGCTCCCCGCCGCAGAAATCTTGGAATATCATCGTTTAAAAACCAATTTTCCACCGCAGGCTCCCCTGTCAATTCAAGACCGGGGGCTGCGGAGGAATTTAAAAGAGAATGCGCATATAAAGCATTTGCACGCAGAAGTTTCAGGGAAGCATTTGAGCAACCAGCGCACGCAAGCGGAACCACAGAGTGAGGCGTGGATGCCCGGAAACGTGTCTCCTGCACGCACTTGACCTTTAGAAGGACTTAACATTAACACAAGGACAGCAGCCAGTCTGTAGGTGCAGGAGGGGTTGCACGGCTGGTGGCTGGGCCGCCCAGCTCCTTGCTGCCTGTTCCTGGGAGTCAGATGGTGCTAATTAAACAGCACAACTGTTTCCGGGGGTGTTTATAATTCCTGAGAAGTCTGAAACTTTGAGCTGTGATACCAAATCCCAGCTCCGGTGAAAAACAACAAACCCTTGTCCTCAGAAAAAGCTATCCAATGTCCTGTCTTACTAAATGAGAACACTGGATTTTAAAATTTGGGGTCATATACCTTATATACTAAAATTATGGTAAATAGGAAAACTTGAGAAATAAACATATGAGGTCAAGATAGGTTTCTGGCCAACCGAGAGTTAATCAAAAGATGTTTTGTCTTAGTTCATGTCGAGAAAAAAAGTATTCCTGCTTTTTTCCCCAACTTAGCTTGCCTCCAATTTGTTTTTTAGTTATTGTGGAATTAAGTCCTTGCATTCAGTGATTTATCGTTGTGGTTGCCATGCTACGTATACCTTTTTCAGCATACATCTTCGTCAATGAGAATGGAAGAGTTAAATGAATATACACTAATCCCAGGATTTATCATAAATTTTAAAAATCCCTTATATCAATGTATTTAGTTATAATCCCACTTTATCCCAAAAGTAGATTGCAAGTATTTCCAAATCAGTGAGGGCATCACTCTACCATGACAGATACGGCCTTTTCATCCAAACACATCCAGCAGCCTTAGCTGAGAACATACATTCACCCTCTGTGCATGTTTAAGCCGCTGCAGCGGCTCTGCACACAGACTCCAGGCACGTACCGAGGGTTTAGTGAACAGAAGGCTGCCAAGACCTTGCCCCCTCCCTCCACTTACATAGGTGCGCGCACCTCACAAAGCTTCTCTTCTTGTCCATACCTGCCTGCTGTAAATTCACTATCTCATCTGGTTTCAAGCTTCGGTCCTCAAAGAGTTTAAAATCATTCCTTCATTTACAAACACCCACCAGGCAGCCTCGGTGCGCCAGACGATGTTTTAGGCACCAAAGATGCAGTGACTATGACTCTGTAGGTCTCTGCTTTGTGGAACTTCCATTCTAGCCGGAGAAGGTGGGTGATAATCCATTAAATGAATGACTAAAAGATCACTGGCAACATGATGAGCACTAAAAGGAAATTATGCAGGGGCAGGACAAAGAAACGGAGGATGGGACAGGTAATGCTGCCTCGGGGGAGATGCTCAGAGGAGATGCTTATGGAAGAGGGATGGAAGCACTGAGGTGAGGATGCTGAGAAGCCCGTCCTGCAAGGACTGGGAGAACGAAGGAGGAGCTGCGAGCTGAGGTGCTGCGTGCATGGCAGGCTTAGCTGTGTGAGGACCTAGCCCCACCATGCACAAAAGAGGAGGAGGAGTCTGCACATGGTTTGCATAGCTCTGTTACTCAACATACAAACCATAAAGACTTTAGACAGTGTGGAACTTGAGACACACATGGGCATGTGCGAATTGCCAGGGGAAGGTCAACTGATTGTCAACAAAAAGGCCCCCTGAGATGACATTACTTTGGCAACTGTGCAGTGAAGGCCTGGCCTCTGTCCTCCTCTGTCTGTGGAGCTCCCTCCCCCATCGCGGGCACTACCCAGGAGGGCAGGGGAAGGAAGTGGCCTCAACCCATGGGGGATGGGAGAGGGGGATGATGCCTCAGCTTCCCCCTCACTTCTATCCAAGAAAGAGTAGAGAGGGAGAGCAAGGTGGTCCTTCCAGGACCATCTCCACCCTTTCCTCGCTCTGGGGAAGGACTGCAGAATCCACGGGAGCTCCGCGTGGGGTCTGAGGGTGCGAGGTTGGCATCTAGCCCCTGGCTTTCACCATGCCACCTCAGTGCCACCCGAAGAGAGCTGTGACAGGGAAGGGAGCTCTGGGCATCAGACCCCAACATTTAGCAGCATATGTGAGTATACACAATGGAGCCAGCCTCTCATCTGAAGACTCCTGAAGGTGAGACACTTCCCCAGGATTAGGGCATGAATGCGTTGTCGTGAATGTGCCTGCCGAGAAGATGTCAAGGGTCTCGGTACCTCTGTGTCTCTCGGAGAACACCAAAGGGGGCCTCAGGGGTTCCCAGGGGAAGCTCTGTGGCTTCAAAGGGGTAGAAGTCATAGGACTGTGTGGGAAGCTACTCAGCCAAGGCATGGAGCCCACCTTGGAGAAGGGCCAGAGCCCTGGCTGCCATGGTGGTGCTCCGAGGAGAGGGGCATGAAGCGGGTGCTTCTCCACGAAGCCTGTGCAGGGCTGGTGCCAAACCCACCCAGGATCAACCCACTTAGGTCAAGAGCACAACTTTGGGGGTTCACTGGCCTTTCCCTGCCACAGTCGCAGGGCAAGAGTCACGTGAGCACAGTTAGAGCTTGGCTGCTGGGAAGCCTTGGGTTGGGGGCAGGAGGAGGGCCTGGAGAGTCATTAGAGAAGAGCCTGGTCCCGTGAACTGGGACCACCAGTCCTGATTTTGAATGAAAGGTGAGCTGCAGGTGTGGAATGCTCCAGCTGCTGGGTTTCAAAGAGAAATGATAACAATGATGACAGGAAAAGAGACCGTTACTTCACGTTTGTACCACAGCAAGTGACTTGCCCCTGTCGCTGAGTTAAACTCCTCAGGTTCCTTTATCTAAGTGCCCCCAGATCGCGCTGCAGTCCCACTGGCAGAGTCCTCTTTAGACAGGCTGATACCGCAGCTCTCGGTATGTCTTTGCACGTGTCTGCTGTTATCCTTTATGCGTGGATTTTTAATTTTAATCTCAGGGCTTGGGGAGTTGTCTGCTTTGATAGCAGCATGGACACATAGTTTGACAACTTCATGATTTTTTTAAAAAGCAGGCCACCCCTAGCCCTGCCTGTAGTGTTGTTTTGGGATTTCTGACCATGATGCTGCCCAGGTACCAGGGGGAACCCCATGCCCCTTGCAGAGCTTGGCCGTGGGATGGGGCCTGGCCTGGCCTGGGTCAATTACTTCTGTCTTTCTCTTTTGCAAAATTTTAATTCAATGTGTCTATTTTACTTAGTCTATTCTTTGAGCTTCTGGTGTTGGCATTTTATTTTGTTTATGTTGACCTCTTTGAAGCAGTTTTTGGTTTCTCAATTAGTTCATGGCTTTTTAAAAAAAAAAAAAAAATTATTTATTTATTTATTTAATTGCACTGGGTCTTAGTTGCGGCAGGCGGGCTCCTTAGTTGTGGCATGCGAACTCTTAGTTGTGACATGATGTGGGATCTAGCTCCCTGACCGGGTATCGAACCCGGGCCCCCTGCTTTGGGAGCACGGAGTCTTAACCACTGCGCCACCAGAGAAGCCCCAGTTCGTGGCTTTTTTTATTTTACCTTCAACTTACTCTTTCAATATTTTGGCTACAGACCTCTCATCTTTGATACAAACTTGTTTGCCCCTTTGCCTGTGGTCTCAGGTTTCTGGTCACCTCTTCTCTCTAGAGTTTTACTTATTTTCGTTGTAGTTACCCACTATACTCCCATCATTTTAATTATATCCATTTATCATTTAATTCATCCTATTATTGTTTAATTATTATATAGAGATTTTGTTCTTGATTTGGGGAATTCTGGTTATGGAAGCGTGGTGTCAGGGTGACAGAGATGGGCAACTGTCATCTGGCTCTGAACAACACCAGGCCCGTTTTACCAGGAAGTCGAATGAAAATACAGAGAACGGGCCCTTGTCACATTTGCCCAGGATCCCAGAAGTGGGTCCCGTGATAGTGACTGGGCAACATTTATTCCCATGAGAGCCAGAAAAAAGCAGAATCTAAAGAATCTGGTTTTAGAATTCTGGTCTTTTGAAAATGTATAATATAAAATTCAGGGCACTTCCCTGGCGGTTCAGTGGTTAGGACTCCTCGCTTTCACTGCCGAGGGTGTGGGCTCAATCGCTAGTCGGGGAACGAAGATCTCACAAGTCCCACGGCGTGGCCAAAACACAAACAAAAACCAAAACAAAATTCAGGAGGGAAAATGCTGGCATGTTAGTGTCTGATCTTTGACCTTAGCCAAAAAAGGAGGCTCCTAACTCACCAGGGATCGACACAATTTCTTTCTGGTCACTTGGACAACAAACCTTAGACTAGGTCCAATAGTACCATTCTGGAATTCTGTAAGTACCATTCTTTAATTCCTAACACAGGTAAAGGTCTTCAGAAATCTTGCAAACGAGCCACAGTGTTGAAACGTCAGCATTTTCCAATCTGCCTACGTGAGTATTTATAATTGTCAAGTGTTTTGCTACGGAGTGTGACGGCGATTAAGATGGTAAGAAAAATGATCATAACCGTAAAAGGGGAGAAAATTGAAGTGCCATGCACTCTACAGACAGAAAATGGAAAAATAAATGGGTCTGATTCTCACTTTGGCAGTTCGAGGGGAAATTTCTTGAAGTAATGAAAGGA
This sequence comes from Monodon monoceros, assembly GCF_005190385.1. Taxonomy (NCBI): domain Eukaryota; kingdom Metazoa; phylum Chordata; class Mammalia; order Artiodactyla; family Monodontidae; genus Monodon; species Monodon monoceros. The sequence goes on along the minus strand of NW_021703772.1, from coordinate 5,928,252 downwards.
AGTAAAATTAGATAGGATGAGAAATTGGCTCATGAATTGGAAAGCATCAGTCTGTGTCCTGTGTAATATGAAATTCCAGACAGCGGTTAGCATCGTCACATTGCCGTCACATCATCTCAATTGAGTCTTCGAAGTTTTATTACACAAAGATGAAAAATTTTATAGGCAAAACATACTAGCAGAAAGAGCACTGTGTTGTAACAAAAATAAAAACAGTTTCGGCATGGCCAGCACCACCCTAAACATCTTCAGGTGACTGTGTTACTTCCTTCTCTCAACAGCTCTGTTGCTACAAACAAGAATATGAAACCAGAAGCTTAAGCTCCTTGTACAAGATCACACAGCTAGTCACTGGCCAAACTTGCCTCTGAAACCAGGGTGTCTGAAAACAGGTGCTTTCTGCTTGGCCCTGCCTTTCCCGACATTCTCAGCCCAGTTCAGCCACCTACGAGCTCTCAGTTAGGGCCCACCTGCTGTGAGCAGGACACCGCTCGAAGTGGGGTTGAGGGCTGGACAGGCTGTCGCATCTCATGGGGCCCCTAGGAAGCAGCAATTTACGGATCAGCTAGCGTGACATTAGTGAGGTCATTTCATTTCCTAAGTGTCCAGTTTCTTTATGTGTGGACTGAGGAATTTTTAACCACTAAGTGATTTGGAACTAAGAGTATGCAACAAAATCACCTGTAAACCTTTAAAAACTGTAGTTACTGGGGTCCTACTCTAAACCGACTGAATCAAATTTGGGTTGAGGCCTAAAATGTGGAATTTAGAAACTCCTTCTCAGACAATTTGAATTCAAACCTGTATTTTAAGAACCATCCAACATGCTGACTCCAAATTTCTTCCTGGCTCTCACGTTCTAGTTTTATCTTTAGAAGGTATTTAAATATCTCTCCATTATCCAGCATTTACACTTGCTTGCTGGCAGCAAAATGCCTGCTGACATTACATTACCAGGTATTGAATACCTTCTAAAATACAGAACGGGGACTTCCCTGGTGGCGCAGTGGTTAAGAATCCGCCTGCTAATGCAGGGGACACTGGTTTGAGCCCTGGTCCGGGAAGATCCCACGTGCCGCAGGGCAACTAAGCTCGTGAGCCACAACTACTGAGCCTGCGCTCTAGAGTCTGGGAGCCACAACTACTGAGCCCATGTGCCACAACTACTGAAGCCCACATGCCTAGAGCCCCTGCTCGCCACAACTAGAGAAAGCCTGCACGCAGCAAGGAAGACCCAATGCAGCCATAAATAAATAAATTTATAAAAAATTTCAAAAATACAGAACAATTAGCCAACTTTACGTGGGGTGGACATGTTGAGACTCTCACTGAGCAGAACGCATAGCTAACAAGAGCCTTCTGTGTCAGGCAAGGAAGTGAAGGCACCAATGACCTAGAAGCGTTGTCAAGGTCATCTGCAGCTTGTTTTTCCAGCACCATTTCAGGGACTTGGACCAGCAGTACTAACCCAATGAGTCCCTGGTACGATGTCTCTCAACCAAAGAAATTCCAGTTCCAAAGACATCGCTGGGGAATAGGTTTCTTCCAAGAAAAAGGATGAGGTATTTGGCCCAAGGTGATAGGGAAGCAAGATTAGGAATTTACAGAAATCATTGGGCAGGAAGTGAACTTCTTTAGACCATGTAGTTGGGGATATGAACCAAGCTGTACTGGTTCTTGGAAGGGCAGAGAAGCTGCCCATGTCATCCGGATTGTGCGCACACAATGTTTCAGGAAATGTTTGCAAAGGTGATTAACGTCAAATCCTGAGTGCTTCACAAGTAACCACGGACTTTGTAATAAAGAGGGAAATAAAACACAATGAGCACAGAATCTCACCTACACACAAAAATCCGTGGAAAATATACTTCAAAATAAGGGAAAATATTGTGGTAAGTTACAATTCAAATTAGTACTGGATGGATTTTATTTTTTGTGTTAGGTTTTTTTCCTTCTCTGCTTCTGTAAAGGGAGTCTGTGAGCACAGGGACTGCCTTCCTTTGATATATCCCTTTGACATCAAAACTGGCACATGGGATGGAATAAAGGTTAACGACTGGCACTGCAGTGAGGAAAATACATGAATGTTAGTGTAGAAATCCATGCATCATCTTCCTCCTTCATTGGTTTCCACAAAACTCCCTTCATCTCCCGTGAACCCAAACAGCTCAGGAAGTCTTCCCAGAGTGTCACTGATTGTGGATCTCCAATAAGCTGGGTCTGCCCCAGAAAAAGCAATCATAGCTTTAACACTCTCCATGTAAAATGATTATAGCCATTCCAAGGCTATGCCTAGGCAGGGACCAGCATGATCCAAGTTGGGGGACATGCTGCCCCTGACAACCTACATGCACACCTAGGAGCCCATCCAAGAGGAGCAGAGCCAGCAACTCAACGACCACCGGGAGCCAAGTCAGGGCAACAGGAGCCCAAGTCAGGAATCAGCGTGGCAGACGAGGAGGCAGGATGTGACCCAAGGCTGACTACAGGAGATGGGCTTGCCTGCAGGAAGCAGCAGGACATCTCTGGGGTGTGGATGCTTTTGAGAAGATGGATGTGTGTGCTCACTTCGGTGCTGCTGGGCATCTGGTGACATCCCACTCCATCCTGGCACCTATGGTCAAGGTACCTCTTCCCAGTAGGGACACAGGGGTTGGTCATACATTGTGCCCCTTTGAGAGGTTCCCAATACCTACGTTGAACTTTCACTGTTATACTTCCCTTTGAGTCTGTGCTATGAAGCTGTTTTTCAAAGTAAAAGTATCTGTGCTTTGCTCTGATTTGAGGATGTGTCTTAACCCCTTTATAAAGTAATAAAATCCTTGAAGGCAATAATTTTTGTCTTATTTATCTTTTTATTAATCACCATCCCTACACAAACGATGTACTAAAAACTACTGGCTGACTAAATGTACACGATTCCCTTGAGTAGAATCCAAGGACTTGAACTCAGTTGCTAAGAGTGTCATTCCAACTGACAGGAGAACTTTTAACTCAGATGCCAGCTGGTTATGATCTTGAAGAATTCCAGGTAAAATATTTCATTGCTCCTTAAATAGGGGTATATAGAGGTTCCAGCAGGTAGACAAAGTCACAAGGGAAGTGTGCTACGTCTTCCTGGAGTATAAGTGGGTTTTTTTTGCTGATGCCTTACATGAAAGCATTCTCTTTATTGTTGAACAGATAGGAATACAGTATGGAGAAGACAAAATCCCACACATTGATTACATAAAATACAAGTCCTCACCTGGGGTAGACTGTTTACCTCCTTGACCATTAAGACAATTTGTTGAAGTGTGCAATCCCTAAAACCTATATCCCTAAAACCTAAAATATTAAAAAAAAAAAAAAAAAAGCAGAAACACAATCTTATCTTACATGATGGCCAGACCTGGGCCTCAGTGACTAAGCGCTCAGACTCCAGGGCAAATGGATCTGGATTTGAATCCCCGCTCAGCCACTTTCTAGCTGTGTGACCTCATCAAGGTAAACAAGGTAAACCTCAGTTTCTTCCTCTATTTGGTGGGGATAAATGTTTTCTTGGAGGGACTAAATGAAGTCATTCATTTGCATGAATAATTCACACAGTGTGTTATGAGTGATAATCCTTCCATAAATGTTGGTTATTAGTCTGTTATTATTAGGAGGTAAGATTAGTACTTAGAAAGTTGAAAATAAATCGATGTAGAGCAAATACCCTAAAGAAACATGCTGCTGTCACCAGAAGGCCTTGTGGGAGCTCTGCCGATTCTCAGAAGAGTCAGGCTGCAGGGAACGGGCAGAAGTCCGGGGGGCAGGCAGCCAAACAGTGGGAACATCACTGGTCTCCAGGCCCCCAAAAGACTGACCACCTGGACCCCAGTCCTAAGACTCTGTGTCCCCAAGTGGACATTACAGCAAGAGTTCAAACACCAAAGAGCAATACTGAGGCCCAGTGATGGTGGTGGAACAGAAGCGAAGTCTGATGCCACAGAAGGGGCTGCTTTATCAAAATGAGACCCACAACTCGTAGCCCACCAGAAGCCCAGCAGGAAATTTCTCAGAGAAAATTAAATACACAGATCATATACAAGCCTTTCTCGTGCACAGTGACTACTCACAGGAGGTGTTTGATAAATGTCACTGTTGACGGTCACAGTCATACTCGTGGATGTATGGGAGTGGGCCGTTGCCCAGCTGGGCCCACCTCTATCCCGCGAGTCTTGGGTTTTCAAATCAAAGGGAGTCTATCTCCTTGATATCTTTCGTTTCGTTTTTGCAGAAACCGATTCTCTTCCACTTTATCACAAGCTGACAGGCAAGTGTGTTCTAAGAAGGCAGGATAAGCAAGAAGTCTGCCTGGATAATGAGCTCATCCCTATGCCCCCTAAACAGCATCCCTGTTAAGTTTTATATGATAGCAAATCTGTATCACTTTTTAAGACTTTATATTTTTAGGGAAGTTTTAGGTTCACAGCAAAATTGAGGAAGAGGTACAGAGATTTCCCACATTCCTCTGGCCCCACGCAGGCAAGTCCTCTCCAGTTATGAACATCACTCACCGGAAAGATACTTTTTTTTTTTTAACCAAAGATGAACCTACACTGACACCTCATAACACCCGAAGTCCATAGTTCACCTTAGGGTTCATTCTCGGTGTTGTACATTTTATAGGTTTGGATAAATGTATAATGATATATATCCATCATTATAATATACAGAGTCTTTTCACTGCCCTAAGGATCCTGTGTTTCACCTATTCATCTCTCCCCTGACAACCACTGATCCTTTTACTGTCTCCATAGTTTTGCCTTTTCCAGGATGTCACATAGTTGGATTCATACGGTATGGAATTTTTCACACTTGATTTCTTTTACTTAGTCAGATGCATTTAAGGTTCCTCCATGTCTTTTCATGGCTTGATAGCTCATTTCTTTTTTTTTTTTGCGGTACGCGGGCCTCTCACTGCTGTGGCCTCTCCCGTTGCGGAGCACAGGCTCCGGACGCGCAGGCTCAGCGGCCATGGCTCACGGGCCCAGCTGCTCTGCGGCATGTGGGATCTTCCCGGACCGGGGCACGAACCTGTGTCCCCTGCATCGGCAGGTGGACTCTCAACCACTGCACCACCAGGGAAGCCCTCATTTCTTTTTAGTGCTGAGTAATATTTCATTGTATGGATGGACCACGGTTTATTTATCTATTTGTCCAGTAAAGGACATCTTGGTTGCTTCTGAGTTTTGGCAACTATGAATAAAGCTGCTATGAACACCCATGTGCAGGTTTTTTTGGACACAAGTTTTCAACTCTTTTAGGTAAATAGCCAGGAGTATACCTGCTGGATCATATGATAAGAATATGTTTAGTTTTGCAAGAAACCCTTGAACTGTCTTCTAAAGTGGCCGTACCGTTTTGCATTTCCACCAGCAATGCATGAGAGTTCCTGTTGCTCCACAGTCTTGCCAACATTTGGTGTTGTCAGTGTTCCAAATTTTGGCCATTCTAATAGGTGTATAGTGTTTCCGTGTCATTTTTCCTTTGCAGAATTGTGCTATCTAACTTGTGCTGTCATGTGCTGGGGGTCCAACTCTGGAGCTCATCCTGGAGGATCTCTGTGGAGCTGGGGCTAAGTGCAACGAGCAGAGAGGGCTCGTCTTCACTTCATGCATAGATGTCCATCAGGCAGCCCTATCTGAAAGTGTATCCTGGCCGACATGAAAGCTTTTGGTGAAACTATCAAAAGGCATTCACCGATCCTTTATGGATATGAGGTATGTCAGTAAGGACTGGGGAGGCCATCCCATGAACGTGTGGGCAGGTCTCCCCTGAAACGTTGCTATGTCCACATCCCAGAGTACAGGAAAAGCAACATTCCTGCTGAGCCCAAGCCCGGTATTAAGTCCCTTGACTTCTCAGAGAGAAAACAAGGATGGAGAGACTGTTGGCTCAAGCCTTTCTTCCTCCCCATCTCCCTCCCCATCCCCCCTTTTCAAGTTTATATAGGGAGAGGTGGGTAAAGTGAATGAAATCATCCCCCAGACCTTAGCAAGAAGTTAAAGGTCAAGCAAAAGGTATGGATTTTCTCTTTGGGAGTTTTCCTTTTACTAGCTTGGCTGAATTCCCAGACCACCTCTCCTTGGCTTTTCTAAGCTCCCTTTGTCTTCTCCCCAGGTGGTTGAGGTTAGAAGTTCACATGTGAGCATCCCTGACGTTTGGGTGGCCTGAGATGGACACCCAGGGCCAACAACGTCTCAGCCTCAGAATGAAATGGTTTCTCTGGCCTAATCTTTCAGGTCAAGGTTGGTTCACCATCTGCTTCACACTTTCTCAGCCCAAAGACTCTGTTGGAGCTTAGCATGTGGGATCAGAGCTACAGCTAATGACACATTGATCCCCTGAGATTGACCTCTGAGTATATGCCCCCCTCAGAGACCTCTTGGGAAGGGGAGAGGTGGAATGAGGGTGCTTCTGGGCCCACTGGCCCATAATCTTATAATCTCACCTCCAACCCCACAAATACCAGCCCTGATCCCCTACCTCAGATAAGAATGCTCCATCCACAGCCCAGAGTAGAGGCGGGCGACAGCCGGACACCAACTCACTGTCCACTTCTTTCTAAGAACAGAATGAGGGAGGCGTCCTGGGAAGGTCCTGTTCTAAAGCTGTGAGGGTGCTTTCTTCTGAAAGCCCAAAGATTTTGTCATACAGAAGAGATATAGAATTGAGGATTGCATTTGAGTGAGGCCAAAATACACTTCAAACTCATTTTCTGAGACTGTAAAACGCTTTTTGAGAAGCTTTGTAGGAGCCTTCCATGTGATCGAGCTTATCTAATCCGAATTACTAGATTGTTTTCTGTTCACTTATCACCATTCTTAGCAGTTCTCAGGAGGACAAAACAAAGCAGACACCCCTGGGAAGCAAATCAAACATGCTGTACTGCGCAAGGCAGCATCCATCCCCACCTCACGTCAGGGGTGATGCGCAGAGCCTGCCCTCAAGTGGCTCCCTGGGAAAGCTAACAACCTCAGAAGACCCCTCACCCCAGTTGTTAGAATACAGTATGGCCCACGCTGAGGTCTCAACATGATCCCACTGGGAGAGCTGGATGTGCTTGTGAACACCTGACACCTCCTAGAGGTGAGGTACCCCACATCTGAACGACCCAAGAGAAGGGAGCAGCCCCATCACCTCCCAGCGCTCACCCTTCATGATGTCATCGTCAGGCCGGGTTGCAGGTGAGTCCTTTCTTTATTTATCTTTCCTCCAAAATAAAGTGTGCCAGAACTTCAAGTGTCTTTCATTAATCCGAGTAGGTACAAAACCAGCGAGTTCTGTGAGAAATAGCTTCAGGACAATGCAACAAAGATTGACTTCCTTCGATTCCCCATGGCAGGATGGTCACCGAGCCTCCATCAGTCCTCAACACAGTGATAAGTGATGCCTATTACTTTCCTGATAGAGTTTTGATTTGTGTCCTCATTGGTGAAAACTGGGTAAATGAATAGGAAGGCTGACTTCCAATCCCTCAGTAGGACAAGGCTAAATAATAGGGTGGTTCAATCACCTTCAGATAGACTGGCAGGAAGGATGGAGTTGTCAAAATGAAGAAGGGCAGCATGCATTGATAAGTTATTCTACTTTTTTGCAGTTGTCCTACTTTTAGTGGTCAGCACCTCCTGAACTTGTATTTGCTCATCACCGGGGCTGAAGCCTGGAGAAAAAGGGGCGGGGGGTGGTGGTGTAGGGAAGGCCAGTAAGAGCTCACCGTTGTCCATAGCTATTTGCTGTGTTTTCTTCCTGGGCCAAATACCAACACACTTGTGTCCCGAAGAAAAGGCAGAGACTGTTTAACCAGCAGAATTAGCAGGTTTTCCTCCTGCTGTTCTCAATGGATTGCTTATTCTTGCAAGCCGAAACATGCTGCTCCAGCGTGCTTTCTAAACAAATGCCATACAGTCCATCCTGAATGTGGCTGCCCGTGGAAACACCCGGGGGGCTTGCTATAAATACAAATTCCCCGTGCTGAGATTCTGATCCAGCTGGTCTCCCTGGGGCCCAGGAATCTGAATGCTGAGTAAGCACATCCGGTGACTTGAAGTGCTGGAGTCCAGGTACAGCAAGTTTACTTCCCTACATTAGCATTTTAGACTAGAAAAAAAGAAGCCAGTGATCATCTAACTCAGCCTCTTTGTTTTGCAGAGATAAAACATTGAATCTGAGAGGTCAAACCTGGTTTGATCAGGCAAGGCTGTGACGCTGTTAATGCTCAGTGTCTCTGCAGAGAATCTCTTGCCTCTGGACTGAATTTAGAATTAGGACTGTTTCTGTAAAGGCTTAGAAACAAATATACTTGCAGAAAAAAAAAAAAAAAGGTTACTAGGAGTCATCTATATAGAAAGAAGCCTTTGTTTAGGAAAGATGGCTTTGAAAAAGCAAATGTTAGTGAAAGAGGCTCTATCAGAGGAAGACCAGGGGCAAATCCGGCCCAGAGCACAAGGACCATGCTTTGTCCAGCCATCTGCAGTCTGTGTCTGAAGGCCCCTTGAAGAAGCAGGAGCTCCAATGGCTAATGGATTTTGGACTCCAAAAGAGAGACAAAACAAAAGGACTGCAGTCTGAAAGCAATTCTTGAAGAGAAAGAGACCTATTGATGTGTATGCCTCCCAAATGGAGCTTAATTAGGCCACACACACAAATGCACTGGGGGTGGGGGGACACCCCAAAATCCAATTCCTGTCTTTATTTCTAGATCCAGGAGGAAGCCTGAGTAACTTAAGGCTGCCTCATTGGCACTACAAGGACACACAGATATTAGGACAACAATGATGGTGCCCTTGGATTACCCGTAATGACATGTAAACACATAACTGAACAACTCTGGTCCCTGTGCCCACCCTTCACCCCAATTCTTATTGAACCACAGTTTCCAGACCTGGAACAGACCTTTCTGGTTTTTTTTTTTTTTTTTTGGCTTCACTGTGTGGCTTCTGGGATCTTAGTTTCCCCACCAGGGATTGAACCCGGGCCCTCGGCACTGAAAGCGCGGAGTCCTAACCACTGGAGCTCCAGACAATTCCTGGAACAGACCTTTCTAAGCTCCTCATCCGTGGGCCTGTCAGGTAGCGATATACAGGTTGTGGGCTCAGTGTGGACCGATGGAGACCTAGCTGAAGGGGAATGTAGTTATTTCCATAATTTGGGGCCTTTACACTTCCATTCCACTGAAACTGTACCTTGAACCAGGGGCCCTTGAGGAGTCCTTAGCAAAGTGAAATAGGACAGAGTAGGGCTCCCACAGTTTGAATGGTTTGCGGACCGACTGAAATCTTTGAGTTCACCGCTTTAATCATTTAAAAATATCTGAAGTCCACTCATCCATGGATTTCTAACCCCAGGTCCCACTATCCAGAGTTGACAAAGTTGAGGTCCAGTGATTTGACTGCAGGGAGTTAGTGGCAGGGCTGGACAGGACCCAGGGGTCCAACCTGCATCTTTCCCCATCAGCGTGCACTCTTGATGATGCATCTTCTATCAATGTTAATTTCAGAATTGTTAGATCTTTCCTGAGTAAACCATGGCATCTCATCTTCCCCATGTTTGTATGGAATCTTCTGGAAGATTTTGATATACCTCCGTAGCAAACACACCTCCGTGTGACCCCCCAATGTGTCACGACCTATGTAATCCCCTCCTGATTGTGGATGCAACCTGTGACTTGCTTCTGGAATAGGTTATGTTGTACGAAATAATCACTCCCATGGTTATGTTATGATATATGAGACCTCTTCACAGGCAACTAGAGTAAAAGGTTCTCCTGTTGGTCTAAAGAAGTGAGCTGCCAGGCTGTGAGAGGGCCAAGTGGCAAGGAACTGCTGCAGCCTCTTGGTGCTTGTGCTGAGAGCAGCCCAGTCAATGGCCAGCTAGAAAACAGGACATCAGTCCTGCATCCACAAGGACTGCATTCTGCCCACAACCACGTGAGCTTGGAGAGCACCCCCAGCTCCTAAGAGGGGTGCAGCCTTTGAGACCCTGAATAGAGGACCCAGTTATGCCCTGCCCAGTTGCCTGACCTACAGGAACTGGGAGAGAATAAAGGTACAGTTGACTCTCATTATTCACGATGGTTGTTTCTATGACGTCACCATGAGAAATGAACTCGTGCTGTTGCTCCGGAGAAACACAGGTGTAGGTTCTTGACAGACTCTCGTCACACCATTTTCACCGGCTGATCAACAGCATAACCTTGTTTTATGTGTGTTTCTGTTTAATATACATGTTGACTCATTAACATTGAATCCACAGCCAACAGCACAATAACTCAGGCCTGAGCAACACTTGTCTAACACATATATTTTCTCCACAAGGCACATCGCAGCCTTCTTATGCTCAGGACACTAGACAGCACTCCCGCACTCTGCTTGGGACCATTTTAAACAGCGAAATTACCAAGAAAAAGCACAAAAAATGCGAAAACCATGACATTAAACAGACCACAGAAAGGACTCTTGTTTGCAGTGTGAGAGCTGAAAAAGAAAGCAAGGCATAGCCCCCTTTCACCTCCGCTGGGAACGTGTGCATCCAGCGACTCAAATTTTTCCCACTCTGCAAATGTTTGCAAATGACTGTAAAAGCACGGTGATGATTGATTTTTCGAGGTTCCAAATAAATTTCATTTGATCTGTGTCAAAATTTTAGCAGATAATGAATCCGCAAATAATGAGGATAGACTGTAGGTTTAAGGTGCTAAGTTCATGGTAATTTGTTATGTGGTAACAGCTAGCTAATTCAGTCTCTAACTTCAGTTAAGCACATCCCCAACTTCCTTTACCATTCACCGTACTCTGAATGTGACTCTTGTTCTATCTATATGAGGATATTACATAAATCTTCTTCTTCTGACATAACCTTTCAGTGGTGTGTTTTATTAACCATTCCCAGAACCTCTCAGCATTAGAAAAGTACCAGGTGTTGGAAGGTTTTGCTGTACTTCATTAATATATAGTCTCCGTAACAGACACATCTCATTGCCTCAGCCTGGCTTACATATTAGGCCAAACCTTTATTCTTAAAATTAAATGGTTCTAACCTTCTTCTTATTCTGTAAGAACACTGTTTTTTTTCCTTTTCCAGGAATCCCACCCCCTCCCTCAGGGATCAAAGAATTCAAGAGCTCACTCACCATCCATGGACCGGTCATGCACCGGTCAAGTTCACTAGGGTGGAGAGAAAATCAGGAAAGCTGTCCTGTTATCTGGCCACCCCAGCCCTCGGCTGTTGCTGTGTGGCCTGCTGTGTGGTTCCTAAAGCCCCAGCTCCCTGGCCACCGGCCTCTTCCCCTTTGTTCCTTACCATGTTTTTGCAGCAAGCTGGATTGACACCTCAATAAGACTGAAGCAGGGCCTCCCCTCTCCCACAACTGGCCCCTCAGTGCAGACACACCTGCCACTGGACGGGACCTGCAATACCCGGCAGGCCACATGTCCTGACTTGTTATGCAGAACCGCAGCTCAGATATCCCCGATGCCATACCTATAGCCCAGCCTCTGCTCCCTCGCCAGTAACTCAGCTGGTTGGGTTGACTCACGTGCGTAGAGCCGTTGCTTTAGCCCAGGCTCGTAGGGAGGAACAGGGAGGCTGCTCCAAATTGCTTTCTAATCTCAGTTCAGCTTTGTCTCTGAGACCCCCATCTAACTCTCTTAATACATACCACCCCCTCCTCACCTGCCCCTTCTCAATCAATCCTCCAACCCAGTTGCGCAAATCCCAATTAAGAAAAAGGTTCTTGGAGCAGGACAAACATTTCTACGATGGACGGCACCGCAGCAGCAGAAAGGTAAAAAGGTTACCTTTATCAAAGAGGAAGAACCGTCAGATTGTCCACACAATTATTGTAGCTGTGTCTCCCCATCCCAAGGGCTAAGATTGCTTTTGTTGTTTCCCCCTATTGCTACGTTAAGAATTACCATCTGCTTCAATACAGCAAAAAAGAAGGAGAATTAATGATCCATTTCATGGTAAACACTCACTGCATCTCGGCACAAGCTTACAGAGTAGCCTCAAAAAATAAATTACACAGGCCTGCTATATGCTTGCAGAATGTAGGGAAGATCCAATAAAGCCATAATTTTCCCTTCTTTTAAGCCTCTGCACAAAATATGTAGTTTTCCACTTCAGTTGATTTCCCCGGGGTTTCATACTGGTGGTGACTGATTTTTTTCTTCCCTCATTATCCATCAATGCTATGTTCTCAGATCATTGAACGTTAATGATGTTCCAATTCCATTTACAGAAAGCTGTAAAAAGTTAAATTTGGAGAATGAGAGACAATACATAAAAAGCATTCTGAAGCATGTTAGCACTTTTGCCTAAAAAAATGAAGATAATTGTAATAAATTATAACGATTCTGCTTAAGATTTCATTATGATATGACTTTGAGATTCCTTCTTTCAGAATTTGATAACTGAAATGAATCTTAAAGCAATAAAAGGAATCAGAATAAAAACAGAAGAAAATCATTGACATAAAAAATATATAACCATGGGATCCTTCAGGAAAAAAAGAAGAATAGCGCAAATCCATGTACCAGTGATAACTGTCAACCCAATCATTAACTCATTTGCATGACTTTAAGATACATCACCTGCTTGTAATATTCCACCTGGCTTCCTGCTCCAGAATTCTTCCTCTCTCCATGGACGAAGTAATTTGACATTATTCTCGTTTGACTCTTTACCCTAGACTTCTCCTTAATGGCTATCTTCCAAACTGTATTAAGAACTGTCACACAATGGCATTCTAAAAATTATCTGAGCCACTCATGAAAATCAAAAGATAAAGTAGTACTCTCCAAAATATTTCCTTAGTATTTTATTTATACTTCACCTTTTCCCAAAAAGTGTTTGGGACATCTCACTATTATACATATAATGAAAGACACTTTTTTAAGTAAGGGAAGTAAACAGTGCGAATAATGGGAAAAAGGATAAAAAAGTAAGACAAAGTCTGTGTACCTGTATTGGTCAGCAAGTGCGGCAAAACTGCTGTGTAGTGAGCAATGACAGAATCTCAGTGGCATGCACGTAAAAACATCTTTCTCACTCAGTTTATGAGTCAGCTAGGGGCTGCTCTTACTTCAGGCTCTCGTGGCTCTGCTCCAGGAGGCTCCCATCCTCCTTCTGGGACTCAGGGCCATTTGGGGCACATTCTTCTCTTTGCTATGACTAAAGCACAGGAAGGCAAATGGAAATGTGCGATGCCTCTTAAGGCCTAGGCTCAGAACTGGCAATTATCACTTTCAGTTTCCAAATCTTACAGTCTTGCATGAGTTCTTCTCATGGGTAAACTCTGAACCAAAACTGCACAAGGAAAGGGATTCTGGGAAATGTAGTTTCCAGACTTAGACACATATGGCAGTGGTAGGGATGTAGTGGTGGTGATGGTGACAATGTGGATGTGGTGGTGGTGATGGGGGTAGTGGTGGTGGTGATGCTGCTGCTGGTGATGGTGGTGGTGGTGCTGGTGGTGATAATGACGGTGGTGGTGATGGGGGTGGTGGTGATGGGGGGGGTGGTGGTGGTGGTGCTGGTAGTGGTGGTGCTGGTGGTGGTGATGCTGGTGGTGGTGGTGATAATGACGGTGGTGGTGATGGGGGTAGTGGTGGTGGTGTTGCTGCTGGTGGTGTTGCTGGTGGTGGTGGTGGTGGTGATAAGCTGACAGTAGATAATCTGGCATGATAAGAAAAGTGTTCAATCTCAGAGCACTTTTCTAGAGACAGGCTAAAAAATTTACCTTTGCAGTTTTCAGAAATCCATGCAAAGGGGAAAGGATCAGCTCCATGATCAAAGAGGCCATAAGATGTACCTTAGGGTGAAGTCGTTTATAGTTCATTGTGGAGCAAGCCCTTCCATATGATGTTTTATAACCTTCATCAGTTTTGAGTCCCTCCTACGCTTTATCTAATAATTCCACTGTTCTCTCTTTCCATGACCCTTACGTCCTATCATTTCTCTCTTATTTTCCATCTCGCTATTCTTTGGGAGAGATTTCTTTGACTTAATTTTTTTAGTCCCTAAAAGGTGTTCTTGTTTTGCAAGTTTTTCTTTTCCACGTCATCTTGTTCTTGGTGTATGAACTCAAAATTTAAATCTCCTTATTAATTGGAGTATTGTACTTAGTTTTCATTTTGTAACCTGAATTACCCTGTTTCTTCTGGGATCTATTTTTTTATTCCTTGGCCCAGGCCTTTCTCAGTTGAGGGTCTAGATCTCCTTATCTTCTGGTGAATCTTGGTTCTCTGTTTAAGCTTGTGAAAAAAGCTGGGTCTCTGGTATTGGTTCTCTCTGCTGATGGTCTATGTGGTTACAGTATCAATTATTTTAGAAATCAGACTGCAGGAATTTTGCCTGGGTATCTACAGGTCGCCTATTCTATGAAAGGGGGAGTAGGGGTGCTAAGTAAACCTCTCAGAACATCGATAACCCCGCTGCACCCCCCTTAACATGCTCCAGGGAGTGTCTTTTCATCAGTCAGTGCATTTCCACCTGACAAGTAGTATCTGACTCTCCATTAAATAATCCATGACTTCTCGATTCGCCTTTGCCAACTTCATATAGTCAGATTCCTTCTCTAATAATAGAGCTAAATGGGCTACAAATTAACACAGCCTTATAGTGTTTTTAATATTTGCAAAAGCTACTTCCCCTCATCATACTTCCACTTCCAAATATATAAAATTTATCCTGATCACTTTATTCTTCCAAATTAACTTTGGAATTGTTTTGGCGAGTTTCTGCAAACATATGACAGAGACTTTGTTTGGAATTATTTTAATGATGTAAAGTTTTGGGAAATTCTGTCATCAAAACAGTTAGTCTTATCCAGGACACGTTATATAACATAGTGTTATTGTACATTTCTTGGTAAGAGTAATAATAATATTTATATTAATAATTATTCTATTTTCTTAGTGGTTATAGAGACTATAAAGTCTTGATTTTTATTTATTACTTTCCTATTTAGCCACTGAATTCTATCAAAAATCTACATATTACTTTGATAATCTGAGAGTGTTTGTATATAATCATATTGGCTGTAAATAATTATACTTTCATCTTCTTCATATCGAGTGTATGTTCTTTATTTCTATCCTATGTCCAGAGCCTCTAAAATAACATTGGAATATAATGTGGTAATAGAGGTTCTCGTTTCTCACTTTGTTTTGCTGTGATTTCTCATTATTCCTTGATTACTCTTGGCAGAGACGTTTATTGCCTTTGCAAATAAATCACTTTTTGTTTTACTTATTAATCCCACCACTTTTCTAATTTATTAATTTCTGTTTTTATCGAATTCACATTCTTTCTAATTCCCTGGAATAAGTGATTATTTATGTATTTATTTTCTTTTGTATCTGGTAATGAAATAATTTAGTTTTAAAAATCAACCTCTCCAGATACGTCTGACAGCCTTAGTACCGTCCTCATTTTTATGATTTTCTAAATAATCTGAAATAATATTTGGTGGCATATTCATTATTTGTGAGTGCTTTTACTTTATTTGTGATATCTAAGTAATTATTCTTTGTAAGTATGATAAATTTTGAATTTTAGAAGACTGTCAGCAAATACTTTTTGCTTTGGGGTGTTTATAAAGCCAAGTTTATGCTCACTTTTGTAAATGTTTCATGAACGCTGGAAAGTAAATAGTCCCATAGATGCGAGCTTGATCTTTACATTTAATTCCTACTATTATCATTGGGATACGCTGAGTAATGGCTCCCAAAGATATTCACGTCCTAACCCCTGGAACCTGAGAATATTACTTTATATGACAAAAGAGATTTTGCAAGTGTGATTAAGTTAAGAATCTCGAGATGGGGAGATTATCTTGAATTATCTAGGTAGGCCTTAACTGCAATCACAGTATCGTTATAAGAGGGAGACAGAAAGAGATTCAAAACAGAAGAGGAAGGCAAAGTGATGAGTGAAGAAGGATGCTGTGCTGCTGGCTTTGAGGTTGGAGGAAAGCGTCACAAGCCTAGGGAAGCAGCTCCAGAGCTGGAACAGGCAAGGAATCAGATTCTTCTCCTGGGACCTCCAGAGGGAGTACAGCTCTCCTGACACCTTAATGTCAGCAGTGAACCTGATTACCGCCTCTGACCTGCAGAACTGTGAGAGAGTAAATGCGTGCTCTTTTAAAGCACCAAGTCTGTGGAAGTTTCTTAACAGCAGTCACAGGCAATGAATACAATCATTTCCATTGATCTGTCATAGAGTGATGGTATTGATAATTCTCCCCAATGATTACATTTGTGATCATTCCTTCTTGACTTTTAAAGTATTCATTTACAAATGCCAATACTACGTTTATCAGTACATGAAGGCTAATGACTGTTGCCAGTATTATTACCTTTCCCAACATAACACGACTTATTGGAAATCTAAGGCTTCTTGATTAACGTCATATTTTCTCATATAAATTTTTTTAAATAGAACTATGATTGGCTTACAATATTAAAGGAGTTTCAGGTGTGCAACACAGTGATTCAATATTTTTATACATTACAAATGATCGCCACTATGTCTAGTTACCATCTATTACTATACAGTTATTACAATGTTATTGACTGTATTTCCCATGTTGTACATTATATCCCTGTGACTTAGTCATTTTATAACTGGAAGTTTGTACCTCTTAATCTCCCTCATCCGGTTCACTCCTCCCCCCCACCCCTCCCCTCTGGCAACCACTTCCTTGTTCTCTGTATCTATGAGTGTGTTTCTGTTTTGTTATGTTTGTTCATTTGTTTTGTTTTTTAGATGCCACATATAGGTGAGATCATACAATATTTGTCTTTCTTGGTCTGACTTATTTCACTTAGCATAATACCCTCTAGATCCATCCATGTTGTTGAAAATGGCAAGATTTTGTTCCTTTTTTAATGGCTGAGTAGTATTCCATTGTGCATTGTGTGTGTGTATATATATATATATATATATGTATATATATGTGTATATGTATATATACCATATCTTCTTTATCCAGTCATCTATCAATGAGCACTTAGGTTGCTGCCATATCTTGGCTACTGTAAGTAATGTTGCAATGAACATAGAGGTGAATATACCTCTTTGAATTAGTGGTTTTATTTTCTTGATGTTGAAATTGTCATCCTTCCTTTCTGCTATGTAAGCTAGCCTCACTCTCTCTTTGCCTTGTCCTTTATTTTAAATTGCAAAAGAGCTCTCCTTCATGTCTATCTCTTGTATCATGTAGTCAAGACTTGTAGTCAAGACATGTAGTCACAAGACTTTTCTTTGAAACAACAGAGTTAAAACTTTCAATATTTATTATCATAACTGAAATCTTTGACCCTATGTCTCTCACCTTGCTTTATTGCAGCTTCCTTTTTCATTTTGCAATACTTTTAACTTTAAAAGTATTAAAAGTATGGATACTTTTAATTGTTTTTCAAATATCTGTTTAAATGTATAATCCCCTAATTATCTAAGTCAAGAATAAAGCAGGGCTTCCCTGGTGGCACAGTGGTTGAGGGTCCGCCTGCCGATGCAGGGGGCACGGGTTCGTGCCCCGGTCCGGGAAGATCCCACATGTCGCGGAGCAGCTGGGCCCGTGAGCCACAGCCGCTGAGCCTGCACGTCCGAAGCCTGTGCTCCGCAACGGGAGAGGCCACAACAGTGAGAGGCCCGCGTACCGCAAAAAAAAAAAAAAAAAGAATAAAGCAATTACCTTGGCTCCTTCTTACATAAGACAACATTTATTAACCTTGATCTTTTCCTACACTCTCAATTATTTCCTAGTCTTTGTTAAATTAATTTTGCATTATCAATCTAGACTGAATTATATTACCATTGCTAATTTTAGTAATTCAAATTAAAAACTGTTTTTGTTTTTCTTCTCTTTTGTGGCCATTTTTACATAACTCATTTTTTTCATTCAACAAATACCTACTGAGGACCTACTATGTGCCAGGCACTGAGCAAAGAGCTGTAGAAAAGCGTGGCAGGATGCACACGCCCCTGCCTGGTCCTCAGGGACCGTGGTGCTGTGCGATCTTCGTGTTCAACCACTGCAGCCCTCACCCCACCCTGCACTCTAACCTCACTGGACGTGGTTTGGACCTTCAGAACCACCATGCCCTCTCTGGCTCCTATGATATCGGGCTTGCTCTTCACTGGGGTCAGTGTTCCTTCTTCCTGCTGTTCTTTAGCGTAAATCCTCTTCATCCACAGGTTCAAGCCAGACTTTACTTTCTCCAAGAAAAGCCGTCCTGTGACCCTGGGCCAGACCTCCCACTTGTATCCTGTGTCCCTCACCAAGACACCATGTCCCCACATCACCATGCCACCTGTCCTGCTGGTATGTGTTTGCCTGTTTATCTCCTCTGAACCTCTGGGCTGTGGGCTCCACATAAACCTGTTTGGCTTTGTTCAAAGTTTTATTTATTATCAGTGTGCCTGAAACCTTGTAGCCATTCACTAAATGTTTATTAACTAACAGAGTAAATAAAGTGTTTGTTTAAAAAAATAATTGTTAAGCAACCTAAGTGTCCATCGACAGATGAACAGATAAAGAAAATGTGGCATATATATACAATGGAATATTACTCAGTCATAAAAAAGAATGAAATGAAGCCACCTGCAGCAACATGGATGGACTTAGAAGTTATCATACTAGGTGAAGTAAGCCAGACAGAGACATGATATCACTTATATGCGGACTCTAAAAGAAAAGAAAAAATACAAATGACCTTATTTCCAAAGCATAAGGAGACTCACAGACACAGAACACGAATTTATGGCTACCGAAGGGGAAAGGGGGCTGGGGGGAGGGATAAATTAGGAGACTGGGATTAACAGATACACAATACTATGTATAAAATAGATAACCAGCAAGGACCTACTACCTAGCTCAGGGAACTCTACTCGATATTATGTAATAACCTATAAGGGAAAAGAATCTAAAGGAAGAATATATATGTACAACTGAATCACTGTGCTGTACATCTGAAACTTGGACGATATTGTAAATCAACTAGACTTCGAGAAAAAATTAAAAAACATAAAAATAGTCCCTCCAAACTGCAGGTCCAGTGGGGGCCTTCATTTTCAAAGCTGTAAGATGCTTTTATTTTCAAGGTATCTTTTTTTTTTTTTGTGGTACACGGGCCTCTCACTGCTGTGGCCTCTCGTTGCGGAGCACAGGCTCCGGACGCGCAGGCTCAGCGGCCATGGCTCACGGGCCCAGCCGCTCCGCGGCATGTGGGATCTTCCCGGACCAGAGCACGAACCCGTGTCCCCTGCATCGGCAGGCGGACTCTCAACCACTGCGCCACCAGGGAAGCCCCCAAGGTATCTTAATGCGAAGTGGAAGAGAACTTATCAGGCCTGGTCAGGTAGTTCTACGTGAACCACGAAATCTCTGTCCCGGTTTACAGGGAAGGAAGAGGAATCTGCAGAGGGTCCCTCAAATCCCTTGGCTGTGGCAGCACCAGAGTGAGGGCCAGCACCTCCTGACTTAGCCCAGGACTGACATGGAAAACCTCACACGTGTCTTTCCGCCACCCTTGTGCCACCCTTTCTCCACCTTGGTCTCCTGCCCTGTCTGTTACATTGGTGTTTCTCTTGGTTGATGTTTCTTATCTCATGGCTTCTGTGGTCCAGAGTTAGGAGACAGTTCACACCAGGTGTGGTTCGTATTTGTTCTCTGGGACCTGAACTCACACACGAAGGACCTGGCAGGCCCCGAGCTCTGGAGCAGTGCGCTGTGTCCCTGGGTTCCCTCCGGGCAGAATGTGAGGGGCGGGAGGCAGGATGGCAGGGGTCGAGTGAACAAGGGGGTCCCAGGACCAATTAGGTAGCCATCAGGCTCTGATGCTCTTTCTGGACGCTGGGAGGATTGTGTGAGCTGGGGCTGCACCCGGGATCAGTGGGAGCCTTGGGCGGATGGAAGGGGTAGTGAAGCATTCACAGCAGTGTCCGCAGGGAAAGGGGTGTCACCTGTCCCCCAGCCACAGTGAGAGGAGTAGCCACCCTTTGGATGTTGGATGCTCTCATGTGTCCACCTTTCATAAAGCACAGGGGCCTGGTGTGTCATTGTCAGGAAGAAAATGAAGACAACACCACCCCCAGTTGGGAGTCTCTGGATGGATAGGAAAGGCCAACCTGAATTCTCCGCATCTCAGCATCCGGGCAGCAGGATGGTGCAACCTCTCCGTTGTCCCAGCTGCAGCCGCAAAGCCAGCGCACAGCCTTGAAGTCACGCCAAGCAGCTTGGCCATTCACCACGAGGCAAACTCAGGCAGGTGATACACCTGTCTCAGTTCCTGCTTCTGGAAAGTCCAGAAAATACATCATGGGATTACCGGAGGGTTAAATAAGATAACAACATAAGGCACCTGACACAGGAATTGCTCCTGAACAGGGGATGGTTCCCAGTTCCACCCTGTGCCACCCAGGCTGAGCCCTCGCTGACCCCAGAACACACAGAGGCCGAATGATTTGCAGTAGATCAAAGAGATCAGCCGCAGCTAAGCTTCAATTTCTAAACCTTTTGAACAGGAAACCCGAGCCGAGAGGACGTTTGAATTGGCTCATAGCAAAAAAAACAACATTTGCTCAAGGTTAGCTCCTGCGTTATGAATTTTTAACCTCACATAAATCAAACTGTAAACATGGACAAAGGCTGAACTTCCTGTGTCAGGACCAAAATAGAAGCCCCCTCCATCTCTTAAACAATTCTGATGATGTTTCCATAGCCAAATCGTGCTGAGATGAATAGCTGGAATATTTATATTTAGGTCCTAAAGGATAATATAAAAGAAAGGGAAATAGTCTATCTTTGCAGCATTGGAGTCATGCCATCGTTTCCACTTGCAAAGACAACTCAAAGACCAGGCCGTGTGTGGGGTGGGGCAGGGTTTTGCTCCTCCACATTCATTGCTTTTCCCCAAAGCTGTTGTGGACAGGTCCCCACCACTGAATGATTAATAGCAAGCCCCCAGGGGACTCAGTCCTTAGCAAGGTTTAAGGTGGATCCCTTTGTGAAAGCGTTATACTGAGAAATATACACAGTTTAAAAGATCCATCCGACAGAATCTTATTAACTGCAGAGGACAATACTGTAATTAAATAGCGCTTCCATTAAGTTGACAAATGCATCTCTAGCAACTCCTATGAGTTACAAACTTAGAAGAACATAGAAAGAGTTTTAAAATGACATATATAAAAACAAGCAAGAGATTTTTCTTTTCAATCTAGCAGAAAAGGAAGATATGAAAGCACCTGATTTACTGGAAAGCAGAAAGAAGCACGAGCGTGAAAACTTTACAAGCAAATGTTACAGACTTCTAGAAGCAGGCAAGCCGTCACCACAAAAGGTGGAGCTGGAGATGACGTTTAAAGGACAATAAAGGTTTTCATAGGAAAAATGGAGCTGCAGAGGCCAAGAAAATCGTGGCTAGGCTAATGTGAAACTGGCAATAGAGTGTGAGGTGAAAGTATGTGATAAGAGGCTGGAAAAATAGATTGGAAGCCAGGACGGAAGCAGCTTGGGTTTCAGACTCAAGTTAGAGCCTTATGGGAAAGCGGCGGCTTTTAAAGGCATTTAACGAGAAGGTTGATATGATATCAGAGATGTGAAGAGTCATTCATTTATTCACTTACTTCACAAATATTTACTGAGATCCTCAACGAGTGACAAAGCCGTGGGAAACAAAACTCACAGGACCCTGGCCCCGTGGACCTTACAGTCTCGTGGGGTGACAAGCATTAACGAATAAACCCATAAGTTCATGTATAACTAGAAGCAGAAGTGAGCACGGGATGAGAAGGTACAGGGGTAGTGTCCAAGGATAGAAAGGAGCCCTGAGTTATCCTGAGGTCAGGGGGGTGGGGAAGAAGGCATCCATCGTGAAGAACTGACGTCACACTGAGTCCTTAGGGATCCACAGGAGTTGGAGAATGGCGTATGTGTTCGGGTGGGGCTGCAACTCTAGTTGGGAACGTTCCAAGTACTAAGAGTGAAGACCCTCTGGCAGATGAAGAGGTTGGAATATTCAAGAAATCAAAAGAAAAGAGACTAGCATACATGGTGATTCTGGAGTGATGGGGGTGTCTACAGGGCCCTGCAGGGCACACTGAGGTTTTAAATAAGTGCAACAGGAAGCCACTAAGTGTGTGGAAGGATAGAGTCTGGTTTGTTCTATAAGGTACTCGGGCTTTGCCTGGAGAGTAGATCACAGGGGCACAAATTTGAAAGCCATTGTCATGGTTCAAAAAGACAAGTGGGCGGTGCTGGTGGACGGGGAGAGAACGGGACAGTTTGAGACCTGCTTCAAAGGCAGAACTGACAGCCCACGTTGATGGGCTGGGTGTTGGGAGCTGAAGAAGAGGAAAGAGTCCAAGTTAGCTCCATGTCCTGATTTGAGTAACTGAGAGGAAGGTGGCAACAATTCCCAGAGATGGAGAAGCCTAAAGTAATTTTAACATTTAGGGGGCAGGGGAAACAGATCAAGAAATTAGCCTGGGATTTGGGAACGCTGAAAACCTATGAGGCATCCAGTGTCAAGTTCAAGTAAACCATTCAAAATACAGAAGAGGAGCTAAGAAAACAAATCAGTCATCTGGGAGGAGGGCAGAGAAGAGACGGCAGCTGATACAGGGCAGTTTTCCATCTCTGCTTCCCGTGTCCGGGCTGTGCCCCAGCTGGCCACACCAGGAAACCCAAAGGTGGTCACCTGCCCAGCC
This sequence comes from Monodon monoceros, assembly GCF_005190385.1. Lineage (NCBI taxonomy): Eukaryota > Metazoa > Chordata > Mammalia > Artiodactyla > Monodontidae > Monodon > Monodon monoceros. The sequence continues at coordinate 5,905,506 of NW_021703772.1, read as the reverse complement.
TATCACAAAGCTCCCCAGACACATCAACTTTAACCTGTGGTCCAGGTTCGCCAGCACCTTCGCCTCCCACAGAAGGACCTAGAACTTCAGGAAGAAAACCAGCAAGCTCTTGGCCTCGCTTCCCTTTGCAGTGGGTTATCCTCCCCCAAACCCGGGCCCCCAGGCAAACGCTGACTTACTTTCTGTCGCTGTAGCTTAGCTGTTGCCTCTTTCACTCCTGAGTTCTTTTGACATGACTATAATAACCTGTGACCGTTTCCTACTTCTTGTGTGTGTGTGTGTATTAGCTGCACTGGGTCTTCATTGCTGCGTGTGGGCTTTCTCTAGTCGTGGCGACCGGGGGCTACTCTTCGTTGTGGTGCACGGGCTTCTCACTGCGGTGGCTTCTCTTGTTGAGGAGCACAGGCTCCAGGCGTACGGGCCTCAGTAGTTGCGGTGCGTGGGCTCAGTAGTTGGGGCTTGTGGGCTTAGTTGCTCTGTGGCATGTGGGATCTTCCCAGACCAGGGATAGAAACCTTGTCCCCTGCATTGGCAGGCAGATTCTCAACCACTGTGCTACCAGGGAAGTCCGATGGTTTCCTTACTTGATGTTATGACAAGTTCTAGACTCATCCTGCATTTTTCTAGCCCCAGAGTCTGTTTGGATTCCCAGGATTACCACAGTTTATTCCACTGGTCACCTATTCATGAAATTTATGATTTCTGGTCTTCTTTTATTGCTAACAGGATTACAGTCGTCTCTTTCTCATCTGTCTTTTTGTATTTTTGAGTACTTAGTACGCTCCAGGCCTTAATGATACAGCAGTGAAAAAAAAAAAAAAGAACCCAAATCCCTGCCCCCAGTGAGCTGACAATCCATGGGGGAAGAAAGGCAACCAATAAGGATGGAATCTCCTGGGTTACGGTAAGGGCGACGGGAAAAGCAAGGCAGCGGCGTAGAGGAGAATGGAGAGCGTGGGATGGGAGGTTTCTAGTCTCCGCAGGCCTCTGTGTCAGCTGAGGTAAGGCGTCGCCGATAATATGACAATTCAGAGAAACCAGGAGGAAGTGAGGGGTGAGCCACAAAGGCAGGTGGTGGAAGAGCATTCCAGGAAGAGGGGGAACAGCAACTGCAAAGCGGAGCACACCTGGTAAAGGAAAATCAAGAGGCTAGTGAGGCTGGGACACGGTGAGTGAGGGCATACATGGCAGGAGATGAGGCCAGAGACGTGGCTGTGGACTGAGCACGAGGAAAGTGGGGGTGGTACGGTACATTCCAGAATGCGGGACAGCTGGTACAGGACGGTAGGGACTCCACAAGGGCCACGGCACCCAGAGACAAGTGCTTTGCCTATCGCACCCCCGGCCAGCCGCCTAGTGCCCTTTGTGACCCTTGCCCTGCCTGCTCCTCAGAGGTCAGGGGTCGGAGAATGTCAGGAAAGCCGCTGTGGGAACACAGAGGACACCCTACAGCAGCAGGGAGTAACTATGGACTCATCCACACCTGCCCGCCGAAGCTGTCTGCTCATTCAGCGCCGGGCTCGCCTTGCGCGCCTCAAGAAGCTCCCATTGGCTTGCTGACCTGGCTGCAGTATTCCCCCAGCTCACACTCTCTATTCCTTTAGGTGATTAAAAGTAATTCCCCACCAACTCCACATGCTACAGCCCTGGGTGAGAGGTGCCCCTCCCGACTCGCCCCTGGGCCCCCACCCGACTGGGATGCGAGACTCTCTCTGCCACCACTCACTCCCTCAGTTCACACCTGTAGGCTAGACAAGGTCATAGGTCACCAGGTGAGCACAACCATGGCAGAAGCAGGAGCCCCGCTGAAGGGAGAAATTGAAATAAAGCCCCAAAAGTGGGCTCTCTGACCTTTGAACCGTCGTGGCCTCCATTTCCTCCTTTAAAGGGGTGGGGAGAAGCCCATGTCTGTAAACAGGAGTGATTTGTGGATTAAATGTTTCCTGTTAATACACATGATGCACTCAGAGCCGTGCTAATACACACCCTGTGCAGAAAAGGTGTTAGGTGTTGACAATTATTTTTCTTATCATAACCATACTTGGAAAAGTCAGAAAACCGAACTGTAACGAAAACTTCATAAACGTCTGGGAACTCTGTGCCGTTCTGATGGGGTCATTTATTTCCTCCTGGGGCCGTGAGTAAAATGTCCCAACAATCCAAAGGGCTAGTGAGCTAAGCGTGAAGGAACAGCAAAGTTGGGGTGACCATGTCTGACTCCACTTCAGCAGAGAACTGCGGGGATCAGTGAGTAGTGTTAATACTCTCAAGAAGTTTCGTACCAGAGAGGGGAGAGCTGAGATGATGTCAGAGGGTGAAGCAGCATCAAGGGAGAGATGCATGGGCATCTTTTAAAGGTGTATCCCTCAGAGCAGCATCAGGATAAACAAGACTGTGGCAGGGTCTTCAATTCAAACAGAGAGAAACCAATGCAGGGGACTTTGTGATGGGCGTGAGGGAAGAGGTGAGGACCCAGAAGGAGCTAGGGATTAACCCAGGGGTCAGCACAACGGGAAGTCACTGTCACCCTAGGCTGGAGGGACAGAGGTGACAGCTGGGGCTGTGGGAAGGGAGCCTGGTGGCGCTGCTAAGTGGGAGCTGAGCGGGGTGAGGGGAGCTGAGTCTGGTGGGATCGGCTGAGTAGAGCGGAGGACGCATCCCTGGCACCTCCCCTCCCCTGATGCTCTCTAATCTTCCACCAGGGCCTCTGCGTGGCCAGCCTGCCCAGAAGCCAGAGGCAGGGGACCCTGGCCACGAGGTCCCTGTGACCCCAGCAAGTGGAGTCTTTGAGTCAAGGCCGATGCCACACTGTAAAAAGCCGTGGGTTTGCAGGGGCCGGAGCTGAGCGGGTGAGAAGCAGAGACCAGGAGGCCCTGGGAAGAAGGGATGCAGGAGGTGGGGCCACAGGGGTGGGGGAAGAGCTGTATCGTCCTTCGGAGGTGAAGGGGACCTGGGCTCGTGTCCTCCTGTTCCCTGCACTTAGAGCAAAGCTCACGGGCCAACATGGGAGCAGAGAGCGGCTGCCTGGGAGGCCAGCACACCTCCGTGAGGGTTCACCGCCACCCACGGGGACACGCTGGCAAGGAGAGCAGAGAAGGGGGCGCTGGCCAGTGCTTGGAGCCCACCCACCCCTGGGCCCAAGAAACTGAAGCCAGAGAACAAGGTTCACACACCCCAAGGAGCAGGATTAGCCTGGAATTGGGTTCAGAAGATGCCCAGAACCAGGTCCCTGCCGGCTAAACTTCACCTGTTGTGGCAGGAGGCGAAGGGGGCTCCGGGTAAGTCCCCAGTGGAAGGATCCCTCCAGATCCCCCATCACCACCCTAAACCAAGCCCAACTTGCCCCTGGCACTGCCTCCTGACCCCCTCACCAGCCACTGCTCCCTGATCGGCCCTGCCCAGCCAGATGTGACTCCCATGTGCACCCACACATTCAGATATGCTCAAACACACACCCACGTGCACCCACGAACACTCACACACTTGCACACGCACATTCACACCCACACACATCCTTGCACTTACACACTCTTGCACACGCATCCTCTCACCCCCACACACCCTTGCACACGCGCCATCCCACACACATCCTTACACTCACACTCTTGCACACGCATCCTCTCACTTGCACACGCACCATTGCACTTACACACTCTTGCACGCACATCCTTACACTCACACACTTGCCCACACATCCTCTCACACACTTGCACACGCACCCTTGCACCCACAACTCTTGCACACGCATCATCCCGCACACTCCCACACATCCTTACACTCACACACTTGCATTTGTGTGCTCGCTCCTGCAGCTTGCACACTTGCTTGCACACCCACACGCCTGCACACATTCACATGCTTGCATTGTCAGCCCTGTACACACACCCTTCCTCTCGCTAACACACTCACTTGACAAACACTCCCACTCGAACCACCTGCAGTCAGCTGTCCCACGGGACACGCCCCTCCTTCGGGGCTCTGCACTGACCCCAGACGACCTTCCCCAGAAGTCCTGGGAAGACCACATCCCTCTTCTTGGAGACCTTGTCACTGCCGCAGTTTCACCTTTGTTCATGGGGTTATGGGATGAATTTCTGACCTGCCTTTTGAGCCAAGGTGAGCTGCGGAAGGACAGCCCTGCTGCTGCCACCAACCCCTCATTTCATGCCCAGCGCGCACAGTGTGGACACATGGTGTTTGACAAACATATGATGGATGGATGGATGGATGAAGCCAGACAGGCTGGGAGGGAGGGAAAGGCCAGAGGCAAAGAGAAGCTCAGACACAAAAACCGGGGGGCGGTGGATGTGTGAAGTGGTGATACTTCTGTTATCTGCAGATCTGGCGTGGGAAGGGGAGAGGCCGGTCAGTGTTCAGCTCCCTCTAAGGGGGTGGGTGGGGGCAGCCACGTCCCCTGAGGCTGCCTGTGGATGGGCACCTGCTTCGTGGGGGAGGGAAAGTGATGCCACCTGAGGGGGAGGGAGAGCTGGGAGGAAAGCTGGAGGGGGCAGCAGGGCAAGGGGCCAGACCAGGCAAGGACCCTCTGGGGCCTTTGAGCACCCATCTCTGCTCTCCCTCCAATGTCTGCACCCCTGTCATGCAAGCCCTCCTGGGAAGTACCGCCCACTCACTAGTGAACGGCCTAATGGACTTATATTGGTGGTGGGAGGGGAGACAAAGGGACTGAGTCTCGCTGGGGGCCGGTGAGGATGAGCCTGGTTTGCGTTTCTCCACAAAGACCAGGGTGGACTTTCTAAGTATATGGACAGTGATGTCGGTTCTTAAAACCTCATGGAAATCAGTACAAGTGTCTTCCTGGTAAATTTGCTACGTCTGTCCCTAAAATAAATTTGATTCAAAAGGAAAGTAGGCAGCAGAATGTAAAAATTTTTTTCACTTTCTTGTTATTGTACCAACGCTTCTTCCTTTTTACCCTAGATTCTCTAGTGGTACCGGCTTGTTCTGATTTTACAGATGACTAGGATATAGACCATCATGATCTAGCTGAAAAATTGCATCTTCTACTCAAATGGTCCTCAATCTTCCCTGTGCGTCGGAAGCGCTGGGGGAATTTTCAAAACCTGCAGGTGCTCGGCTTCATCCCCGGAGATTCAGGATCGATTCATCTGGGCTGGGGCAGCTGTGCTTTTAAAAAGCTCCCAGGTCCCAGGTGCTTCGAATGTGCATCCAAGGCTGAAAACTGGTGTCTAAGCTGGATATCATTTTGATACCAACCAGGGTTCTTGGCCTTCCCCAATCAATAGAAATTGACTAGAGGCCAGACAAGAAATTCAGGCAAGCCTTTATTGGGGCCCCTGTTACAGCACGGGGAGCGAGAACAAACAACAGGTTCCCTTGGCTGCCCACTCCTGGAGGGGGCGGGGCGAGCTTGTTTCTTATACGGGGTGAGGGTAGGGGTGTGTCCAGGGGTCAGGCCAGAGGGGTGGCTTGGGTGTTTTGCCCACCCCTTAGGTGGCGTTGTGTGCCGGGGGCGTGCTCAGCGCCCTGCTTTTGCTCCGGGCTCTTCAAAAGTGGCAGTAGGGTTATTTTTGGTCTCTTTGTATCTTTTGTCCAGAATTTGCCCCAACTGCACATGCACACAGTTATTTTTGGTCCCATATAGTTTCTTTGTATTTTGTTACGGGAGGAGAGGTTTATCCAGGTGCAAAGCACTGCAGCAAAGGGTCACAGGTCCCAGCCTGTCTCAGTTTCACCCAAAGCCTCAGTGGTTGTTTAGATGCCCATACTTTGGCTAAGAACAAGCTTCTAGAAAAGACACAGACAAACCCTCAATGCAGTCCCGAGGGCAGACCAAGTGTTTTGAGTTCATCCGTAGTTTAGTCCAATAACTTTGGAAGTATTTCTTTTTACAAATCAAATGTAACAATATTTAAGGTAGATGACTTGGTAGCAGAGGGGTACCAAGGGAGTTTAGTTTATTAATAATAGAGCAGAGAAATGAGGATAGAAACTCTAAGAGTGTGTCCATGCTTAAATATTTGTAACTGTTTCTATGTAATTTCCATTAACTCAAGTTGTTTTTCTTGTTCGAATCCAATGAGATCCAAAAGCGATGAGTTCTTTGTAATCTGGACGGATGTTGAGAACAGCATGGCCTCTTTTCCCTTGTAAAGTATTAGGTCTTTACTACTTCGATATAAGCTGTAGACACAGGCTTCACAAATATAATCACATAATTTTTCTTCATATTCAAGAAAAATTGAGCTTTCTTTTGAGAGAACATGCCACTGAAGAATCCAGTTTCTGTAGAGAAAAAAAAAAAGCAGGGCGGCGGTGGGGGTGGGGGTGGTTCTGCTTTGTCTCAAATTGCTTTGGCCACGATTAGATTTCAGTGTGAAAAACTGGGGCAACTTGTTCAGCGTGAGACAGGAGGGGGAGATGCAGAGCCGCTGGGAACTGAGTAATCCTGAGATGATTGATCATCAAACCTCCCCAGCCCTGCTCCCAGGTATGACAAGGGGTCGGGGGAGTAGGTGATGCCCAGGTGCTGACCACCCACCCAGAGCTCCCCCAAAGTCTCAGCAAACGGGTACCTGTGAACAAGACGGAAGTGCACCTGGATACGAGCCCTGTCCCCACATCTCACCTATGTCGTCATACTCCAGGTGACACCGTTCCTGGTAAACTAGCATTATTTCCACCATTGCTCACCTTGCTTCTTGCCCTACCTTTTAGGAACTTAATATCCAAGATGAACCAGTTTGCAAGGCAGAAATAGAGACACAGATGTAGAGGACAAATGTACGGACACCAAGAGGGGGAGGCGGTGGGGTGGGTGGTGGTGGTGTGATGAACTGGGAGATTGGGATTGACATGTATCCGCTAATATTTATAAAATGGATAACTAATAAGATCCTGCTGTATAAAAAAATAAAAAAATTTAAAAACAACAACAAAAAAAAAACCCCAAAAGTGCTAACTAATGCATATTTATCTGTACATTTTTCATTGCCTCTCCACCCCACCGGAGTGAACACCTCATGGGGGAGGTGCCAGGACTGTCTTATCCATGTATATATCCCCCAAACCTAACACAGAGCTTGACATGTGAGAACATTCATCTATTAAATGAGTCCATTTGCATTTGAATATCTATGTTTGCACAGAAATCTATGTATATCTTTGAGGGGAATATGACTGGACACACCAACAAACAGCCCATTTGCACTCTGTCTTCATGGGCTCTATTTATAAGAAGAAACTGTTTAGGACTCACTCAAAATCCCCATTTTTGATGGCTCTGACTTAAGATAAACAAGATCTCAAAAAAGAAAAAAAAAATGCCCAAGTGAGAACTAGTTGTTTTTTCTCTTTGGGCTTTTTTTTCCCCCTAAGGAAACCTCTCAAGAAATTCAGTCTTCTAGTGGAATTCATTGTCTTGTTTATTGTGCTCAACACAAGTAGGTTTCCTTTGCCTCCTCCCATAGATCTGTTTCTAAAGAGGTTGACATTTCCTCCAGTTTTTTTTTTTATAAATTTTATTTATTTATTTATTTATTTATTTATTTTTGGCTGTGTCGGGTCTTCGTTGCTGCGCGCGGGTTTTCTCTAGTTGTGGCGAGTGCGGGCTACTCTTTGTTGCGGTGCGCGGGCTTCTCATTGCAGTGGCTTCTCTTGTTGCGGAGCACGGGCTCTAGGCGCGCGAGCTTCAGTAGTTGCAGCACGTGGGCTCGGTAGTTGTGGCTCGCGGCTCTAGAGCACAGGCTCAGTAGCTGTGGTGCACGGGCTTAGTTGTTCTGCGGCATGTGGGATCTTCCCGAACCAGGGCTCGAACCCATGTCCCCTGCATTGGCAGGCAGATTCTTAACCACTGCGCCACCAGGGAAGTCCCTTCCTCCAGTTCTGAATGGCCATCAGTGCTTTTCTTCTACAGTCGATAAGACAAACCATCCACAGATATTCTTATGTATCATGTCATTTCCTCCAGTGGGGTAGCAGTATCCTGCACTCAACACGAGGGGCTGTGGGGGCGGAGGTCAATGTCCGAATCCTTAGCGCCTGTGAATATGTCACCTTACACGGCAAAAGGGACTTTTTGGTTGTGATTAAGGGTCTTGAAATAGGGAGATCATGCTGGATTATACAGGTGGACCCAATATCATCATGAGGGTCCTTATAAGAGGAGGCAGGAGAGTCAGAGAAAGTGATGTGAGAACAGAAGCAGAGGTGACAGAGAGACAGAAAGAGAGGGAGATTTAAGGATGCTTCACTCCTGGCCTTGACCATGGAGGAAGCGGCCACAAGCCAAGGAATGCAGGGGCGTTCGAAGCTGGGAAAGGCAAGGGAACCAATTTTCCCTTAGAGCCTCGAGAAGGGGAACAGACTGCCAACCCATTTTAAATTCCTCACCTCCAGAACGGCAAGGAAGTAAATTGCCACTCGGGAGGACACCACGTCCGTCACCAAGGAGCCCCTAAAATACTCCCAGAGTTCCAGGGGCCAAATGGAACAGCATTCTCCTCAGGCTGCACTCAGCCATGGACCTCTGCCCTACTCCTTGAGGAAAGGGAAAAATGTCGTTTCCCCAATTCTTTCGTACTTTGTCATCTGTCTTTGGGAAAATAACCCTATACATTTTCGCCTGCACCACCTCTTCCCCAAATTCCCTCCTCACTGGCCTTGCCAATTACTCAGGCAAATAGACAGAATGGGAAGGAAGGTGTAGGACATCAGCAGCCTCGTGGTCAAAGTCAATGTAAGCTCAGGATCAAGCTGGGCATGCGTGTTCACATGTGCACGTGAGTGTACGTGTTACATAATTGTTACCCTGTGATAAACACAGTTTTATGTGAGTTGCTGCTTTCTGCCATTTAAGATTATATTATGAATATTCCTACTTGTAAATGTTTGGAACCATTTTAAATTATTGTACATATTCCAATGTGTTGATACGTCATGATTTGTCTCTCCTCACCGGGCACCTGGGTACTTTGTATGTTTTTTCATTTAAAATAATCCTTCCAGGAATGTCTTTCCATGTCAACTGCTGTTATTTGCCTTGGGGTGAAGTTAATGGGTCAGAGGGCATTTAAATTTTAAGCCATAACTCTGATTATAGAATAAAATGTCTAAACGCAGTACAGAATTGCCAAGCAAAGCAAGTGTGGTTATTCTTTGGGGGCTCAGGACGGTCCCCTCAGAATCATAGCGGGTGGATGGCTGTCTTACACTTAACTGTGTATGTGCACATATATGTGATATTTGTGATATATATGAAATGTGACGTGTATAACATGATATATAAATATATATCTCTGAAATACTTCTGCTAGAATAACCCAGGCAGCTTTAGCTCTCAAGTCTTCCCGCTTCACCCCAGAGATTTGTCTCATGAGGGGTGGGAATAGATTCTGCGGAATTACAGTCGGAGGATGCAGCCTCCAGGGATGCCGGTCAGCAACTGATCCAGAGAAAAGCCCTTTGGGGTGTCCGGGAAAGCTCAGCATTGCAACAGCACAGAGCTAACCACCAGTCGATTATGTACTGAACCTTGGGATTCAGCCCAGGATGTGTTCAATTGCTAGAAATGTCATCAGCTTTTTGGCAAGAAGATGCACATTCCTTCCAGAAGTTCAGGGAACGCCTTTGTCCCTGTAAAACAGATATAAAGTCCAAAACAATGGAACAACTGGACGATTTTCAAGTCACTAAGCTCAGCACGTTCCGTTGATTCCTCTCACGTCTGCCTTTTTATTGAGATGCGTAAAATTATGATGTGATCGCTCGACTCGGAAACCTAACTTATATGCACCAGGGGACTCAATAAGGAATTCTTGTATCTTCAAGAGCATCAAATAGTACCCAGACACCACTTAGGCTAGCATGCATGTGAGAATTGCTGGTACATGAAAGTAGACTACTAAAGGCTTCATTTGTTTCCTTCAGTAAATATTCGTTGGATGCTGAGTCTGTGCAAAGCCCTGTACCAGACCCGGAAGATGCAGTCGAGGAACACCAGCGTGGTCCCTGCCACCACCATGTACCCTGGGCACTTCATCAACAGCAGGATTATGACCTGATCCTAAGCACGAAGACCATTGTTACTAACCTTCATAATAACGTCCTGCAGAAATAACAGTGGGGCAGGCACTCTTGTTTTCTGACACAACTCACTCCCATCTCCTACATCCCTCCACAGAGGGGTCCCACCTTGCCCTGGCAGTCTGTCCTGTCTCATGTTTTATTCCAATCTAAAATGCCAACCTGCCCCTTCCCCACCGGCAGTCAGCACACAGCCCACACTTCAAGGCTGTGCCCTTAAGTGGAGCCTCGCCGAGACTCCAGGCAGAAATAGTCACTTTGTATGTGCCTCTGTGCTAGCGCTTACTACGTCAGTACAGGGAGCCTGTGACTCTACCTGTCTTCATCTCGGTCCCTCTCCAGAGGCGAGCTAACTGAGGACTTGGAATTTATCATTTATGCCTAGTGCCTCCTGGTTGAATGAATGAGTGAGGGAATGAATGAAGACTATGTGATACGTATACACTTTATCCACAAAGAACATTTTCTTCCATCGTTATTAATAGAAAACGGGACTTGAGTTGTCTTTCCAATAGGACCTGACCCCTGTGCTGCCTTAGGAACGGGAGGATCCGTACATAAGATGCTTGGCTGAAAAGGTATAACCTGCGTCCATGAGGCTGAGGAGGACCAGTGGCCCGGGACAGGTTTGGGTCCATAGTCCTGGGCTCACCGCCCCAGTGTGCTGACAAACAGGACCCAGAAAAATTGTGCCTCAAAGCATGAGACAACAAATCAACCATGTCACCATTCTACAGAAGTAGACTTATTAAATGTAACCCACACATTATCTGGGTCCTCTACCCCTTAGAGATTTGGTTGAACTTAACCCATCCCAGTGCCATAGCGTGTGACAGGCTGGAACCCTCACCTGATTTCCCTGCTTCTCTTTCCTCTGTGTCCCTGTGACCTCACAGGCTGGCACCAACACCCTGAGACACAGAATCCTGCCTCTTCAGCAGTTTCGCTCATGAACTCCATTCACATCAAGTGTTTTGTGATTTTTGTTTGACGTGTACTGAAGATTTTATTTGTCAGAGAAGCAGTCCCACACACACCACACAGAGACCATCTCCTGAATTCCCGTACTGCTTTCCCTCCTCTCTTCCCCCTTCCTTCCAGGAAAAGCAAGACACTCCCCACCTGATTTGGGCCCCATAGTTGGGTCTATCCTGTATCCTCAGTCCCTTTAAGGTATTAGCTTCTACCCACAGTCAGTGCATTAATAAAATTCCTCCGAACAAATGCAGAGCTCGCTCTCATTCTCTCATTACAGACTTTTGGTGATTTGCAGTTTCTCCGTCTCACTTAAACCGATACGCAGTGGAGTTCACCTGTTCCCCTTCCCCCCATCCACAGGACTCTTCTTTAGAAATTGCTGTAAATAAAAATAGTATGATTGTTGGGAAACAATGACTATTTTCATGTTTCTGCTTGGTCAGGGCATCCTGAGTAGAGCAGTGGCAACCCTAGTGGAAGATGTTTGAATAGCAATGGCATTGGAAGTTGAAGGTCATGACCCCTGGGGAGATTGACAGCTCTCTCGCCCCTGGAGACAGGCGTAGACGTTCCAAAGGATAATGGACCTGGAGACCTTCCTGTTCTCTCCTGGAGAGCAGAGCGTTTGTTTCTATCCCAGAACACAAGTTCTCTTTCTCTCTGGGTTGGGAGAAGACGAGCAGCTGTACCTGCAGCTCTTATATCAGCTTCAAGATTCAGAGTCTTGGAGTCCCTCTCCTGTGGTACAAACCCCCGGACACGCACAGCACATCTGGATCTCAGCACAGCTCCCTGAGGGAGGCTGGAGCATGGGGTGCTGGCACGAAGATGGCCGGGTCAGTAATTAAAAATCCAGAAACCTTGTGTTTCCAATCAGGATAAATAAATAAGTCTAGATATAAAAACATGCATGTATGAGGGCATCCACTTTTTTTCCAATTTGACGGAAGATGGATCTCTTAATTTGAACTGCATTATTCCTTAGATAAGTATTCTAGCATGGGGTAGAGGGGTGTGTGAGGGAAAAACCAGGGGAGAGTTCATTCAAATCTCGGCAAATATAATTTATGGCGATGTATCATGTATTCCATTAAATCTAAGATACTAATAATTATAAGATAAGCCATAATTTTATGTATCATTAAGAAAAAAAGAAAGAAAGTGCCAATTAAACTATGAAACAATGTCTTCTGGCACCTTGGAATTTTTATGCTATTGAAAAACCTCTTTAAGGCTTATTTAGATTTAGATGTTTATCCTATAAGGGGCATAATTTGGTTAAGGTACTCCTAAAACTTGTTCACATTTACAGTCTAACACTTACAGAGTTCTTTCCAATTTAGTGTCATCAATGTTCATGTTGCTGAAACATTTTTTTCTTTTTTTTTAAATGCTTGGATTTTCCTTTCAATTATGCAGTTTTTAATACTGGAACTCCCTGGATCTCACCAGAAGGTGTCAATGACAGGCTGTCAGGCAACAACCAGGGCTTAAATTACTTTTTCAAATGCCCAACTAATGTGTTGTTGACTGAAACACTGGGAGGTCACCATGGTCCAAACAGTCCATCAGAAGTAAATGCAGTTTCACTTCACAGCTGTGCAGTCAATGACAAAGATATCCTAACTGTTGTCAGGACAACAGAGACTGTAGGAAGCCACCAAATGTAGCATGCATCCCAATTTCAAACGTGAAATGTAAAGGAATGTGCATCTTTGAATCAAGTAAATATGGTATCTGAGATAATCTTGACCTTAAAAATAGAAGAGGGGAGAAGAAACAGTAGTGGCAATTGAATGAAATTATTCCACTAGCAATTTGAAGAAACATATCTGATAATCACCATTAATTATCACAGTCGAGATTTTTAAGGTAACTTGAGCCAATTTCTGAACTCTCCTTTCTCCTAAAATTCCCAATAAATGATTAATGTCCCCAAAGACTTAGATATATGAAAAATATATGGGCTGGAAAACAGAACAGTTATATAACCAAGCTAGTGACTTCGAGGGTTTGATGTGGGGTAGATGTAGATAGAAGCTGGAATTGATATGACATATGGTAGAGATAGAAGTAGGTTGAGGGTATCCCAGCCACTCTGATTCCACACCTTCGAGAGTGAAGTCCGCCTAGAGAGTAAGTGGACAGGATGCTAATGGAAGAAGTGTTCACATATTGAGGTCTGGGGAAGTCATTCTGGCTTATACATGAGTTAACTTGAATTTTATGCTAACTAGAGCAGCCTGTGTGTTTGTACAAACACACATTGTACATCTACTTTAGTCATTAAACAAAATGATGCAGTGACCAGAAGTGAAGAACGTCTCTGTTGAAAATAGAGATTAAATGCCTGCCTGCTTGGGACACCAATGCTGGTCCTGTTTCAATGATAAAACTCCCTTCCCAGGCGCCAAGGCCATATGGTCTGGCTACTGTTTGGTTGTTTTATTGTTTGTTTTTTGAAACCTTGAAGGAATGTATCCCTGACTTATTTGTTGTTCTTTGTTCTAACAGATATAAAACTCTGCTGAAAACCATGCTTCTCCCAAGCAATTTCTCAGAGTTATCTGAGAAGCTGTCTCCTGTGGCTACAGTTCTCAGTTTGGCTCAAATGAAACTCTTTTCTATTCCTATTATAGATTGTTTATTGATTATTTCTGCCGACATTGCCCTCAAATCTGCAAACGCAGAGCAGCAGGGACCAACCATTAGAGCAAGATGGCGGCCGATCTGTGGGGAACAGACGCACTGAGCACAGCAAGGGCTCTGGGGTCCTCACCCCGAACCAGCTCAGTTCTGCTGCTAGCCGTCTCTGAGGCAGAAGTGAGGATACTCTGCAACCACACAGGGACAGGAAACTTTTCTGGGGGCCCCAGCACTACACTGCCTGGCCAAGAACCTGCCTCTCCAAGAGGGGAAAACCCACGTCTGATTGCTCACCGGCCATCTCCAGAACCCCCGCAGTAAATGGCACTGAGCAGCTACTCAGGGGCTGTTGATTTCATTCATTTCACCTATATTTACTGAGAGCCCAGAGAAGGCCAAGCAGTGGTTGAACTCCTGGGAATTCAGGAATGAACCGAGCGTCTGAGTCCCCCATAATGAGGATTACGTCCTCACAGAGGCTACAAACAGCTGAGTAGATCCTGAGGCAGCGTCTGACAAATATCTGGAAATTCAGAGAAGCAGGTGAGGGAGTGAGACTTTAGGGTAAAGATGACGGAGGTTGCTGCTTAAATAAAATGGCAAGAATCACGCTCACACAAGTGCTGTGGGTCTAACCTCCATAGTCATGAAAACCCACACTCCCCAGCACCTATTTCACTTAAGACTAAAGATTTGAACACATACACACAGGATCTATGAAAGCCGCCACCCCAAAGCCCTGCCGTGAGCAAACACTCTCTGATAAGGATTCAAAGCAGGAAAATCACCAGATGTACAAGAGACGAAGGAGTTACAGGGAAGGGCACGATTCTGATGAATTAGAACAAATGTCCCCTAGGACGTGGACTTGCTCCAAGGAGCGGGACAGAATTATCTCCAAAGTGTCTTTTAATACACAATTTTTACTCTCAGTGCAATTGAAGAGACAAGGCAGTTTGGGAAAGAGAACATTATATCCAGAAGTCTGTGAAAATTTCTTGCAGTAGAAAAGCTATTACCAAATTTTAAAACACAATAAAAGAGTTTAATAAGGTGTCCAGTTTACAAAATAAATCTATAAAAATCAAAAGCTTTTGTTTCACACCAATAATAACCTGGCAGAAAATGTAATGGGAGGAAAATTCCATACACAGTCATAACAATAAATACGAAATACCCAGGAACAATTCTCCTGAGGTGTGTTGAAGTCCTAGACGAATGCTTTAAAATTTATTTGCAGACGGGAAGACATATCATGTTCCTCAAAGGGAGCAGTTAATATGTGGTTTGAGTTTTCCGTGTTGTAGCTCTCATTACACTTGTATTAATTTGTTCTGGCATCTGTATTCCCTACGATGCTGTTAAACTCAATGATGCCAAAGACTCCGTGTCATTCCCCGCTGTGTTCTAGTGCATGTCCAAGCTCCTGGATCATAGCATGTGCTCAATAAATACTGGCTGGATTAAGGAGTGGAGATGGACATGGCCACAAATCCAAGTTCTTTTAAAGAAACCTCTAGAGAATCCAAGCTTGACCCCTGGAGTCCAGAAGAACGATTCCAAACCACAGCGGTTCTCAGACAATTATGAATTTATTTTTCCCAACATGGTATTCCTGGAACCTTGACCAAGAGTGTAAATATTAACCTCTTAGATATCATTCCTGGCCTTGGGTAAAAGTGGCAAAGGACACACCCCACAAAAATGACCATTCCCCTGATCATGTGAAGCAGCAAGAAGGCCCCCTCTGACTCCGTGGCAGTGCTGGGGGCCAATGAGGCTCCTTGGAATGTTCTAGAGACTTCCTTGGAGAACAGGAAATGCCTTCAAGACTTCCAAAGTTGATTACGTTAATGGTAATGGAAGGAAACACTTGTTATCTGAAACGAAACCTAAAGCTGATAACCACAGCCCTGTCTGCTGAGACGGTGGGAATCGAGAATATAATCCACATAGCGGTGGAACTAAGTCTCTCTACCCCCTTCTTCTTGAGGACATTGGTAAAGGAGGGGCAAAGAGGACCACTTGAAGTGGATGCCCCATCACGTAGAGAGGACCCTGAGCAGTCTGTGGGCTGCAGAGAAAGGTTCAGAGCCTCGCTTGGGGGTAAAAAACAGAGAGCACAACCGTTCTGCATATTAAAAGGGGGAAAGATCTGGGGGTTTGCTGCAAGCGGAGAGAGCACCCGAGCAGAGGAGAAAGGAGACAGCAAATGGGTGGGAGGACACAGGAGCCCAGGTTGGTGACAATAGTCAGGGACTTTAGGAACCAGAAGCCCCAGGGCTCACTTAAGCCAGGCATAGAAACAGATGGTTCTAAAAGTCAAGGAAATGAGCTGAACCTCATACCTGGATCTGCACAAAGGATAGGTAGCAGCCGTGGCAGGGAAGAGCTCAGGGAGGTTTGATTTCTGCCAAAGGTCAACACAATGTGAAGAAACCACCGGAAGACTTAGGACGAAGGCTTGAGAGGACAACTGGATTACTTAGCGAAGCTTGCAATGAAGTTCCAAGAAAGCTCATCCCCTCCAAAGCCACCCCAGCGGCAGGTCTGCTCTCCGTGCAGAAGGCGGCAGTCACTCTGCTCCACTCTGCAGGACAGATCACCCGCAGAGCTCAAGCCCGGAAGGGGCTTTGCAAGGACCCGATTCATTTCCAATCCGGAGCTTGCCCATAAATTACCGAGAGACAGGCAGGATTGGAAATACAGCAGATAAGGACTGATGCAAAGAATTGGGGGTGTTTGGACTAAAAAGAGAAGTCCTGGGAGGATGAGAAAATCATCTCCAAAACCAGGACGGGAATGTGCTTATTATTTGTTATGATTCGGGAGGGCGAAATTGGAGTCAGAAGATAGAAGTGGCGGGAAGAAATAACCTGGCCCAATGCAAGTGGGCCATTCCTGCCATTTGAGAAGCCTGGATATGAGAGTGACATCCTGTGGACAATGGCAGAGAAGGCAGAGGAGGTCAGAGCCCGACCTCCAGTGCTTTGTGGGGAGAGTCGGGGTACAGTGTCCAAGCTGAAATGGGGTGAGGTGTTGCATGTGATTCCCTGATTCTAACTCCCCAATTATCCCCGCATGAACACCACCCGCAGAGCCCACCATGGGAGAGGAGATCCTCACAGGCGGGAAACAGCTCCCTGCAGCAAGGGTGACGAAACCCTTTGGAGATTATTTCTAGAGTAAGAACAGATGCCTTTGAGTGAACACAGGGACAGGCAGACAAAGACCCTTATCAAATGGGCTCTTCCCATGGGTTGAGGTTTCCAAAGCATCTCCTTTCCTGAGTCACTGACTTAATGGCAGAGAATTGGGGGAACAGGGGGTGCTCCCCTGCACAGAGTAACTGCCCTTGTTCTCAGATGTCCCCAAGCAGCACGTGTGCTGAGAGCCAACAGGCCTGGGTGGGTGGGGGCTGCAGAACTAGAAAGCCTGAGGGATCCACTGGGGGGCCTCCACACACTGGATGGGTTGGATGCTGGGAAGATCTTTCCTCACCTCCAGTACATCAAGGGCCATGGGAAGTGGCTTCAGAATTAGTGACCTCAGACTGTGTCAAGCAGTTACAATGAGAGCATTGGTAACTTCCACATGAGGAAGCTGGACAAAAAGCCTGGTCCCCTTGCCTGGAGTGACCATCCAGGGATCATGGGACCAACAGCAGGACACCCGGAGACTTGGATTTCAGAGAGCATTATGGTCAATATGAGAGCACCCTCAGCCTGGGCCTAAAGGAGAAGCAGACTCTGGTGCAGAGATTCCAAGCATCACTGAGGACCCCCTATGAAAAGCCAATGCTTTGACCTTTTTGTATCGCTAACACCCCTGGTCTTAACTTTGTGCATTCCCCCTACCTACCCTTTGTCTGGAAAACTGGGTTATATAACTTTTGAGCTTCATAAAGGGTTCTAAACAGCACGCTCCAGGGTGAAGCCAGGCTTTCCAATGATCCAAGGTGAGGAAGAACAGAACAGCTAAATAGGATTTGGAAGTTGCAGAGAGTAGATTGAGTAACAATATTTAGAACTCTGCCATATACAATTTTCTGGATCCTTGAATACAATAGCACAGGGAAAATGGGGTTTATGTAGCTAATCATGGCTTAGATGGGTATAAAAAGAGTATTGTCTTAAAATTTACTGCCTCATAGTAAGGGAAATGCTGCAGCAAAAGTATCTCATCACCATGAGGCTGACTTGAAGCTCTTTTAACAGGATGGAGTTAAAAAGAGTCTAAAGGAGGCATGTGAACCATGTAATTTGCCCTCATTGCTCCAACTATTATACTTCAAGTGACATGTTTATTTCTTTTCAAATGAAAATTAGAAGCTAAAATTTTCTCAAGCACAAAACAGTTGAGTTTAGAGAGGGTTTGATTAATTAAGCAAGTAAACACTTCACAAAAACACTCTACCATTTGGCTAAAAAGACAGTCACTGCCCAGGAGATTGCTGGGACTATAACAGTGAAAAACACCATGTCACTAAGAGCGCGTCGGAGGAAGGCAGACTGGATTCCATAATCAAATCTGTCCTTTTTGAGAAAGGCTACTCTTCTCTTAACACAGACGTTAATTGAATACAAGATGGCTCTGAGGCTGTGTTTTCAATCTACGGTTCAAATCATCTTTAGCCCCACAGCTTTGGGAAGAAGACAGGAGTCTTTAGAGAAGAGCATTGTGCCCCTCCAAAAAGTATACAGATCCAAGATTTTGCAGGGGACAAAATTCAACTCTAAATAACTTAAGTGGAAAAGGAAAATTAATAGCTCACAAACCCTTAGGACAGAGTGAGGCCAGCAATAGCTATGCTGCTTTCAAGTTCCCTCTCTCTCTCACACACACATACACACACACACACACACACACACACACACACCATCTCTCTTTCTGAGTTGCCCTCATTCCCTCAGGTCAGCTGGCCAAGGAAGTCTATTGTACAGCTCAGAGCTCTCTATCCCCCATAAGCCTTGCAGCCTTACGCCTCCTAACCAGAGAAGGCAAAGACTTCTCCCCAGTTACAGTTTTTTAAAGCACAGGGAAAGACTAGTTGGGCAGCTGAGGTCACAAACCCACCACTGGACCCATCACCAAGACTGGGAGCATGGGTACTCTGATTGCAGCCCCACCAGAACCCCATGATTGGAGCGGGAGGAAGAGAAGGCCTCTGGAGGAGGGGGTGATCTTCCTCAGCGACAGAACATTGCTACAGCATGCTTGCAAATTCCTCTTGAGCCTTTCTTCCAGGAGCACAGACACAAAGGGAAAAGGAGTGGCACCAATCCACTGGCCAGCTGGGCTGTCCAAGATGGCGGCCACCAAGCCACGTGTGGTTATTGACCCTTGAAATGCGCATGGAATGTGCTGTAAGTGTAAATACACAATGGATTTCCAAGACATAGTGGGAAATGAATGAAAATATCTCACTAATAATGGTTTCTATTGATTACATATTGAAATGATAATCTTTTGGATATATTAGATTCAATAAAATATATTGTTGAAATTAATTTTACTGGGCTTCTTTTTTACTTTTTTTAATGTGGCTACTAGAAAATTCTAAATTACATAATCAGCTCATATTCTATTTCCATTGGGGATGGCTCCTCTAAGATTGAGTACCTTGCTCTGACCACCTGAAGCCAGCATATCTAGCCAGTGGCAGGTATACAGAGGGACAGCAGGATGGAATTGACTCCTACTTACTTACACAAGCATGTCATTAAGGTCTCTGTGTATTTGGTTCAGTGACGTGATTTTTTTTTGCTCTAGCCAGAGTCCCTGCTCTGGTACCCCTAAGCCATGCCCTTAAGAAAACCATATCAAAGATCAGCATTCATTTTTTCGGGGAGGCACAAAGTGACAACCAACATACACAGTTATGAATCTTTGTCTGGGTTTCAAACCCGTATGTAAATCCATAAGCTAGCAAGTCTTCACACCATCCCATAATGTAGGTTGAGCCGGCTGAAGGGAGATTCAGGGTAAAATGTGCTTCTTTCAATGTCATTGTGTCACAAAGATTTTAGATTGTAGATTCAGCTACTGCAGACTCTCGGTGCACTAGCCGTCTGATGAAACCAAACAGCTTCTCTGTTTGATACCAGCCCGTTTTCTACGTGTGACCTGTTTTTCTGTGGGAAGCCAACGTAGGGTGGTGAAGGGAATGAAAGTCTGGGTTGGAAAATTCATCGTCTTCCACTGAGAAAGCTTTCGATGGGAAACAAATTTAGAGGTTACAGCCTTGATCTCTGTGTCCAAAAAGCACACAGGACTTTGCATACATTACCAAGTTCCCCTCCCAGCACCCCAGAAGAGGAAGAGGGCAGGTCTCTCCCTTCTGCTTGACAGGAGGAGGATTTAGACATGTCTATTTTAGTCAAAGCCTGCCCCTAAAAGCTTGTGACCTAAAAGAAGCCCTCCAACCTTCTGCCTGCTGGGTTCTGTCTCAGTTATGTAATAAGGCATTCAAGGACACTTCAAAAAATGCTTCCAAATGCAAACTACAGCAAACCCTGCTGAAACCCGTCCAGGGGGCTCTTCGCTCTAGAGAAAATAAAATGCAAAGTTTGCCATGGCCTCTAAGACCCTGCAGACTCTGACCACGGTTTGCCCCTGCAGCTCATCTCCTACTGCTCTTTACACTCTTTGGCCATATGCCTCGCTGTTCCTTGAAGAGATGGAGCTGATCCTGCCACAGGGTGTCCACCTTCTCCTGGGCAGTGCCCTCTGTTGGGGCTCTCTTCCCACGGACACTCTCTTCCTTGCCTCTTCACAGGGGACTTCTCAGATCAACTCTAAATTAGTACAACACCACTCCACCTCCAGCCAGACTAATTCATTAGCTAATCCTATTTTCTTTCGGACACATAGATTTCTAGATGAATCCTCTTTCATCTGCCTAGCAGTTTATTGTCTACCTTAACCTGACAAAGGGTAAGCTGTTTGAGGGCAATGACCCTGTTGGAGATTGTTTTCTCCTAGATTCCCGGTATCCCCAGCTGTGCATGATAGGGAAATGAATGAGATTTACATACACACACACACACACACACACACACACACACACACACACACACACAGAGGGGAGGATGGGACTATACTGATATCAACAGACGTGGTACCTCAGGGAATGTAAGACAGTTGTTATGGGTTGAATTATGTCCCCTCCCACCCCCTTCATATGTTGAAGTCCTAACCTCCAGCAGCTCAGAACGTGATCTTATTTGGAAAAATGGTCATTGCAGATGAAATTAATTAAGAGGAGATCATACCGGAGTAGGATGGACCCTTAATCTGCTAGGACTAGTGTCCTTATAAAAAGGGGAAATTTCGAGACAAACAAGCACACAGGAAGAAGGTCACATGAAGGTGAAGGCAGAAATTGGGATGATGCTTCTACACGCCAAGGATTTCCTGCAAACCTCCAGAAACCAGACGACAGGATCAGACAGATTCTCCCTCACAGTCTCAGAACTAACCAACCCTGCTAACACTGACTTCTAGCCTCCAGAATTGTGAGACAGTAAATTAGTTCTTTAAGCCATTCAGTTTGCGGTACTTTGTTATGGCAGCCTTAGCAAACTAACACAGTGGTTCCAATGAGATTCAAGTAACAGGTCTAAATGCTTTATTATGGTGCATGGGCATGTATCAGTCCTCTTCTTCTTACCCCAGTTGGCAGCTAGAAGAAACTCACCCTTGTCCCAAAGGAGCAGAGTAGGCAGTAGGTTGAAAAGTTGTGATCAGACTATATTGTTGAGAGTTTTATCCGGTGACGTGTTCCATCATGACAAGCCACATGGTCACATCTCTTTTGCCAGCCCTAGATGGCCTCCAACCTCTGTTTATCAGATTAAGTCCCAACTTAATAAGTGAAAGTATCTTAAAGATGCTCTGACACATAATATGTGCTCAATAGACATGAGTTCCCTTCTTCCCTCTCCCTGCAGCAAAGCAAACCCATTCCTAAGGCATGTCTTGTATTGCCAGCCCCTATGAACTACTATGATCATTTATTCAAATAGTCATTCGCACATGAAATGTTTATTTAAGGTTTACCATATGCTAGTTTCCATGCAGGGTCATAAGAATATAAAGGCAAAGAGTACAGTCTCTCTACACTGAAGATTTTGTATCCTCCACAAGCACAAGTAAATAGTGCAGGCAAGGAAGTGACATGACATGCGCAGACTGCCATGATAAATGAAATATGGCGGTGGGGGACAAAAGAGGAGTGTCTCCCAGCCCAGAAGATGTAGCTAGCTTATAGCACCCCGGACCACCTCCTGAGAAGTGGAACAGCAATGTAGAAGAGTATCTGGGGCTTTCCTGGTGGTGCCGTGGTTGAGAGTCCGCCTGCCGATGCAGGGGACACGGGTTTGTGCCCCGGTCCGGGAAGATCCCACATGCCGCGGAGCGGCTGAGCCCGTGAGCCATGGCCGCTGAGCCTGCGCGTCCGGAGCCTGTGCTCCGCAACGGGAGAGGCCACAACAGTGAGAGGCCCGCGTACCGCAAAAAAAACCCCCAGAAACTTCAACGGGGCCCAGTTTTAGGGGGACACCCCCCGGCCTGGCATGACTAGGAAGAAGCCGTTATCAGGTTCTCACTGTGAAGATGCCTTCTTGCATGCCTTCCTGCTTCCGGCAAAGAGAGGTAAAAAGTAACCATTCTGAAATATTCCCGTAGCATTCTGCTCTTAAGGAAGGTTTGCTGCCCTCAAAAGAAATTATTTAACCAGAGCCTAACTTCTGTTTTCCCAGGGCCTAATTAGCCTAAGGGAAAGGAAATACCCAACTCAGGCTCCCTGAAAGACCTAGAGCTAATCACAGGACTACAAGATGTTTCCCCACCTTCCATCCCCCATGGAACCACCACATCAATGGGGCTCCTGTATAAGAATGGCAGATTAAAACTAAAAGAACTGCAAGCCTTCAACTCTACTTAAGGAGTCTCTAGGAAAAACCAAAGACAACAGGGAGACACAATCAAGGACGCTAGATGAAATTTAACCTCTGCCATCACAGCTACAGCAAACAGTACCATGGCCTGCCTCCTAGCTGATGGCAGGCGCCACGTGCCACCAAATATAAACCTCCTAGTAAAGATCTGTATTCCTTTGGCCCGACACATCATGTCGAGCTTTTGACGAAAAGTCACAAGATGTGCTAAAAGGCAAAAAATAGTCTGAAGAGACAGAGCAAGCGTGGGGACCCAGCTCAGATATGGCAGAGATTTGGGAATTATCAGGTCAGGAATTTAAAATAATTATAGTTAATATGCTAATAATTTTAATGGAAAAAGTAAACAACATGCAAGAACAGCTAAGTTATATAAGCAGAGAGATGGAAACCCTAAAAAAGGAATCGAAAAGGAAATGCTAGAAATCAAAAACACAAAGAAGAATGCTTTTGAAGGGCTTACCAGTTGACTGTACGTGACCAAGGAAAGAATCAGTGAGCCTGAAGATATGTCAATGGAAACTTCCAAAACTGAAATGAAAAGAAGAAAAAGAATAAAAAAGATGGAACAGAATATACAAGAACTGTGGGACAATTACAAAAGGTGAAAAATATTATGTATAATAACAATTCCATTTGTGACAGCATTCAGAAACATTACATGCCCAAGAATAACTCAAACAAAAGATTGCAAGCCCTCCACATAGAAAATCACAAAACATTATTGAGAAACAGTAAAGAAGATAAATAAATGAAAAATATGACATGTTCATGAATTGTAAGACTAAAAATTGAAAGGTGTCCGTTCTTCTCAAGCTTATCTACAGATTCAGGACAATTCTGATTAAAAACCCCAGAAAGTTTTATTTCTATGAAAACTGATAAACCAATTATATAATTTTTATGAAATGTAAGGTCTAGGAGCAGCAAAGACAATTTCAGGGAACAAAGTTGAGACTTGAATAACCAGCTATATCAAGATTTATTATAAAGTTCAGGAACCTAAGACACAAATAGATTAATAGAACAGAATAAGAAGTTCAAAAACAGACCACACAAAGTAGTTTTATTTATGAGAAAGGTTACATTTCAAAGCAGGGGGAGAGGATGATCTTTTCAATAAATGATCAATTGGGTGTCTATATATATATATACATATATATATATATATATATATATATATATATATATATATTTTTTTTTTTTTTTTGCTGTACACGGGCCTCTCACTGTTGTGGCTTCTCCTGTTGCAGAGCACAGGCTCCGCGGCCATGGCTCAAGGGCCCAGCCACTCCACAGCATGTGGGATCTTCCTGGACCGGGGCACGAACCCATGTCCCCTGCATCGGCAGGCGGACTCTCAACCACTGCGCCACCAGGGAAGTCCGGGTGTCTATATTTTTAAAGCGAGTCTTTATTCCTACTTAAATCTTGAACAAAAATCAATTATATTTGGAATATAGATATAAATGTGAAGGGTTAAAAATCTTTCTAGAAGATAATTTAAGAGAATGTAAGAGAACATCTTCATGATCTTGGGTAGCAAAAATTCCTTTAGCGGGTTACAGTAAGTATTAAACATACTAGAAAAAATAATAAAAATTAGACTACATTAAAATTAAGAAATTCTGTTCAACAAAGGCAGCAATAAAAGAATGAAAAGGAAAGCCACTGAGTGGAGAAAACATTTGCAATACGTATGTTGGACAGAGAGCTTGAATGTAGAATAGTTAAGGAAGTTTTCAAAACCATTTTTTTAAAAAAAGGTAAAAAGCAGACAACCTAATAGAATACCGGGCAGAAAACTGAATTTAACTTTGCAGAAGATATAAAATGCTCAATAAATGTATAAAAAGGTGCTCAACATTGTCAGTCATCAGAAAAAAATGCAAATTAAAACAACAAGATAGCCCTATACTCCATCAAAATGACAAAAATTAAAATGGCAGGACAACTGTTGGCCAGAATGTAAAGCAACTGGAACTCTCATATACTGCTGGTGGGAACGTACCCTAGCACATGGCGGAAGTGTAGTCTGGAAATTTCTTTAGAAGTATCTACTATAATTGAACATATGCATACTCCATGACACAGCCATTCTTCTATCAAGTATACAACCAACTGATTTTGTACAAATATGCACAAAATGATATGTACAAATATATTCACAGCAATGTTATTCATAATAACGCCACACCAGAAACAAGTCTCCAAGTACCCATCAATACTAGAATGGATAAATGAACTGGCGTGTGTTCACAGAATGAAATTCTACATGATAATCAGTACAAATGAACTACAGTTCCATGCAGCTCTGTCAGTGAAGCTCACAGATATGATAGTAAATGAAACAAATCAGATACAACCATCCATAGAAAATTCTAAAACAGGCGAAACCAAGCTAGGGTGACAGATTGAGAACAGTGACTATTTTTGGAAGGTAAATGCCTGAAAGGAGACACTAGGGGAGTCTTGGGCACTGGTGCTGTGCTGTAGCTTATCTGTGTGCCAGTTGCACTGGTGTGATCAGCTTGTGGAAATTTATCAGGCTACAGTCTCATGGTATGTGCATTTTTCTGTGTGTATAGTATATTTTCACTTAAAAAATGTATTTAATGAACAAAAGTGAAGGGTCAACTTCAGATGTCCAGCCAGGACCAAACCACCCTGCTGGCCCACAGACTCATGAGCAATAATAAATTGTTGTTTTAAGATACTAAGCTAGGGCTTCCCTGGTGGCGCAGTGGTTGAGAGTCCGCCTGCCGATGCTGGGAACACAGGTTCGTGCCCCAGTCCGGGAAGATCCCACATGCCGCGGAGTGGCTGGGCCCGTGAGCCATGGCCGCTGAGCCTGCGCGTCCGGAGCCTGTGCTCCGCAACGGGAGAGGCCACAACAGTGAGAGGCCCGCGTACCGCAAAAAAAAAAAAAAAAAAAAGAAAAGAGAAAGATACTAAGCTAAATAGTTTGATACCAGAAATAGTTAACTGATTAAACAATCCCCAGGGGAGGCTTTCACATAAACTATTGATACAATAAAAATGGAGCCCCCTATGGTTTACTGTGTGACCTACACACCATAAGCAGGGTCCCTGCAAAGCAGGCAGGCATGTTAGCTTGTCTGACCCCATTACCAACTCTTCTCCCTTGTGTTCCTTTTCTGTACATGCTATAAATGCTACAGCTGATGCCTCAGTGTCCTTTGCAGCTATGTGTGGCCACATGACATGATTTGGCCAGTTAGATATAAGCAGAAATCTGCTAGTAATTCTTCTCTTCCTCTCTCTTCCTACTGTGCGTGTGATACCTGGAGCAGTCACAGCCATTTCTGAGGCAGAATGAGTACCTTAGGGCATCAAAGAATAGAGTTGCCAGATTTAGCCCCCAAAAATGATAATAATAATTAATAATTATCTAAAAGAAATACAAGAAGCCCAGGTGAATTTGAATTTCAAATAAAGAGAGAATCATGTTTTAGTAGAAGCATCTCCCAAACATATCACTGTTCCAAGCTCTATCATTGAGCTGCACATCAGCCCAGGGGCACCTGTCCAGAGACTTCCTGTGCATGACTGAAACCCCAATTTGATTATACTTCTGAAGTCGGGAGGGTTTCCTCTCACCCCCAGCTGAATGCAGTCCTAACTGATATTTTCAATCTGACAGACAAATGACTCTGCAGGTCCATTGGGCTTGATTAGCACCCCTTTCCTTTCAATACTACATAAACATTTTTCCGGCGCTTTCTATCGGCCACTGGTGTGAGTGAGAAATCTGACAGCAATCCCATTTTCTTTTATTTTTGTAAATAACAGTTCTTTCCCTTTGGAAGCTTCTAAGATTTTCTGCTCAGCCCTGAAGGGCAGTGGACAACCTAGGCCTATGGGTATCTCAGTTGACTGTTTCCATCTGTAGATTCAAGTCTTCCACAGCTTGGGAAGTTTTTTCCAGCATGTTTACCGTTAATGCCTCCCCTATGCTGTTACTCTATCATTTGTATATTAACTTTTATGGTTCTAGCAGGCAAGTTTCTTATTTTGTTTCCCCTTATAATTTTTATCTTATTTTCCCCTTTATGATTTTTATCTCTAAACATGTTTCCCTGGGTTTTGAGATATATGTCTTCCACTTCATCTTTCAGACCACTAATTTGTGTCTAAATGGAGGATGACATCCCTTTGAAGATATGTACTTAATTTTTTAATTCAAACATAATTCTTTGGTTCCAGTCCATGCTGTAATTGAATCTCTTAAGTGCCTTTACTGGTTTCTAGTCAAGCTGCCATCTGCCTTCTGCAGCAGGACCGTTTCTGAGCAAGCTGATGGCTCATTCTTCCTCCCCCAGTTATTGCTAAGATGCCTTGTTTTTCTCCCTTGCCTACTTGCAGCTCCCGTCACCCTTGGAGCCATGCCTAGCTGCTGGGGGACCTCAGTGGTAGTCACCCACAGATGGCGGGAACACAGTAGACTCTGCTCCCGTGGGCCCATGGTGTAGAGCTGGAGGTGCTCGGGTCCCTGCCTGCAGCTGGGAAGTAACACCTGGCTCCTGACTTTCCCTCTGCAAGGCTGATGCTCTCTTCGTCTCAGAGGCAGAGCTCACCTGATCAGCTTCTCTGAGGCTCCTTGCGACCAGGGAGACCTGTGGGTCCCCCATAATGGGCCATGCAACACTGGCTAGCTCCATCCTTCCAGATGCACTCAAGGGTCTCCATGAGCTGGCACTGTCGAGCCCAAGGCTCACTCCAGGGCTCTCCTTAGGTGCCCAGGCTCTCTATGGCCCAGAGAGGACCAGACTCCAGCCTTCCATAGCCTTTGGGCCTCCCTTACACCTTGTGGCCCTTGCCTCCACTGAGCTCAGGAAAGGTAGTTGATAGCTGAACTGAGAGATTGTGAGAAAAATGTATCAGGGGTTTTTTCACCACCACCTTCCCCAAAATGTCCCACACTTTTTATTCTAAAGTTTTGATCTTTGTATAATTTTGTATTACATTTTTAATCAGAAAAAAATAAATATTTTTTAATACCAAAAGGAGCTTTGGTTAAAGCATAATAAAAAGAGAAACAAATATATTCGACTTCATTCAATCAGGATTTTAAGATTTCTTACTTCCAAGATCATGTCTAGCAAAAGACTGGAAACCACTGTGTCCAGCAGTCAGGGACCAGTTGAGTAAACCATGGTATAGCCACACACAGGGAATACTATGCCTACAAAACTGTGAAAAATGATAAAGATCTGTGTGCACTGACACGGAGGACACCAAGGTTTAATGGTAAGAGAAAAAACATGGTGCAGAACATTGCATAATGTTTTTTCTGTAAAGAGCCAGATAGTAAATACTTTAGGCTTGCAGGTCATATATGCTCTCTGTTACAACCCCTCAACTCTGCTATGTTAGCAAGAAAGCAGTCACAGACAATATATAAACTAATGAGCGTGACTGCATACCAATAAAACCTTATTTACAAACACACGTAGCAGGCTGGATTTGGCCCGTGGGGTATAATTTGCCAATTTCTGGCATAACAGACGCTCCCTAAGGTGAACTCAGTGAGCCACAACTTTGTATAAAAATCTACTTTTCTTGAATGCACAGAGTCTGACTTGCTCCTTAGCCAATGCAGTATGGCAAAGGTGAAGGGAAGGGATTTGGCGAATGTAATTAAGATCCCAAATCAGCTGTTTCTGAGTTAATCAAATAGGGAGACTATCCTGGGAGGTCCTAACCTGATTAAGTAAAATCCCTTAAAAGAGGCCCTTCTTTAGTTTAGAGATTCTCTCTTTTACTGGCTTTGAAGGAGAAACCCACCACAATTTCATGGCTGCAAAGAAATTGTCAGCCAACAGCTTGAGGGAGGTTGGAAGCAGATCTTTCCCCAGTCGAGCCTCTGATGAAAATGCAGCCCAGCTAACATGTTGATTGCCACTTTGTGAGCCCCTGTGCAGAGAACTCAGCTAAGCCCACCCAGACTCCTGACCCACAGAAGCCGTGAGATAATAAATATGCATTGTTTTAAGTCACTAAGTTTGTGCTAATATGTTGCATGGCCCAGAAAACTAATATGCCTGTTGTATAGAGTCTGCAATTATTTATGTAAGAAACGAAGAATTAATATATATGCATATATGCTTAAATTTTTATAAAGAAACACTAGAAGGGTAAATAAGAAATTCATAAACATAATTACCCGCAAGGTGAGGGAGAAATGGGTGTGTCCAGAGGGGGTAGCAAGACTTTTCGGGCCAGAACGTTTTGTATTGTTTGGATATTTAAATCAGTTAAATATATGATCTATTCAAAAAGTGAAGTTAAATTTTACAAAGTCTCCTGCTTTCCTATTTAGTAATCAAAGACTATTTTTCAGATTTGTACTTTTGATATTTTACAGTTACTGTTTATGTTCACCTTGATTCTTTTCTGTACCCAAACTACTACTATGACCTGTTTCTTTTCCTTCCAAATGTCTTCTTTTAATCTCAGATTGCCATCTTCAAAAGAATACTTGACCTTCCTCATGGCTGTTCTCCCAGCACTCACTGCTGGCCTGGGGGACACCCCAATAAACGCTTTTGCTGAATGAATGAATGAACCATGGTGACCGTCATCTTGGTGTTTCTTTACCTACCGAACCCACGTGAACAAATCCTGGTTACAAAACCCCCTCCCCCTGCAGTCCAGATTTCACTCTTCACTTGAAATGAAGCATCTCCACAGAACAAGCTGCCTGGCCGCCTCCTTACCGCCCACCTACCGTCAAGAGATGTTGATGAAACATGATTGCTAAAGCATTTTAAACATCTTTCGGGAATATGTCATGCAGAGAAGACATAGTGATGGCAACAACAAAACACAGGCATCTGCTCATCTCTGGATCAATTTCTGAAAACAACTTTCCATTTTTCTAGCATGCTCACTCCCAGCTGAGCCATCTCACTGCAGTCATGGCACACAGGGACAGAGGTAGAAGACTGTGGCCCCAGCCTCCCTGCCCCCTTCCCCTACTCCAGGCTCAGTCTGCCCTGATGAGCACTCATTTTAGGAGGTGAGATACCCTGCTCTCTGGCCAACGTTCGGACAAGCAGACCTCTGCCCTATTCTAAAGACAGAGGCCCCAATGCATGAATGTTTCCTTACAACCCAGAACCTGTATTTCTTCCTTTTATTCCCCTAAATGGACTGGACTGCAGCCTCTCTCCTTAGCCCATGATGGCTCTCTGGAGCCAGAAGGAGGGTCGTGGGAGTTGAAGAGAGAGAGAAAGAAAGACAAAGGACAGGTTGAGCTAAAGCACCAGGAACCCAGAAAGGCTCCTTTGAGTGTGGATGAGAGGTGAGGGGTCAGGCTGCCCACAAGGTTCCACTGGGCTCAGGCAAGGAGCCCTCCCCGCCTGAATGAAAAGTGACACAATCTCAGATGTGAGGGTGGGCCTGGGAGTGGAGAAACCTGCTGGCACATGTGCCCACATGCATACACACACACACACACACACACACACACACGCACACACGCACACACACAGGTTTTCTCCCCAGTTAGGTGCCTTACAACACTAACCACAGGCCAGCCGATCTGTCCTATCAGTAGCAGGTGCATTGGAGCCCCACGGGGAACCCCAGGGATAACGGCCACCCCCAGGAACACTTGTCTGAATGATTACCAAGCTCCCACCCTGTGCGCCTCAGCCTGTCGGCAGTGCCTGTCTAAGCCCTGGTACCTTGTGCTGTTTTTTAGGCCTGAGCATCACTCAAGCTCCTGGAACCCACAGAGAGAACACACTAGACAGTCCTTGGTTAGAGCCTGGGGGTGGGGGTGGGGGAACATTACAAGATGTCCCCAGGTGGCAATAAATGATGCCCAACTGAATCAAAAGTACCGATAATGAGGAGAAAATGCCCTCAGTACATTGTTAAGTTCAAAAAAAAAAAGAAACAGTTTACAAAATAGCATGTGCTACAATCCCACTTTCTAAATATATCTTTTTACAGTACCTTAAGTTTCCTTGGAACTCCAGACTCACTGCATCTCCACACGCATGTCTACCAGCATTTCACACGTGACAGGTCCTAGACTGAAGTGGGACTCACCCTTCCAGCTGCTCCTCCCCCAGCCCCCCATGTCAGGAAAATGTGGCCCCCTTCTTCCTGATGTTTAAAGCCATCATGACTCCTCTTTCTCTCTCACCAGGTGCCCAATCTATCAGTTGATATGAACTTGAAATAACCTCCTGAAAAATAGATCGCAACAAAGATAAACAACATAGGAGACAATAAATAAGAAAATTAGAGGCTCAATCTATGAGGTCTAACAGCCTAAGAAGTCCAATTGGTATTCCAGGGAGGGAGACAGGCAGAAAATGAATGAGAAGTAATTACTTTTTAAAAAACTGATATTAAATGTTCCAAGAACTGACAGATCTGAGTTTCTAGATTGCAGGGTTTTTCACAAGTACTCAGCACAAATGAATGAAAATAGATCTACACCAAAGCCCACTACCGGGAAGTTTAGAACCTAGGAATGAAGAAACGATTCTAACACTTGCCAGAGAGAAAATTCAGGTCGCCAAAAGGGAGTCAGGAACTGAAACAACATTAAATTTCAAAAGAGCAGCTACAGAATTAAAGAGAAAGTGGAGTGATGCCTTCAAACTTCTAAGAAGAAATGATTTCTAACCTAGAATTCTATACCAAGCCAATCAGGTTTAAGAACAGAATAAAACTTTTTCAGACATGCAAGTTCTCCAACAGCTTTTACTGCCAAGGGCACTTTGATAGGAAACTATTGCAGGATGTGTTCCACCAAAACAAAGGAGTAAACCACAAAAAACAGAGAAGGGCTCTAGAAAGCAGGGGCCCAACATAGGAGAGAGGAGAAGGTATTCCCAGACGATGGTAAAAAAGAAAAGAGCCCAGGACAGCAATTGTGCAGTAGGACTGAAAAATAACCAGATGAACAGCAGGAGGACTGAAGATGAGAGAACCCTCCAAGAAAAACGGGAACCTGGGAGGTTATCAATGTTTCTCTACATGGAGTTCCAACAGAGTTTGAGAGTAAATTACTGACATACACAGAAACCAGAAGACACAAGGTAGTTATTAACTCCAGGAAAAATAAAAAGCCATATAAGAAAGAAAATGATATCATAGGACGTGATGTGTTTTAGCTGTGAATTACATAAATATTGCCAAAATATAGCCAAGATCATAAGATTGCAGAGTGCCAATCCGAGAAACTGTAGCATTACATGTTGAGAGGGTCAGGAGGAACACAGGAGCTGGTGTAAGAGAGCCAAAGGGTCCTCTTCTTTCACAGAGGGAAGTCATTACATAATGTCAAAAATTTTAAATCAACCAAGGGCAGTATACCTTTGTTATTTAGAAATATGGAAGAACAGGAAAAACGAAGACAGCTAAAATTGCTGAAACTGATTACTTCTTGGGAGTGGACATGGGGGTGAGAAAGAGAGGGACAGAGGACCATTGTTTGCACCCTGAGCCTTGTGGTACCATTGGACCCTTTAAACTATGTGCACGTATTACTTTGATAAAAATTTAAAATTATAATACAAAGTCACAATGGAAATCACCATGCATAGACCCAAAATCAAGAAGAACTTCAATTTCAAAGAAAGAAAGAACAAAGTACAAAATTAAAATCAACAAGAGGAACAGGGAAATTAATCTAATTTATTTTCTCCTTGGTGAATAGGTTTTGTTGCCAGTGATTTGTTTTGCTCCTTTTATGCAAATCCTGAGACATCACAATACAAGTTTGAAGGCTTTACATAAATCAAGCATATGTATTACTCACTGCTGTGTCTTAGCACCTGGCCTAGTGCCTGGCATCTAGTAGCTTCTCAAGGAACAGTTGTTGACTTGAATTAAAGAGACCTGATCTTGTTTGAGTCTGACTTTCCTCAGATTTTTTTCAAGGGTCCCCTTAAGAACCCTCTCCATGAAAAACATTTTAAAATATTCTGTACAACTTCACAAAGACATTAGTCATTAACTTGCTTAATGTTCCTTTCAGAAGGATCCACAAGATAAATTCTTGTCTGAAGCCCATCGTCTGATGAAACGGTATCTAGCAATGAGAATTATATAACCACACTTTTGCCTTAGCTCCTAGGGCTGCAAGTCTCGTGTCTTCCCCAGGTAGGTTAATAACTCGGGACTCCTTCAAGTGCCTGGACTCTTTCTTGATGCTTGTTCAGGAGATGGAGAGACTGATTTTCTTCCTTTTCTAAGGTGATGATTTTAAATAGATATTTATTCTCAAGAACATGAATTCTATTTTCCACTTTTTTACAGACCTGATAGTGGGAAAGTTTGCACTTCTTTTCCTGAATGGACATCCAAGTATCAGAATGCCCAACTAAAATACTGCCACTGTGCGGACTTGGCAATAAATTATGTTCTTCATATGTTTGATTAGCTGGGTGGGATATGTGTTTACTGGTTTTAATGATGGCTCCAGACCATCACAAGGAGCTTGGCCCCTCAGAAGCCCTAGGGCATCCCCCCATGCATGGCCCTGCCATCTAGATAGACTTGTGAGTTTGGGTTGGCAAAATACTCTCCAGATCTTTCTTTTTGCAAACTCCTGCTGTCAAATAGACTGACTCATCTTAATGATTTCATTGCACTTGTCTTGAAGTTTCTTATCTTCCTACTGTGGCTTCTTATTGAAAGGATTTGAGTGAGGTGCTGGGAGACACTTGTCTCCGTGCTTCTCATCTTCAGCCTGTGCCTCTTAGGCGTGAACTCAATACCTTCCTTTCTCAAGCGACATCCTTCATCTTGAGCATTCATAAGCTTGCTCTCTTGGCCTGTACTCAACCTGTCAGACCCACTGGGCTGGCCATTCGACTCGTTGTCATTGTCAATGTGAGGAGTGTCGTGAACTGCCAAGCAGGTTGTCCTTGGTCGTTGCTCTCGCTTTCATAAACCTGAGTGAGTGCACCAGGCTTGTTGTCTGACAGAAGGTGAAAATCTGCATTGCGTGGTGGCACACCAGATCAGGACAGTTGCGATTCCACCAGAGATTTCCCTTCCAAGGGGCAGATCTTCAAGCAAAAAAAAAAAAAAAAAACACATTTTCAGATTTATCTCAGATAATAGGGCAATCTAGATAGCTTCACCTAAGTGGTAGCATCTTGCCATTGGGAAGTCCCGCATAGGTTTCCTGTTCTTGGATATATGGACAGGGTGCCTGCCAGAACAATGTCATGGATCTGAGGCTTACTCTTCCTGCCATTTGAAAGGTCTAGTCAACAGAAGCTGGTGGACGAAAGAGCATTCAATTCTTAAGTTGCGGACAATTACGTAGAATCAGTCTCTTCACGAGGGACTCAATCTTATCCATGATTGAGGTGCTTGCAATGAGGGTGCAGAGGTAACGACAGTCCTATTGTCTTGGCAATGAAACAATTTACTATCGTACTGTTGACATCTTCTTCACCCAAATGGATTTCTCCAGATGAAGATTTGACCTGAAAGATTCCATCATCAGAAGGGAGGACAGAAACATCAAAATGGCATTTCCAAGACCCAAGG
This sequence comes from Monodon monoceros, assembly GCF_005190385.1. Classification (NCBI taxonomy): domain Eukaryota; kingdom Metazoa; phylum Chordata; class Mammalia; order Artiodactyla; family Monodontidae; genus Monodon; species Monodon monoceros. The sequence continues at coordinate 5,871,310 of NW_021703772.1, read as the reverse complement.
TCAATATAGCTCTTTTAATACCAACCTTCTTGTTCAAGCCGTAAGCAGAGGCAGGGTAATTTGGATCACTGTTGACTCTGAGCACAGTGAGGTTATGCTGGGTCCATAAAACAGCCATTAAAGTAAGCTAGAACTGTGATGACAGGAGGGTAACAATCCTCCCGAAGGTAGCCCCTACCATGTCCTTCCTCTTTTCTATAAACATAGAAGAGACCTTCTCCAGATGGAAGCTTTTGTTCTCTCCCTTGTACTCCACCTGGGACCACTGACTTTCTCTGTCACTAACACACACCACTGTCATCACCACCACCATTATCACCACTGCCATTACCACCACCATTGTTACCACTACCACCAGCACCATCACCACCACCACTAAATTAGCCCAAAATATCCAAACAGATCTTTGTGATAAAATGGTTCTGGTAGGTTTCACTGCAGTTTGATTCATTACACCATGACTAATCATTGAATCAGTTGTTGGTGTAGGCCAGAATGCTTGGGGTGGTCCAGTTTCTCCGACTATTGCTATGATCTCCATGTTCCCTGGCTGGAAGATACCCACATAGGAACTTATGGTGCCATGATCTACAACGACCTCAGATCCATCTAATATCATTACAAATTCCTAACCAGGAAAGCACCAGGCTTCAGGGAGGATGAGCTTGGTTGATTCAAAAGTGGTGTGAAAAAATAGAAGCTCTGCTATGTGGAATAAACAAAAGCTGATTTCTGATAATGAAAAATTTTATACCTCTTTATATTCTAAATTAGGTATTTGTTTCACACTGGTTATAACATAGCACTTCAGCTATTTGAAATTATTTTGTGCCTGACAGTTTTTCTATCACTCATAACTGGATTACATTAGTAGTAGTTACTGAAACTAGAAATGATTCTATACTGTAACAAAGTCTTTTTCAAAGTAGGCTTAGAAATCCTTTTTCTTCTTTCTGCATTTTATGTTGTCAGATTGTTTCCCAGCATTTAATAGTTCTTGTTCTCTTTTTTATTTTCTTTTATAATTTTCCTAACCAGGACTGATCTTTTAAGGGAAATATTATGTTTTCTATGTAGCAAATAACGCAAATGATCGTTCCTACTAAACAGAACTACACCATTTGTTATTTGATTGCAGGCTTTCTGGAGACTACAACAGCTCACTTCAACCAAATTTCTGATGTTGGACTCAAGTTAGAGGCGAGATGCCTTGTTGAACAAAGATCTCAACAAAGATAGGTCAAATCCAAGGAGAAAACATTTGCCATGTTCTGTTTTGTTTACCCCATGCAGGAACAGCATGTATTTACATCCTTCACCTATGTTAAGAGTTACATATGCAAACCTGAGTTAACTGCACCATATTTCCAATTTATTCCAGGGATGTTTAACTTTTTTTTTTTAAGACACCAATTGTACTTGAACATTTGCTACTTTTTTTTAATGTATTTTTGGCTGTGTTAGGTCTTCGTTCCTGTGCAAGGGCTTTCTCTAGTTGTGGCAAAAGGGGCCACTCTTCATTGTGGTGCGTGGGCCTCTCACTATCGCGGCCTCTCTTGTTGCAGAGCACAGGCTCCAGATGTGCAGGCTCAGTAGTTGTGGCTCACGGGCCTAGTTGATCCGTGGCATGTGGGATCCTCCCAGACCAGGGCTCGAACCCACGTCCCCTGCATTAGCAGGCAGATTCTCAACCACTGCGCCACCAGGGAAGCCCGATGTTTATTGCTTTTTAATCTGTCTCTGCTTAGGAGAACAAAGCCTGGTGCATATGAAATCCTTGGTCATTGTTAGCTATATAGTTGTGGTTATTATCTTGTTTCTTTGCCATTCTGTTTTGCTCTTTCCCTCTCACTCTTAGTGTTGAGTTTCCTCACTCTCTTGTTCCCTCCTGTTATTTATTCTTTGTATATTGTATATCCTGAGAGAAATGATGTGAGTGTCAGCAACAGGGTTGGTGAAAATGGATGGTCATGGAGTATACATCGTGGCAGAAAATATGGAATCTAAGGAAGGGCCGGTGGGGCCTACTAATGGACTCATTGGTCAGGAAGCTATCCCTGTGGTGGGGGCCAAAGAGATTTCCCAAGGACTCTCCTTCTTATCAGAGGATCTTAAGCTACAGTGGGAGTTTAACACCTGACTTCACCTACAATGGTAGGAGGCTGGTGAATTAGCTCAATCATACCATCTAATCATAAGGAGGGAGCAAAGTACATAGCATGTTCATGAATTGGCCAGCAGTAAGTACAACCAGAGTTTGTCCTGAAATGAAGAGATACAGAATAATGGAGGTCTAGAATGTGATGGCCTTAAATTCAGGACAGAGTTTTAATTTGATATGGTAGACATTGATAACAAAGTTCTCAAAGTTATGGAAGGGGAAGAAGAAGAAGCAGAGGGAGAGGGAGGGGGAGGAGAGGGAGGAGGAGGTCAATATGTAGAAACATTATTAAAATGAAAATGCACCAGGTCGAAGGTAAGAATTTCATTGTGTAGCAATACGGTAAAATTGATGCTAAATTATTTGACCAGAGTAGAGGCACACTGGAGTTTCAGGAATTATACCAAGGAGTGGGGAAGAGGTAAGAGAAGTGAATATGTGTGGACTTGAGCAGAAGGTGAGTCACTGAGCAATAGAAGAGTGTGTGGAGAAGGAATAGTGGTCAGGAGAGGAGGACGGCCATGATGCCCCTTCCTAGTTCTACAAGGAAGGGTGACCAGAACTGGCTTCCACCTAATAGGTGCTTGATAAATGGGTCATTGAGGAAAACTTAGATTTAAGCTGGTAGGTAGGAAACCCTTTCAGGAAACAGAGGGAGGGCAGGAAGGAGTGTAGTCTTCAGAAAGTGGAAACGTGACCAAGTAGGTAGCACATATAAATTAAGAATGTGGGCCCTCTCTTAGAGTTACATTGCCAGGGCTCTACTCCTGGTTTAAACACCTAACCAAGTTACTTATCCTCCCTTAAGGCTCAGTTTCCTTATCAGTAAAATAATAATGATGATGACGGTAGTAGTGGTGATAGATCATGATGAAGACCATGATAGATGATAATACCTACTTTATAGGCTTGTTTATAGGTATTATCAATACCTATATCAATACCTTGTTTATAGGTATTATCAATACCTTTATAAGCTTGTGAAGATTACATGAGACAAAATGTGAAAACACTTAGCACACTTTTGGCACAAAAATGCATGACAGCTACCTCCTGGAAAAAGAGGAGAAGGGGGAAATTTTTGAAGCTTTGTGTAATGTGCAGCCATTACAGGAATGAAACTGGCAGATCAGGAGGATATGGGCAGGGTTAGGGAGCAACAGCAGAGGATCTAAGAAAACTGTGAGCCAGCAGAGTTTTTAATTCAAGGAACATGGAAAACTATTCAGCCCCAAGTGTCAAACTGGAGTATTGGGAAGGAGGTTCTCAAATAACTCTTGTTCCAAATGCTGTAACCCAGTTGTTATATTTTGAAACTCACTTATTAAAACATTCATTCACTTATGCTACCAATGTTTATTGAATACCTGCTCTCTGCTCTGCTAGATCCTGAGAACACAAAGCAAAATGGATGGACACAGTTCTTGTCATCCTGGTGCTTACCATCTTAACAAAAAATAAAGAAAAGCACAAATGTATTTATTTCTGAAGTATGACCCAATAATACTGGAATTTCCCAATCCTCTACTGAGACAAATAAATGACAACGTCCTGAATAAAATAATTTAGATATAATTTTTAATACATTGGTAGGATCACAAAAATGTAAGACATATAGATTGGGTTGAATAGTGTCCTCCAAAATTTCATGCCCACCCAGAACCCTTGAATATGAGCTTATCTGGAAATAGGCAGATGTAATCAAGTCAAGATGAGGTCATACTGGATTAGAGTGGGCCCTAACCCAGTGACTGGTGTTCTTATAAGAAGAGGGAAATTTGGACACAGAGAGACACAGACACAGAGGGAAGATGGCCATGTGAAGAGGGAGGTAGAGATTGTAGTTGTGCTATCACAGCCAATGAATGCCAAGGGATTGCTGTCACACTCCAGAAGCTAGGAAGAAGCAAGGGAGGATTCTACCCTGGAGACTTTGGAGGGAGCATGGCCCTATTGACACCTTGATTTTGGACTTCTAGCCTCCAGAACTGTGAGAGAATAAACTCTTGCTGTTTTAAGTTGCTTGATTTGTGGTAATGTTACAGCAGCCCTGAAAAACTAACACAACAGAAATTGGCAACTCTAAGAGGTAGCTGGAGCATGAGAGCAGCATTTAAGGGCACTAGTAAAATCAAAGTGAACTAGACCATCAGTTTCCATGGCCTCAGAGAATGTAGTGAACCAGAGAAAAAGCCCAGGAACCTCTCAAGGTGATAAATTGAATAGGAATCTCCACTCAGTGCATAAAAGTGCATAAAAGGACCCCATAAGTATATGGATAAATCAACAAGAAATCTGCCCCCATCAAAGGGCACTGATAGGAAATTGTCCTCAAAAGTGGTGCTGGTTGAAGGGGGGGGGGGAACCCAACCAGAAAATGTGTAATAATAAACTAGCCCTCATACAGTTTGAAGTCTGAAACCACACCACCTGGATGTGGATAGTCCGAAAATTCTTAAACTGAGAATTAAGGTTAAAATAAGTGGAAGTTGGCAACCCTCTTCTGCATCTGCAGAAGCATGTGCAAGTTTGTTCTGGTGCAGAGTCGCCATCTGCCAGGTCTCAAGGAACTCCTAAAAATAAATAAAGTTCCAAGGAAGGAGCTCACTTTCAAATATCACAAAACACAAAAAGAAACAAGGCAACATGACCCAGAGAAAGCAGAATCCTCAACCAGCTGAGTCAGACATGCAAAGACTTCAGCCACTGAATGACCTGACATAGTGGATAAAATTAGTAGTTTAATAAATTTAAGGAAATGAAAGAAACTTGAAGATATGAATTAGGTACAAGAGGCTAAAATATGAACAAGGATATTTAGAAAGCAAAACTGAACTTATGTAAGTAAAATTACAATAATTCAAATTAAAAATTCAATTAGACATAGCTAAAGAGAGAATTAGTGAGCTAGAAGATAGACAGGAAGAAATCTCCAGAGTAGAGACACTAAGAATTGGAAAAGAGAAGTTAAGAAGCATAGAAGATGTTGTGAAAATAATTGAACATGCAGTTAAGCACAGTTCTGTAAAGAAAAAAGAGCAGATGTTTACAATATTTGAATAGATAATAGCTGAATGAGTTCCAAACCAGGATGTATAAGAAATCCACACCTAACAAATCATAGTGCAATTTTCAGTTCACCAAAGATGAAGAAATAAAAGCCAAGTGCTTTCAAAAGGATGACAAATTGGGGTGACTACAGATTTCCCAACAGCAATAATGATAAAAAATAGCTAGAAGGCAGTAGGATGATATCTTCAGTAAACTGGGAGAAAGTAATAGTAAATAAAATTTTATATCCTGTGGAAAGAAAAAAATAGCTTTCAAGAATGAGGACAATAAAGGTCATTTTCAGATAATGAAAAACTGAGAAACTTTACTACCATCAGAACTTCACTAGAGGAAAATATAACAAATGTACTTCAGGCAGAAGGAAAGTAATTTCACATGGTATGAAATGAAAAAAAAAATTATAAACAAAGATGCTGACAAATATGTAGATGAATCGAAACAAAATTGACTGCATAAAAGAATAATAATTTCTTCAGGGATTAAAAATTTTTCAAAGATAGATCTCATATGCATAGTTTGTCATTTGGGAGGGGAATAATTGGAGTTGAACTGTTCTGATGCCCTTATAATGGTCAGGATTTTGAAAAAGTAGATATTCACATTAAAATTAATTTCTAAAGTAAACAAAATAGAAGAGAAATAAAGTATATAACTAACAAACTAGCAGAGGGGGAGAAATGAAATAAGAAAAACTACTCAATGATAAATTCAGAGCAAGAAAGGAGGGGGAAAACAGAAAAATCTAAATATATAGAAAGCACAAATGAAAATGTTAAAAGTAAATCCAATTATATCAATTACTACAATTTGAAAATAGGGTTGGATACAGCAGGTTTAAAGAAAATGGCTTATTATATTTTTAGATCAGATTTTTTTTTTAAGCCAGCTACCTCTTTTTATGAGACACACTAAATAGTATGGCTACCAAAAGATTGAAAGTAAAATGTTAAAAAAAAAGATATACCAGGAAAATATTAAACAAAAAATAAACTAGAATATGTAATTGATAACAGATAAACTAAGCCTTAAGGCAAAAAAAGTGTTACTGGAAATAAGGTTACTGTATAAAGCTACCAGTACAATTCACTAGGCAGATGTACCTATTAACAGAGCTTAAAAATACAGAAAAACACTGCCAGAACTACAAAAAAAAAAAAAAGAAAATATCCACTATCATAGTGGGAGATTTTAACATACCTCTCCCAGTAATTAACTGAAAAACCACTCAAAATGGTTGACTCTGGGGTTGTGGCCCGGAAAATATAAGTCAGAAATATCTTATTGTGCCAAAAAATAGGGAAGTGCTTAAGGAATGATCAGTTCATGTCAAAAGAACAAAAGAGCCACTTTGAGGGGGCTCCCACTGGCCAGGTCTGGGACAGTTTGAGCAAAAGAAAAACATGATAGTAATGGATTCAAAGTCTTTGAGTAAACTAGGAATCTATTATACATATTAATTAGTAATTCATTCATTAGCAAAAGAGCAAGAGAAGCTCTCTCTTCCAGCAGAATGCCAACTAACAAATCCAAAAGAAATCATAGAATTAGAAAATCACTGTTTGGTAACCAAGATAGTAATAATTGATTCAGGCAAGAAGCATCAACAGACGCTAAATCTGGAGGGAAAAAGTCTGATGAGAAATAAAATATTTATAGTCTCAAAGTATCTCCCCACAGGATATTTATTAGTTACTTAATAAACACATTCATCATACATATTAATTAACTATACAGCAGAGAAACCTGACAAACATCATCTTAATCAGGTGATAAGAAACGTTAACATCCCCAGCAATGGTACACACTGCCAATGTGTGCCTCCTGATTTGAGCCACTGAGAAGGACACAGCATCACTTCTGTGAGATCCCTGACTAAAACGCATCACCCGAATCCAATCATGAGGTAACTCGAGACGAACATAAACGGAGAGAATTGTACAAATAAGAGCCTGGACTTCAAGATTGTCGAGGTCAGGAAAAGATGAAACAGAATGGAGGAACTGAAGAGGCATGACCACCCAATGCAGTGTGTGACCCTGGATTGGCTCCTGACCCATGAAGGACATTGTTGGGGCCATTAGTCAGGGTCTGGAGGGTTTGGTGGTGTAAATGTACCGATGTCGATTTTCTGATTTGGACAGTTGAGCCTTGTATGTAGGAGAGTGCCCTTGCACGGAGGAAGCATCCTAAGGTATTGAGGGATGCTCATCCCTCATGTCTGCAACGTAGTCCCCTCATGGCCACTGCCAGCTGAAAGGGACAGATGCTCTTGGCCATTCTAGAACTCCATCACTTTGATGTTCTCGTCTATCTCCATTTTATTCTTACAATGAGCACCCTCCCCAATGTCAATAAATATGCTCATTGGAGAGTTAAGAATTCAGTTTGACTTTCCAAACACCCAGGACTGATTTTGCCATGTGCTAATATGGAAGTAAGTGAGGAGAGAAAGTGAAAACCTTAGGAGCAATGGAAATATTCCTTCAGAACAAAAGCACCCAGTCCTCTCACTTTGCAAAATGCCTCTGCCATTCTTTCCTCAGCCATAGGTCTGAAACAAAATGAGTCTTCTTGCTTTAAAGGAAAGTAGCCTTTGTGCAGCATGACCTCCAAAACATTGGGTATGCTCCATCAGAAGAGAATTTCTACCACTTCCTAGGCAGCGTGGCGTGATAGAGAAGAGGCCCGGAGTTCCCAGCCCAGGTCACCCGATTCTCAACTGGGAGACTTGCCATCAGGGACCCTCTCTGTCCGAGGTCACTTCCTCATCTAGAAAGCAGGGTTAATTACATACAATTGGCCTCAGAAGGTTAGCCATGAGGCTCAAATACAGCAACACAGGCAGAGTGAGTGCCTGGTAACTATTAAGCACTCTGCAAATTATACCTCTTTTTATTCTCATTTAGTTATTTGGATACTTTTTTATTGAACATATATATATAATATATGTGTGTATTGATATATATATATGTATATAACATATAATATATATACATATATATCCACACATATATATTCTTTTTCTATTAGGATACATTTTATTTTTCCCAAATCATTTGGGGAAGAAAAGACGCCTGAGGTGCTAATGTTTTCATTCAGCCTGTTGTACTGTTTTATAAACTATCACTAAGACAAAAATTTTTAAAAACAGCGTTCTGAATATAATGAATATTAATGTAACTTTGTAACGCTGCTCCGTACAGCATTTAATAACTGGCCTTGTGTCATCTTGGGGTGTTTTTTCCTCTTTATTTTATGAATTATGTCCTCATCTGACATCGAGTAAGTACCAAGCAACACTGCGGCTCTCACCTTGGGCAGGACCCACCAAGAAACATGACACTAGTTACATTATGCGTTGCTTGTGTATATTGATACTTAGTCTCTGTAAATTGTATAGAAATCTGGGAAAAGACACTGCGTTGAAAGGGAGACATCCTCCTCACCCAATACCTTTCTCATCTTTGAAATTTTATACCATATAAATCTCATACTGTTTTTAAAAAATCAGCAAAATTAGTTTTTAAAGACAATATTTTCATTTAGAAACCCTAATCCTGACAACTTTGGGAAACTTTTGCCACCCCCTAATTTGAGTCATGAGTGTAGACATCACACTTCATCTTTATCCAAACTTGAGTAAGTGTGTATATATATATATATATATATATATATATATCTTTTTTTTTTTTTTTT
>NW_021703772.1:5707750-5862281 GCF_005190385.1 Monodon monoceros | reverse complement strand
TATATATCTTTTTTTTTTTTTTTTTTTGCAGTACGCAGGCCTCTCACTGTTGTGGCCTCTCCCGTTGCCGAGCACAGGCTCCGGACACGCAGGCTCAGCGGCCATGGCTCACGGGCCCAGCCGCTCCGCGGCATGTGGGATCTTCCCGGACCGGGGCAGGAACCTGCGTCCCCTGCAACAGCAGGCAGACTCTCAACCACTGCGCCACCAGGGAAGCCCCAGTAAATGTATAATTTTAGAACTTTTACATGACTGAGTCAGCAGGCAATGAAAGTGAAAAAGTGAAACAGAAGCACCAAATGTTAACGTGCATCTCAAAAAGAAGATGTTGACGTATCCTCCTGAGACAATGAGCACGTCGAAAAATGTGTAAGGAATGACAGGCAAATGTAGAAGCTTTCATAGAAGCCCGAGGTCTCATGGGGGCCCATTTAGATATTGGCTCAGGGTTTACCATGTGCTTGATGTAAAAATCTGAAGTAAATCCACTAATACTAGCTTTTAACATTGGAAGAGTTTGTGGTTGGGAAAGGATTACAGTACAGTAATACTGTCTGTGGCTATAATTAAGATCTTCTCTAATTAGCTAACCATCTTGCTGGGGCTTGTAACAATTAGAGGTGCAGGATAGCACAGGAATCTATCATGGGTGTGTACACGTGTGTGCACATGAAGTTCTGAATCCGCAAACTAACCAGTTGAAAGTTTTCCAAAGAGCACCGGCCCCACCGTTCTGACGACAAAACGAAAATCCAGAGAGTGAGAAAGAAGGGAGTTACTGAATGGGAAAGGCAGAGCTGCTCAAAGAAAAGGAACTTCTGTCGCTTTGAGGTGTGAGGAGATGATTCAGGGAACCAGTCTCACTCAGAAAGCCCGACTGAGAAGCAAATCTCCCGTGCACATCAGAACTGGAGGGGAAACCCATAACTGCGGCTTAAGAGTGACGGGCCAAGAAGACCACAGCCATGGGAGAGAAAACCACAGCCTTGCCAGGGATGCAAGACCCAGCCTCCCCAGACGCCTTTACTTGCTTTTTTTTTTTTTTAAACTGTGCAAGATGTTCATTTATTATGTCCATGATTCCACAAACATTTATTAAGCATCTACTGTGTGCTCTGCTGTGTGTTCTAGAGCCTGGGGATACAGCCATGAGCAAAATGAAACCAATCTCTGCTCTCCTGGAGCTTCATTCAAAAATGTGTGTGTGTGTGTAGACCCTAACTTTGCTCACTCCCTTCTCGGTCCTTGCTCCCAGTGGCCCTGAGGGCCTCTCAGATGCCTTTACTTGCATTCAGGGCTTGAGAGGGAGTCCCAGACAACCCTGTCCCTCCTCAGCTACACCCATCGTAATCCACACCATCTTCATCTCTTACTCAAAACCTGTCCCCCTGCTTCTTCCCTGGCCCCTAAGGTACTCTCACCACGGCATCCAGAGGGATCCTTTAAAAACCTAAATCCCTCCTCTGCTCCTCAGCCTGCACGGCTCCCCACTTTCCTCAGAGAAGAATTAAGTCTTTAAGTCTTTTCAGCAGCCTCGCAAGCCCTTGGCAATCTTACCCGCTTCTTCCTGGCCTCATCTCCTCTGTCTCCCCAACACTCACTTCACTCCATCCCCGCTGGCCTCCCCGCTGTCTCTCGGACAAGCGGGGCATGTGCAGCCACAGGGCCTTTGCACTGGTTGTTCCCTCTGCCTGGAATGCACTTCCCCAAGATAGCCACATGGCTCAGGCCCTCACCTTCTTCATGTCTCTTCTCAGATGCTACGTTTCAATCAGGCCAACCTGTCCACCCAACACAAAATTGCAGCCCACACCCCTACCCTTGCTCTCCTAATCCTCTTAGCTCTGATCTACTTTTTCTCTCTTCTATAATCCTTACTGCCTTCAAATATGCTATATACTTTCTGTATTAAATGGGTTGTCTCTCTGCCCTTGCTAAAATATAAGCTCCCCAAGAGTAGGGAAATTTTTTTTCCCACCGATGGACTCAGGTACTTGATCAGGGCTTGGGACCAAGAGGAAAGTTGATGAATATTTGGTGGTTTATATACAGTAGTTACGGCAAGCCAGGAAACGTTAGTTTTCATGAGTTTCAACTCCCTTAAAGCTTATACCAAGGCAGAGCCTCATTATTAAGTATCTGTTCAGCTGGCCTCTTTTGAGAGCGGTAATACACATGTCCCATATATCAGATATTCACGAGAGGGCTGGGGAGGGGACTGTACCAGCTGGAGCAAAATGTCAGAAACATAATTGCTATGGGGAACTCACTAGTTTGGATCTGATGAGAACAAGTATTTGTAGAGTGTTTTGCAGTTTACAAAGAACCTGCACATTCATTTCCTCATCGAATCCTCTCTGCATCCCCGTGAATCATGCATCAGTGTGGTTGGACACACTTCACCTGTGATAAAACTGCTGTTTGGAGAGGCCCAAGGTCACCCAAAGAGCAAAGACTCAGGCAGAACGGAGATATGGTCTCGGAACAGTTTGTACCACGCTGTGCCCCTGCCTCACTGAAAGAATCCCCATCCATGTGAGTATTAGCAGGATTAACCATCCAGGGAACATTTGTTGCTGTTATTGTTTTTTGGGCTCACCTGTTTACCTTCCACTGTAGAATAAAACCCAGAGGCAGGGACCCCCACTAAACCAATGTGTGATGTAGTGAATTATTTTACAATGAATCTTGTAACCACCTCCTGGGTGAGGACATAGAACTTGGTAGCACTGCCCCCCCGCCAAGTCCCTGGATCACACAGCATCCCCACACATTGCCGTCCTCACAGGGGATGAAAGAATATCCCATAATCACCCCTAGGCTTTATTCCTTCTCATACACACATCTCAGAACTCTACCACGAGCATCACCAACAATAAAGGTTAAGACAGCGGACATACTTCCCCCACCTCCCGCCGCTTTTCAATGGTTGTGCTGGATCTCAGTCGTCAGATCACACTGGCCCTACACACCATAGGATACGCCCTCCGTTTTAACCTTCACTCAGCCTTAGTCCTAGAAGCGTGGAGGTGATCAATGCTCACCACCAGTCCTACGATGGTCATTCTGGTGGTTTGAAAGTCATTCTTTGGTGGTCTTCTTGGAAAGGGCTCGTAGGAGCCATCGTCCTTTTTCATAACAGTTTATTGTGCCCTTTACACTTGACAGCCAGTTTATTGGATATAAAATCCTGTATTTTCATTGCTTTCCTTGAGTATATTAAATACATCACTCCATTTTCTTTGAGCACAAAGCGATATAGTAAAAAATTCTAACAAAAATAGAATTTTCTTTCCCTTCTATATGAAGTCCTCCCTTTGCCTGGTTGCCCAGAGAGTTTCTTTTTTCCTTTCTTTAAAAATCCAATAATTTTATTAGCAGGTCTTGGTGTTGGTTGTTCTGTATTGATAGTCTCAGCCCACAGAGAGTTTTTCTAACACATCGTTTCAAGTATATATTTTTTTTAATTTTAAGAAAACTTTCTTGAGGGGGAATCATTGATACTAAGTTTTGGTCGTCCTCTCCATAGACTCCTGTTACCCATACTTTAGATTCTCTTTGCCTGTCTTCAATATTGGCCACTTTCTCTCCAATACTTTCTATCTCCTTCTTCATTCCTTTATGAGTTAAAACATTTTCCACTTTCCACTTCCCATTTCTCTGAAGCACTGTTTGTTGTATTCATTTGTTCTTGTTTTCCTTCCAATTTTCATAACAAAATGATTTTCCTTCTTATTTCTAATTCTTTCTTAAATTATGTCACCTCATTCTGAGTTTTTCTCACTTATATCTTGTATCCTTTTCTTAGAATCTCTGAGCTCATTCTGAAAAAGCATGTTGCAATTTTGATCTATTTATTTTGAGCATTTTTTTTTTTTCAGTACGCGTGCCTCTCACTGTTGTGGCCTCTCGCACTGCGGAGCACAGGCTCCGGACGCGCAGGCTCAGCGGCCATGGCTCACGGGCCCAGCCGCTCCACGGCATGTGCGATCTTCCTGGACCGGGGCACGAACCCGCATCCCCTGCATCGGCAGGCGGACTCTCAACCACTGCGCCACCAGGGAAGCACTATTTTGAGCATTTTTGTTCCAGTATACAAGGATGTTATTCTGCTTCTTAATCTCTTCTTTTTCTTCCAGTGACTTTGTATGGAATTTGACCTTACGCTTTTCTGCTGCTCATCTTTGTGTGAATTTGTTTATCCTGCATTTTAAGACTTGTTAGGGTCATACACTGTGTGTGCGCGTATACATATATATATATGGATGGAGCTGCTTTCTGAGGTTCTTTTGGCTTTGTTTCCCTCCCCTATTTTTATCTGAATGAACTTTCCCCTTCATCCCTGTGTCCTCATCCTCCTCAGTTTTGATTCTGCTCTCGCAGTTTCTCCTCAGTGAGGTTCCTATACTGAAAGGGAGCTCTGGCTGCTCCATTTCTGGCGTTCAGGGGAGCCCAGACTGATCATCACAGTCAGACCCCACTGAGGGCTCCGGGCATTTATCCACTCTTGCAGCAGGGGAAAGATTCTTTTTTCCTTAGTACAGTCTAATCTACTCTTCTCAAATTGTCCTGCCACGCTTTCCAGCGAACACTTATTGGCTATTTAGTGGGTTCTCCTTTGCGAAGGTCATTTGACATCCTGTTCCTTCACTCTGCTTCACCCACACAGACACTGATAATACCTAGACCTTGTAGCTGTTGGTAATACGTTCTCACTGACTGAATTTTGGAAAGTATTGGAATACCTCATTACCTAGCTTTGCTGTAAACCTTGTCTATCCACTTTAGTTTTGCTTTCCAGATGTCTGTTTATATGTGGGATTCGGAAAGACCTAAAAAATTGTGCTGCCATTTCCTGAGAATTGTCCATTTGCTTTTTAAAGGACGAGCTTAACCAAATTCGAAATTGGTAGAATATGTACGTTATGTTTTGTTATGTTCTGTTACACATACATATATATTTATTATATTCTCAGGAATACTTCTATTTTTCTATAAGCCAATGAAATCCTCCTTAATCCCTCCACCATCCAGTAATCAAGGACAGAGCTTCTTAGCTCTAATGTGCATATAACCCACCCGGAAACTTTCTTAAAATGCTAGTTCTGGTCCAGTGTATCTGCAGGTAGACCAGAGCTTCCGCATCTCTTCCTGCTCCCAGGTCATGTCAGGGCTGGTTGCGCACAGACCACAACTAAGGATGAAAGTCTGGGCGTCAGTAACTGTCAGCACATTTCTGGAAGATTGTCAATACACACCATATATGATTTTCATGAAGGATCACTCAGTAATTTCGCCAAATAGGCACTACCCTTGTAAGAGCTGCTTATTCTTTTTAATTATAAAAGAAACTGAAATTCAATACCAATTACTCTGAGACAGTCTTACGCTACAAAATATCACAAACATTCTCTTGTTTAACCCTTCCAATTCTAATTTTTATAAATGGTAAAATGTGATAAAAGTTAATTTGCACTTTGGCTGGAATTGGGAAGCAAACCTGAATTTTTTCTTTTTTGTGTGTGTGTAACTTTTTTTTTTAACATCTTTATTGGAGTATAATTGCTTTACAGTGGTGCGTTAGTTTCTGTTTTATAACAAAGTGAATCAGCTATACATATACTTATATCCCCATATCTCCTCCCTCTTGCGTCTCTCTCCCACTCTCCCTATCCCACCCCTCTAGATGGTGACAAAGCACTGAGCTGACCTCCCTGTGTTATGCGGCTGCTTCCCACTAGCTAGCTATTTTACATTTGGTAGTGTATATAAGTCCATGCCACTCTCTCACTTCATCCCAGCTTACCCTTCCTCCTCCCCGTGTCCTCAAGTCCATTCTTTACATCTGCATCTTTATTCCTGTCCTGCCCCTAGGTTCTTCATAGACAATTTTTTTTTTTTTTGCTTTTAGATTCCATATATATGTGCTAGCATATGGTATTTGTTTTTCTGACTTACTTCACTCTGTATGACAGACTCTAGGTCCATCCACCTCACTACAAATAACTCAATTTCGTTTCTTTATATGGCTGCGTAATTTTCCATTGTATATATGTGCCACATCTTCTTTATCCATTCATCTGTTGATGGACACTTAGGTTGCTTCCATGTCCTGGCTGTTGTAAATAGAGCTGCAATGAACATTGTGGTACATGACTCTTTTGAAATATAGTTTTCTCAGGGTATATGCCCAGTAGTGGAATTGCTGGGTCGTATGGTAGTTCTATTTTTAGTTTTTTAAAGAACCTCCATACTCTGTTCCATAGTGGCTGTATCAATTTACATTCCCACCAACAGTGCAAGAGGGTACTCTTTTCTCCACACCCGCACCAGCATTTACTGTTTGTAGATTTTTTAAAGATGGCCATTCTGAATGGTGTGAGGTGACACCTCATTGTAGTTCTGATGTGCATTTCTCTAATGATTAGTGATGTTGAGCATTCTACCACGTGTTTGTTGGCAATCTGTATATCTTCTTTGGAGAAATGTCTGTTTAGGTCTTCTGCCCATTTTTGGATTGAGTTCTTTGTTTTTTTGATATTGAGCTGCATGAGCTGCTTGTAAATTTTGGAGATTAATCCTTTTTAAGTTGCTTCATTTGCAAATATTTTCTCCCATTCTGAAGGTTGTTTCTTCATCTTGTTTATGGTTTCCTTTGCTGAGCAAAAGATTTTAAGTTTTATTATGTCCCATTTGTTTATTTTTGGTTTTATTTCCATTTCTCTGGGAGGTGGGTCACAAAGGATCTGGCTGTGATTTATGTCATAGAGTGTTCTGCTTATGTTTTCCTCTAAGAGTTTTATAGTGTCTGGCCTTACATTTAGGTCTTTAATCCATTTTGAGCTTATTTTTGTGTATGGTGTTAGGGAGTGTTCTAATTTCATTCTTTTACATGTAGCTATCCAGTTTTCCTAGCACCACTCATTGAAGAGGCTGTCTTTTCTCCATTATATATTCTTGCCTCCTTTATGAAAAATAAGGTGACCGTATGTGCATGGGTTTATCTCTGGGCTTTCTATCCTGTTCCATTGATCTATATTTCTGTTTTTGTGCCAGTACCATACTGTCTTGATTACTGTTGCTTTGTAGTATAGTCTGAAGTCCAGGAGCCTGATTCCTCCAGCTCTGTTTTTCTTTCTCAAGATTGCTTTGGCTATTCGGGATCTTTTGTGTTTCCATACAAATTGTGCAATTTTTTGTTCTAGTTCTATGAAAAATGCCATTGGTAGTTTGATAGGGATTGCATTGAATCTGTAGATTGCTTTGGGTAATAGAGTCATTTTCACAGTGTTGATTCTTCCAATCCAAGAACATGGTATTTCTCTCCATCTGTTTGTATTATCTTTAATTTCTTTCATCAGTGTCTTATAGTTTTCTGCATACAGGTCTTTTGTCTCCTTAGGTAGGTTTATTCCTAGGTATTTCATTCTTTTTGTTGTAATGGTAAATGGGAGTTTAAAATTTCTCTTTCAGATTTTTCATCATTCGTGTATAGGAATGCAAGAGATTTCTGTGCATTAATTTTGTATCCTGCTACTCTACCAAATTCATTGACTAGCTCTAGTAGTTTTCTGGTGGCATCTTTAGGATTCTCTATGTATAGTATCATGTCATCTGCAAACAATGACAGCTTTACTTCTTCTTTTCTGATTTGGATTCCTTTTATTTCTTTTTCTTCTCTGATTGCTGTGGCTAAAACTTCCAAAACTATGTTGAATAATAGTGGTGGGAGTGAGCAACCTTGTCTTGTTCCTGATCTTAGTGGAATTGCTTTCAGTTTTTCACCATTGAGAACGATGCTGGCTATGGGTTTGTCAGATATGGCCTTAATTATGTTGCGGTAAGTTCCCTCTATGCCTACTTTCTGGGGGGATTTTATCATAAATGGGTGCTGAATTTTGTCAAAAGCTTTTTCTGCATCTATTGAGATGATCACATGGTTTTTATGCTTCAACTTGTTAATATGGTGTATCACATTGACTAATTTGTGTATATTGAAGAATCCTTTCATTCCTGGGATAAACCCCACTTGATCATGGTGTATGATCCTTTTAATGTGCTGTTGGATTCTGTTTGCTATATTTTATTGAGGATTTTTGCGTCTATGCTCATCAGTGATATTGCCCTGTAGTTTTCTTTCTTTGTGACATCTTTGCCTGGTTTTGATGTCAGAGTGGTAGTGGTCTCATAGAATGAGGTTAGGAGTGTTCCTCCATCTGCTATATTTTGGAAGAGTTTGAGAAGGATAGGTGTAACTCTTCTCTAAATGTTCAATAGAATTCGCCTGTGAAGCCATCAGGTACTGGGCTTTTGTTTGTTGGAAGAGTTTTAATCACAGTGTCAATTTCAGTGCTTGTGATTGGTCTGATTATATTTTCTATTTCTTCCTGGTTCAGTCTCAGAATGTTGTGCTTTTCTAAGAATTTGTCCATTTCTTCCAGGTTGTCCATTTTATTGGCATATAGTTGCTTGTAGTAATCTCTCATGATCCTTTGTATTTCTGCAGTGTCAGTTGTTACTTCTCCTTTTTCATTTCTAATTCTATTGATCTGAGTGTTCTCCCTTTTTTTCTTGATGAGTCTGGCTAATGGTTTATCCATTTTGTTTATCTTCTCAAAGAATCAGCTTTTAGTTTTACTGATATTTGCTATCATTTCCTTCATTTCTTTTCATGTATTTCTAATCTGATCCTTATGATTTCATTCCTTCTGCTAACGTTGGGTTTTTTTTGTTCTTCTTTCTCTAATTACTTTAGGTATAAGGTTAGGTTGTGTATTTGAGATGTTTTTTGTTTCTTCATGTAGGATTGTATTGCTATAAACTTCCTTCTTAGAACTGCTCTTGCTGCATCCCATAGGTTTTGGGTCATCGTGTTTTCATTGTCATTTGTTTCTAGGTATTTTTTGATTTCCTCTTTGATTTCTTCAGTGATCTCTTGCTTGTTAAGTAGTGTATTGTTTAGCCTCCATGTGTTTGTATTTTCTACAGATCTTTTCCTATAATTGATATCTAGTCTCATAGCATTGTGGTTGGAAAAGATACTTGATATGATTTCAATTTTCTTAAATTTACCAAGGCTTGATTTGTGACCCCAAGATATGATCTATCCTGGAGAATGTTCCATGAACACTTGAGAAGAAAGAGTATTGTGTTGTTTTTGGATGGACTGTCCTATAAATATCGATTAAGTCCATCTTGTTTAATTTATCATTGAAAGCTTGTGTTTTGGGACTTCCCTGGTGGCACAGTGGTTAAGAATCTGCCTGCCAATGCAGGGGACACAGGTTCGAGCCCTGGTTCGGGAAGATTCCACATGCTGCGGAGCAACTAAATCTGTGCACCACAACTACTGAGACTGTGCTCTAGAGCCCATGAGCCACAACTACTGAGCCAGAGTGCCACAACTACTGAAGCCCATGCAATCTAGGGCCTGTGCTCTGCAACAAAGAGAAGTCACTGCAATGAGAAGCCCGTGCACCCCTACAAAAAGGAGACCCCACTTGCCACAACTAGAGAAAGCCAGCGTGCAGCAACAAACACACAACACAGCCAAAAATAAATTAATTAACAAACTTATTTCTTAAAATATATAAATAAATAAACCTTGTGTTTCCTTATTTATTTTCATTTTGGGTGATCTGTCCATTGGTGAAAGTGGGGTGTTAAAGTCCCATACTATGATTGTGTGACTGTCAATTTCCCCTTTTATGGTTGTTAGCATTTGCCTTTGTATTGAGGTGCTCCTATGTTGGGTGCATAAATATTTACAATTGTTATATCTTCTTCTTGGATTGATCCCTTGATCGTTTTGTAGTGTCCTTCTTTGTCTCTTGTAATAGTCTTTCTTTTAAAGTCATTTTGTCTGATATGAGAATTGCTACTCCAGCTTTCTTTTGATTTCCAGTTGCATGGAATATCTTCTTCCATCCCCTCACTTTCAGTCTGTATGTGTCCCTAGGTCTGAAGTGGGTCTCTTGTAGACAGCATATATACGGGTCTTGTTTTTGTATCCATTCAACCAGTCTATGTCTTTTGGTTGGAGTGTTTAATCCATTTACATTTAAGCAGTTATTGATATGTATGTTCCTATTACCGTTTTCTTACTTGTTTTAGGTTTGTTATTGTAGGCCTTTTCCTTCTCTTGTGTTTCCTGCTTAGAGAAGTTCCATTAGCATTTGTTGTAAAGCTGGTTTGGTGGTGCTGAATTCTCTTAGCTTTTGCTTGTCTGTAAAGGTTTTAATTTCTCTGTCAAATCTGAATGAGATCCTTGCTGGGTAATCTTGGTTGTACATTTTTCCTTTTCATCACTTTAAATATGTCCTCCCAGTCCCTTCTGGCTTGCAGAGTTTCTGCTGAAAGTTCAGCTGTTAACCTTATGGGGATTCCCTTACATGTTATTTGTTGTTTTTCCCTTGCTGCTTTTAATATGTTTTCTTTGTGTTTAATTTTTTATAATTTGATTAATATGTGTCTTGTCATGTTTCTCCTTGGATTTATCTGCTTTGGGACTCTCTACGCTTCCTGGACTTGATTGAGTATTTCCTTTCCCATATTAGGGAAGTTTTCAACTATAATCTCTTCAAATATATTTTCAGTCCCTTTCTTTTTCTCTTCTTCTTCTGGGACCCCTACAATTCAAATGTTGGTGCATTTAATGTTGTCCCAGAGGTCTCTGAGACAGTCCTCAATTCTTTTCATTCTTTTTTCTTTATTCTGCTCTGTGGTAGTTATCTCCACTATTTTATCTTCCAAGTCACTTATCCGTTCTTCTGCCTCAGTTATTCTGCTATTGATTTCTTCTAAAGAATTTTTAATTTCATTTATCATGTTGTTCATCATTGTTTGTTTGCTCTTTAGTTCTTCTAGGTCCTTGTTAAACTTTTCTTGTATTTTCTCCATTCTATTTCCAAGATTTTGGATCATCTTTACTACCATTACTCTGAATTCTTTTTCAGGTAGACTACCTATTTCCTCTTCATTTGTTTGGTCTGGTGGGTTTTTACCTTGCTCCTTCATCTGCTGAGTGTTTCTCTGTCTTCTCATTTTACTTAACTTGCTGTGTTTGGGATCTCCTTTTTGCAGGCTGCAGGTTCATAGTTCCCGTTGTTTTCGGTGTCTGTCCCCAGTGGGTTGTGTAGGCTTCCTGGTGGAGGGGACTAGTGACTGTGTTCTGGTGGATGAGGCTGGATCTTGTCTTTCTGGTGGACAGGACTGCGTCTGGTGGTGTGTTTTGGGGTGTCTGTGACCTTATTATGATTTTAGGCAGCCTCTCTGCTAATGGGTGGGGTTGTGTTCCTGTCTTGCTATTTGTTTGGCATAGGGTGACCAACACTGGAGCTTGCTGGTCGTTGAGTGGAGCTGGGTCTTAACATTGAGATGGAGATGTCTGGAAGAGCTTTTGCCATTTGATACTACATGGAGCCGGGATGTCTCTGGTGGACCAATGTCCTGAACTCAGCTCTCCCACCTCAGAGGCACAGACCTGACACCTGGCTGGAGCACCAAGGCCATGTCAGCCACACAGCCAAGTATGTGGGGAGTTTCTTGCCTTTTGGGAAGTCTGAGGTCTTCTGCCAGCATTCAGTAGGTGTTCTGTAGGAGTTGTTCCTCATGTAGACGTATTTCTGATGCATTTGTGGGGTGGAAGGTGATCTCCACGTCTTATTCTTCTGCCATCTTGAAGGTCTCTCCACAAATCTGAATTTTTGACTCTCTTTTCCCGTCTCCTTCTTGGACATCATGCTTCATCTTACTTGGAAATACACAATTTCCTATTTTGGTCTTTGTCATCTTTACCCAATATTTTCTTTATTTTGATCCAAAATACTGTTGCATGTTTTAACAAATTCTCTCCACTCGTTGCCACATGTACATCAGTTTGGAGGTACTGCTTTATAACTTCAGCTTCGTATTGCCCAGAGCAATGCAGCTCTGGTTACCATGGCTGCTATTTAGAAAGTGAGAAAACCAATATGTGACATGAGAACATTTGTTCTGGTTAAATGACTAGTCTCAAGGTATCACAGTGTCTCTTCTCATTACTTGAAGCTGAAGTAAATTTTATTTTAAAACACAGCATGTGTACCGATGTGATCTCTCCCATTGCCATCTAGATTCATATTGAATACATTATGTTAATTGGCTCAGCAACGAATGAAGGGAGGCATAGGGAATAGCAGTGTTTCATAATTGGAGAGAAAAGGAGCCATGCCAGTTTTGTAAAATACCACATTGATTATTAAACAAATTAACAGAGAGTCATGGAATTCCAAAAATAGACTGCAGCAGATGGAGGTGCCCCTTGGAGCTCACTACTTTTGAGTTGCAGTTTCTTTGACAGAAGCAAGGTTAAGCCTTGTTCACTGTAAGAAGTTGGCCCCTGCTGTGCACACCGTAGCCACCTCCCAGGAGGGTGTCTATCTACTTGCCCATCTCCAACCCCACCTCTGGGGTCTGATTGTGTGGGTATGATGGGGCCTTGGGAATAGCATTTTGAATGAGAACTCCAGTGATTCTGATGCTCAGCCAGAGTAGGAAATCGCTGTTAGCAGGATCTCCATGGAGGGCACACCCCAGGACACCAAGCTCTGGGAAGAAAGCCTGGCTGATTGCATGGCCATCCCACCATGGGGTGTGACAAAAATGCCACTTTGCCTGCATCTCCCACCATCCCATCCAACTTTGCTCAGCAGAGGTACATTCTTTTGCCTCTGACTGTAAACTCTGGCTGGTCCATAGGCTTCCTTTCACTTTTATATAATTGATGGTCCCAGTCCTGCAGCCATTATAGCTTTGCAGCTCAGATACAGGAATGATGGATTCTAGGAATTCACATTTTGAGATAACCCATATATTAGTTTTCCAGGGCTGCCGTAACAATGCCCCACAAACTGGGTGGCTTACACAACAGTTTAGGTTTCATAGTTCTAGAGCCGGGAAGTCTGAAATCAAGATGTCAGCAGGGTTGGTTCCCTTGGAGGGGTAGGAGGGAAGGTTCTGTTGCAGGCCTCTCTCCTCAGCTTATAAATGGTCATCTCCTCCCCCCACCCTTCAGCCCCCATGGTCTTTCCTCTGTGCTTGTCTCTGTGTCCAAAGATCCCCTCTTTAAAAGGACACCAGTCATATTGAATTAAGGGCACCCTCCCCAAAGACCTCATCCTATAACTCAATCATCCACAAAGATCCTACTTCAAAGTAAGGTCACTTTCACATAAACTGGGGGTTAGGACCTCAACATTTTGGAGGGAAACCTAATTCAGCTGGTAACAACCAATTAGGCCACTGTGAGTGAAAAGATCAGTGTGATCTTAAGAGTAAGTTACAAACTTTAGAAAACATGGGCTAGAAGCCCTTAAAGTCTGATTGACTTGGATGTATTCACAATTCATTGCATAATTGCATTACCGTGCTGCTGGTCCCTGCTCTGAAGGCCCCTGTTGATAAGCTGATGACTACCCCACTTTGTTCACTAAGTGATGAGTTTAGGAATACCTCTTACCCAGAACGAGTAAATATTCTTTCCCCTAGACACAATAACTTCCAAGCACCTTAGGGCACACTCTGATTAGGAAAGCTAATTAGCATGGAACATGTAAACTGGCATAAAGTTAGTATTTGCCAGTGAATCAGGTAAATTCCTGACTTTTTGAGTTTCCATCTGGGTGAAGCTCTTGGCCTGGGGCTTGGCTCCTGGTGAGTGAAGCTGGAGGGAGCAGTCACTTCCCCTACTCCTCCTCCTGGGCCCTATGCCCCCTGTCCGCTGCTCAGTGCCCCAGGGACCATGTCAGACTCCTGCTCTGCCTCCTGGATGCTGGCTTTCACAGCCATCTGTAGCTGTGCTGGGCTCCCTCTTTGTGTGAAGTCTGCAGAAAACCTGAGAGAAATTCACA
Source organism: Monodon monoceros (assembly GCF_005190385.1). NCBI lineage: Eukaryota > Metazoa > Chordata > Mammalia > Artiodactyla > Monodontidae > Monodon > Monodon monoceros. The sequence continues at coordinate 5,848,392 of NW_021703772.1, read as the reverse complement.
TGTCCCCCCAACCTCAGACCAGGGCTGGCAGAGAAGGCAGAGCTGGGGCAGCGCCATGGTTCCCGGCCTGAGCACAGCTGCAGAGGGACAGAGCAGAAATACTGCTCAGAGATTTCAAAGCGTACAGCTATTCTGGATGTTTCCATCAACTGCACGAGGTTTATTTTATAGCTGACACTTGCCAGCTTTCCCACCAGACCTCCCTGGCCTCCTGTGCACCAATCCGATTCAGTAACAGAACCACACCGACCATAAACCCAAGTCCTGCTAGACTCTACCTCCTCCTGCCCCTCAGCCAATCTGCCATCTAAGGTTGGCCCTCTGACCACACCCACCTCTTCTTGTGCTCCGCCCACCACCTTCATTCAGCCTTCCTCTACTCCCTCTGAACTATTGCAATAGCCTCCTACCCTGCCCCCCTGGGGGCAGCACACCGTATCACCTCCTTTCTTCCAGCAGGATCAGGTTCTTGGAGGGGGAGGCTCCTGCACTACCTAGTTGTGAGATCTTGGGCAAGATTCCAGCCCTCTGTGCCCCAGTTGTGTCACCTGTAAGATGAGGATGGTGATAATTATAGTACCTACATCGCAGGGTTACTGTGAGGAGTAAATGAGATATGTAAACCACTTCACACAGTAAGTGCTCAGTTAAATGTATCTATTATTAGACGCCTTCTCAGTGTGACCCTAAAGCATCCATATTTCTTATCACACATAAAACAGTTATTTTTATATCTTTTTACCCCCATTAGAGTATAAGCCTAAGAAGGTTGTGCCTCTCTCTTATTCATTTTGCTTACCCAGTACTTAGTATCATGCCCAGAATACACTAGGTCCTCAGTAAATAGTTGAAAGATGAATGTATGGAAGAATGGAGTCATGGAAGAATGAATCCCAACATTTGAACCATCAGTGCTCTTTATCCTGTTTAGTTGTAAAAGCTCAAATTTATTTCTGGCTTAAAATGAATTACCTATAAATGTTAGGAGACTAAAAGAGGTTTTTGAAAGTTAATATGTAGACATAGAAGTAAATGTTGACCCTGTAGAAATGTTTCCACTCTTAATTACAGTGGTTGTTATCTTTCCTGCTATAATAATAGTGTTCCCCTTAAGCAAAGCCTTTTTAGAAATTCTTTATATAAAGGCACATGATTTTAAAAAAAAATCTTGTATTCTGTATTATGCAAATTGTAATCTTTTCATCGCAGTCATGTCTTTTAATAATAAAGCTTAAGGCTTATGTGTAAAATACAAGAACCACAGTTTTCATATGAAGGCAAAAACTACCTGAATTATCTTCAAACTAATTCAAACAAGGAAAGACATTTTTAAGATGAAAACAGTGTAAAATATTCCATTTTACTGAAATCCACCTTTAATATCCATCATGGCCAATTTTATGTGCCAATTTGGCTGTGCCACGGTGCCCAGTTTTTGGTCAAACACAAGTCTAGATGTTGCTGCAAAGGTATTTTTTTAGAGGTGATTAACATTTAAATCAGTGGACTTTGAGTAAAGCAGATGACCCTCCATAATGTGGGTGGGCCTTGCCCAATCAGTTGAAGGTCTTAAGGGAAAAGACTGAGGTCCCCTGAAGAGAAAGGAATTCTGCCTCCAAATGTCCTTCAGACTTCAGCTGCACCATCTCCCCTTTCCCTGGGTCTCCAGCTTCAGGCCTGCCCTGTAGAATTTGGACTTGTCAGCCCCCATAATCTCATGAGCCAATTCCTTAATATAAAGTAAATCCCTCTCTCTCGCTCTCTCTTTCTCCCTTTATACACACACACATACACACATCCAACTATTGATTCTGTTTCCCTGTAAAATACTGACTAATAAAATATCCTTTGTAAAATTTTAAATGAGGGGTTTTTTTTTTTCTTTTCATTTGCATAAACAATGAAAACTTAATTTGGGGATATTCCTACTCAGTGTGTAGAAATGGAAGAAAACCACATCAGTATGGCAGGGCCATGACTCAGTTTGGGTTACCTACCCTCTAGGTTATCTAATCCACATTCATTAAGAGCCTACCCCCTGCAGGCACAGCACTGGCTTTTAGGTTGCCTGCTAGTAAATGCCATCGAAATCATCAAAATGACCACTAGACATGAATCAGCATCACGTTTTACTAGGATTTCTGAGGGCTTTGGAGTAAAATAGTAATAGCCCTGCAAACATCTACGTGCACCACAAAATGAGGGGAGACCCTCAGCTTTTCCTGCCGCCACTTCTGGCTCAGTCAACAGAGGGTACTGTCCACTTGTCTGCCCCTCTGGGAAACACTCCTCCCAATCACGTCGTTCTAATGGAAGCTGCCATCTTTCTTCTGATCCCAAATCCCCGGCCACAGCGATGGTCCAGGGCCACAAGGGCCACATCTGGCTGGTCACAGAGCTCCAAACACAGGCGAGTAGTCCAGGACTAGGGACTTACATAACATGGTTCAAGCAGCCTTTCCCTGGGATTTTCTAACAGGAAATAACAGATGGTACATTCGTTTTTTAAACTTTCTAGTGACGACAAAAAATTCAATATTAAAGCAAATGTCAGACACGGGAGCCCCCTCTTCCTGCCTCAAGCCACTCACTGGAACTCAGCAGTCTTACAGGGAAGCCAGGTGACCAAAGGAGGAGACAAGCGTTTCCGTGAAATCCTAAGACAAGGTTCCTGGAAGTTCCTTGGGAGCCCTCAAGGAAGGGTTATGTTTCCATCTGTTGCCTCTGGGCCTCTAAAAGCAGTTTAGTCTGCGTCAATACAGCCCAGTTCTCCTATATCACCTGTCAGGTACTCTTGTTTTCTCTTAAGTTCACACAAAACCAACTCAAAATTTTGGCTGAATCTCTTCCCTCCCTGAATGAACTGAAGTGAATTGAGGGACACAGAGCTTCTATGCTGGCATGAAGTCACATGGGGCCGTGGTAGCTGCTACATTTAGCTGCTGACACATTTCTACTCCTCACCCCTGGACACAGAGGGGGGTTAGGCCCTAGGACCACAGCAGCAATTATGAGGTCAGTAACTGGGGTGCAATACATGCACCCCAATGTTCGTTGCAGCACTATTCACAATAGCCAAGACGTGGAAGCAACCTAAATGTCCATCGACAGATGAAAGGATAAAGATGTGATATATATACATACCCACACACACACACATATACACAATGGAATATTAGTCATAAAAAAGAATGAAATAATGCCATTTGCAGCAACATGGATGGACCTAGAGATTATCATACTAAGTGAAGTAAGTGAGACAGAGAAAGACAAATACCATATGATATCACTTATATGTGGAATCTAAAAAAAGTGATGCAAATGAACTTATTTATGAAACAAATAGACTCACAGGCGTAGAAAACAAACGTACGGTTGCCAGAGGGGATAGTGGCATAGGGAGAGAGTTTGGGATTAACATATACACACTACTATATATAAAATAAACAACAAGGACCTACTGTATAGCACAGGGAACTATATCAATGTCTTATAATAACCTATAATGGAAAAGAATCTGAAAAAGAACAGATACATAACTGAATCACTTTGCTGTGACCTGAAGCTTGCACAACATTGTAAATTAGCTATTCTTCAATTTTAAAAAATGGTTATGGAGAAAAAACACATGACCCCAGTAGAGTCTATTTCCCAGGATTAATGTACAGACGCCAGGAGCAGCGATTACTGTCTCCTGGGGTTGCAAGGCTGGAAGGCTCTGAAGGTGGGTCTCACCATGATCCTCCCCCAAGAACAAGGTGCTTCTGCATCTGGAGCAGATGAAGCCAGGCGGGGACACGCAACGGTCAGAGAAAACAGCCTGTGAGCAGCCCTGCTCACTGAGGTCCTCCTTCCCCTTTGCTGCGCCGGCTCTTCAGCCCCACCAGTTCTCACAGAGCCCCACTTCTATTCCTGAGACCGTAAACCTACTTGTACCTCAGGTCTAACAGAACCCCTGACTCGTCCCCTGGAGCTGCACTCCTATCGAGGAGACTTGCCCAGTAGAACTGGCCCTGCAGGCAGACATCTGCCTGAGGTGCTCTCCACTTTGGCTACACACCACGTCCTCCATCATCTGCCCCATGGAACACAGGTATGACACATACTTTAGGGACGATACAGTAATGTAAAATTAATTTTAAATAATGTTGCTCATCTCTCTTAGAATGCACCTAATTAATTACAGGGCCATGCCTTTATTTTTTCAAGCCAAGAGAAGACTGAACTAGGCTTCCTTTCTTTCTCCCACTTGAAAGTCTCCTAAGATCCCCATGCTTATAGCCTCCCACCATCCAGGGCAGGAATTTCCCAAAGACCTTTCACTGCTGTAAGGATTTTAGGCCTCAGAGAGGCTTAGGTATTACTGTTTGAAAGCAGATGCTCTTTCTTTCTTTTTTTTTACTTAGTGTCTGTGTCACTTTTTTTTTAATTTTTGAATTTTATTTAATTTATTTTTTTATACAGCAGGTTCTTATTAGTCATCAATTTTATACACATCAGTGTATACATGTCAATCCCAATCGCCCAATTCATCACACCACCACCCTCGTCCCCCTGCCGCTTTCCCCGCTTGGTGTCCATACGTTTGTTCTCTACATCTGTGTCTCAATTTCTCCCCTGCAAACCGGTTCATCTGTACCATTTTTCTAGGTTCCACATATATGCGTTAATATACAATATTTGTTTTTCTCTTTCTGACTTACTTCACTCTGTATGACAGTCTCTAGATCCATCCACGTCTCAACAAATGACCCAATTTTGTTCCTTTTTATGGCTGAGTAATATTCCGTTGTATATATGTACCACATCTTCTTTAACCATTCATCTGTCGATGGGCATTTAGGTTGCTTCCATGACCTGGCTATTGTAAGTAGTGCTGCAGTGAACACTGGGGTGCATGTGTCTTTTTGAATTATGGTTTTCTCTGGGTATATGCCCAGTAGTGGGATTGCTGGGTCATATGGTAATTCTATTTTTAGTTTTTTAAGAAACCTCCATACTGTTCTCCATAGTGGCTGTTTCAACTTACATTCCCACCAACAGTACAAGAGGGTTCCCTTTTCTCCACACCCTCTCCAGCATTTGTTGTTTGTAGATTTTCTGATGATGCCCATTCTAACTGGTGTGAGGTGATACCTCATTGTAGTTTTGATTTGCATTTCTCTAATAATTAGTGATGCTGAGCAGCTTTTCATGTGCTTCTTGGCCATCTGTATATCTTCTTTGGAGAAATGTCTGTTTAGGTCTTCTGCCCATTTTTGGATTGTGTTGCTTGTTTTTTTTAATATTGAACTGCATGAGCTGTTTATATATTTTGGAGATTAATCCTTTGTCCATTGATTCATTTGCAAATATTTTCTCCCATTCTGAGGGTTGTCTTTTCATCTTGTTTATGGTTTCCTTTGCTGTGCAAAAGCTTTTAAGCTTCATTAGGTCCCATTTGTTTATTTTTGTTTTTATTTCCATTACTTTAGGAGGTGGATCAAAAAAGATCTTGCTGTGATTTATGTCAAAGAGTGTTCTTCCTGAGTTTTCCTCTAAGAGTTTTATAGTGTATCGTCTTACATTTAGGTCTCTAATCCATTTTGAGTTTATTTTTGTGTATGGTGTTAGGGAGTGTTCTAATTTCATTCTTTTATATGTAGCTGTCCAGTTTTCCCAGCACCACTTAATTAAGAGGCTGTCTCTTCTCCATTGTATACCCTTGCCTCCTTTGTCATAGATTAGCTGACATTGGTGCGTGGGTTTACCTCTGGGCTTTCTATCTTGTTCCATTGATCTATGTTTCTCTTTTTGTGCCAGTACCATATTGTCTTGATTACTGTAGCTTTGTAGTATAGTCTGAAGTCAGGGAGTCTGATTCCTCCAGCTCCGTTTTTTTCCCTCAAGACTGCTTTTGCTATTTGGGGTCTTTTTTGTCTCCATACAAATTTTAAGATGACGTGTTCTAGTTCCGTAAAAAATGCCATTGGCAATTTGATAGGGATTGCATTGAATCTGTACACTGCTTTGGGTAGTATAGTCATTCTCACAATATTGATTCTTCCAACCCAAGAACATGGCATATCTCTCCATCTGTTGGTATCACCTTTAATTTCTTTCATCAGTGTCATAGTTTTCTGCATACAGGTCTTTTGTCTCCCTAGGTAGGTTTATTCCTAGGTATTTTATTCATTTTGTTGCAATGGTAAATGGGAGTGTTTCCTTAATTTCTCTTTCAGATTTTTCATCATTAGTGTATAGGAATGCAAGAGATTTCTGTGCATTAATTTTGTATCCTGCAACTTTCCCAAATTCATTGATTAGCTCTAGTAGTTTTCTGGTGGCATCTTTAGGATTCTCTATGTATAGTATCATGTCATCTGCAAACAGTTACAGTTTTACCTCTTCTTTTCTGATTTGGATTCCTTTTATTTCTTTTTCTTCTCTGATTGCCATGGCTAGGATTTCCAAAGCTATGTTGAATAATAGTGGCGAGAGTGGACATCCTTGTCTTGTTCCTGATCTTAGAGGAAATGCTTTCAGTTTTTCACCATTGAGAATGTTTGCTGTGGGTTTGTCGTATATGGCCTTTATTACGTTGAGGTAGGTTCCCTCTATGCTCACTATCTGGAGAGTTTTTATCATAAATCGGTGTTGAATTTTGTCAAAACTTTTTCTGCATCTATTGAGATGATCAAATGGTTTTTATTCTTCAATTTGTTAATATGGTGTATCACATTGATTGATTTGCATATATTGAAGAATCCTTGAATCCCTGGGATAAATCCCACTTGATCATGCTGTATGATCCTTTTACTGTGTTGCTGGATTCTGTTTGCTAGTATTTTGTTGAGGATTTTTGCATCTATATTCATCAGTGATATTGTTCTGTAATTTTCTCTTTTGTAGTATCTTTGTCTGACTTTGGTGTCAGGGTGATGATGGCCTCATAGAATGAGTTTGAGAGTGTTCCTGCCTCCACAATTTTTTGGAAGAGTTTGAGAAGGATGGGTGTTAGTTGTTTTCTAAATGTTTGATAGAATTCACCTGTGAAGCCATCTGCTCCTGGACTTTTGTTTGTTGGAAGATTTTTAATCACAGCTTCAAGTTCATAACTTGTGATTGGTCTGTTCATGTTTTCTTTTTCTTCCTGGTTCAGTCTTGGAAGGTTATACCTTTCTAAGAATTTGTCCATTTCTTCCAGGTTGTCCATTTTATTGGCATAGAGTTGTTTGTAGTAGTCTCTTAGGATACTTTGTATTTCTTCAGTGTTTGTTGTAACTTCTCCTTTTTCATTTCTAATTTTATTGATTTGAGTCCTCTCCCTCTTTTACTTGATGAGTCTGGCTAATGGTTTATCAATTTTGCTTATCTTCTCCAAGAACCAGATTTTAGTTTTATTGATCTTTGCTATTGTTTTCTTTGTTTCTATTTCATTTATTTCTGCTCTGATCATGATGATTTCTTTCCTTCTGCTAACTTTGGGTTTTGTTTGTTCTTCTTTCTCTAGTTACTTCAGGTGTAAGGTTAGATTATTTATTTGAGATTTTTCCTGTTTCTTGAAGTAGGCTTGTATAGCTATAAACTTCCCTCTTAGAACTGCTTTTGCTGCATCCCATAGGTTTTGGATCATCGTGTTTTCATTGTCATTTGTTTGTAGGTATTTTTTTATTTCCTCTTTGATTTCTTCAGTGATCTCTTGGTTATTTAGTAATGTATCGTTTAGCCTCCATGTGTTTGTGTTTTTTACGTTTTTTTCCCTGTAATTGATTTCTAATCTCATAGTGTTGTGGTCAGAAAAGATGCTTGATATGATTTCAATTTTCTTAAATTTACTGAGGCTTGATTTGTGACCCAAGATGTGATCTATCCTGGGGACTGTTCCATGCGCACTTGAGAAGAAAGTGTAATCTGCTGTTTTTGGATGGAATGTCCTATAAATATCAATTAAAACTATTTGGTCTATTGTGTCATTTAAAGCTTCTGTTTCCTTATTCATTTTTGATGATCTGTCCTTTGGTGTAAGTGAAGTGTTAAAGTCCCCCACTATTATTATGTTAGTGTCAATTTCCTCTTTTATGGCTGTTAGCAGTTGCCTTATGTATTGAGGTGCTCTTATGTTGGGTGCATATATATTTATAATTGTTATATTTTCTTCTTGGGTTGATCCCCTGATCATTATGTAGTGTCCTTCCTTGTCTCTTGTAACATTCTTTATTTTAAAATCTGTTTTATCTGATATGAGTATAGCTACTCCAGCTTTCTTTTGATTTCCATTTGCATTGAATATCTTTTTCCATCCCCTCACTTTCAGTCTGAATGTGTCCCTAGGTTTGAAGTGGGTCTCTTGTAGACAGCATATATATGAGTCTTGTTTTTGTATCCATTCAGCGAGCCTGTGTCTTTTGGTTGTAGCATTTAATCCATTCATGTTTAAGGTAATTATCGATATGTATGTTCCTATGACCATTTTCTTAATTGTTTTGGGGTTTCTTTGTAGGTCCTTTTCTTCTCTTGTGTTTCCCACTTAAAGAAGTTCCTTTAGCATTTGTTGTGGAGCTGGTTTGGTGGTGCTGAGTTATCTTAGCTTTTGCTTGTCTGTAAAGCTTTTGATTTCTCCATCAAATTTGAATGAGATCCTTGCCGGGTAGAATAATCTTGGCTGTAGGTTCTTCCTTTTCATCACTTTAAGTATATCAGGTCACTCCCTTCTGGCTTGTAGAGTTTCTGCTGAGAAATCAGCTGTTAAGCTTATGGGAGTTCCCTTGTATGTTATTTGTCATTTTTCCCTTGCTGCTTTTCATAATTTTTCTCTGTCTTTGATTTTTGCCAATTTGATTACTATGTTTCTCCTTGGGTTTATCCTGTATAGGACTCTCTGTGCTTCCTGGACTTGGGTGGCTATTTCTTTTCCCATGTTAGGGAAGTTTTCTACTATAATCTCTTCAAATATTTTCTCTGGTCCTTTCTCTCTCTCTTCTCCTTCTGGGACCCCTATAATGTGAATGTTGTTGCGTTTAATGTTGTCCCAGAAGTCTCTTAGGCTGTCTTCATTTCTTTTCATTCTTTTTTCTTTATTCTGTTCCACAGCAGTGAATTCCACCATTCTGCCTTCCAGGTCACTTATCCGTTCTTCTGCCTCAGTTATTCTGCTATTGATTCCTTCTAGTGTAGTTTTCATTTCAGTTATTGTATTGTTCATCTCTGTTTTTTTGTTCTTTAATTCTTCTAGGTCTCTGTTAAACATTTCTTGCATCTTCTCGATCTTTGCCTCCATTCTTTTTCCAAGGTCCTGGATCATCTTCACTATCATTATTCTGGATTCTTTTTCTGGAAGGTTGCCTAGCTCCACTTCATTTACTTGTTTTTCTGGGGTTTTATCTTGTTTCTTCATCTGGTACATAGCCCTCTGCCTTTTCATCTTGTCTATCTTTCTGTGAATGTGGTTTTTGTTCCACAGGCTGCAGGACTGTAGTTCTTCTTGCTTCTCACAGATGCTCTTTCTGTTGTCTTGCTTTTCCTCTCCCTTCCCCCCACTGACCTCTGCACCTCGGCAGGAAAATGCACAGGCCTGGAGAGGGAGACCCGGCCCCTGCACCGCCCTGCGCAGGTGCTGGCTGGGGAGCTGGGCGCCAACAGGAGAGTGAGGGGTGCTCGGACACTCTTCATGCAGCTTCCAGTGGTACCCGTGACCCTTCCCACAGCCTCTCTGAGGGCCTGACCAGCTGCAGCTGCTGGGAGCACAGTAGACCTTTGTGAAAACCAGCAAATGAGTGAATCAAAGGAGCAGGGATTAGAGCCAGTGTGCCAGCTGGACGTGCATGTGGAGCTCATTGGAGAACTGCCGAGTCCCCTTTCTCCACTGCACTGTGTGTGTCTGTAACCCAGAACACACCCTTGCAAAACAGGAACAGCAAAGTGGCAGCTGCACAGAGCCCCCTGCTGTAACCCTGCTCCTACACCATGCTGTCACCAGGCTCTGCCCCATGTTTGTGTTCACTCATCTCCTATCAAACCCAAGGTGGGTCTCCTATCCACCCCATGGACACACACCCATTCTGAAATAAGGAAGCCCACATCCTCAGAGCTAAGCCAGTTCACCCAGCTGGTGCGTGATGGAGCTGGGATCAGTGTCAGACCCGCCCACCCCACTGCCTGAGTTCTGCGCCTCCCAAATGGGTCCCCTGTTGGTCATCATTCTGTTGGTCTCGGGACCCCCACTTGGAGATGGGTGTCATTATTCCTGTGAGGTGTGGATGGCTCTACAATGGGGATGGTTCTCACAGGGGAGCAGGGGAGATTTTGGTCCCCAGGGGATATCTGGCAATGTCTGGAGACACCTCCACAACCTGGGGGTGGTGCTGGAGTTTGCTACTGGCATCTAGTGGGTAACAGTCAGGGATGCCAGTAAACTTCCTACAGTGCACAGGACAGCCCCTAAAATAAAGACGTCTTCAGTCCCAAATGGCCATCGTGCTGAGGTTGAGAAAACTGCTCTGTAAGATCCCTCCATAACTAAGCCCCTACTGGTTTCCCAAATTAGCCGAAAACACGGTTAAGGGAGAGCACAGACTGCTCTCACTAATTATTCATTCATTTGACCAGTATTTACTGAGTGCCAGCTATGGGCCAAGCACTCCTCTAACTGCTGGAGACTTAACAGTGAACCAGACAGATCTGCTCACCTGGAGCAGATATTCTAACCAGGGCTGAGGAGAAAGACAGACACAAAATGAATCAACAAACAGAAAAATGGCAGATGCTGATAAGAGCTATTTGGAGAATTGCAACAAGGTGGTGTAGGAGGGAGGGATGAGGTGTCTGATTTTGATCTGGTGGTCAAAGTGGTCCCCTGCAGGAGTGATATTTAAGCTGAACCACAAGAAGATGCCAGCCACCGATGTATCAGGAAGAGAGTTTTCTAGGCAGAGGCGAGAGTGATTGCAAAGATTCAAGACAGGAAGGGGCTTGTTGTGTCTGAGGAACAGACAAAAGCCAACGTAGGAAAGGAAGACAGGAGGGAGGCAGGTGGGACAAATGTCACCTGGGTGTGAGGGGATCCACTGGAGGGTCTGATAGGAGACTGATGGGCTCTGGTCTGTTTCCAGAGATGGCCCACTGATGTAGATGGGCTAGAAGAGAGCAGGGAAGGCTGTTAGATGGTTACCAGGTAATCCAGGGGGAGTGATGGGGGCGTGGACGGTGTGGTGAGAGTGGGATAAAGGGAAGTGCAGAGATGGGGGACGGGGGGAGGATTTCAAGAACGAGGAGTTCTTTAGGGAGGGGTGAGGGCAGGACAGGAATCCAGGGTAAGTCCTGTATGCAGCCTGGGCAAAGGAGACCTGGACGAGAAGCAAGTTGGGGTGCAGTTCAAACTGAGCAGTTGGTTTTAGCCAGTTCAGCTTCAGATGCGCACGTGATCCCCCTGTGGAGCTGTAAGCAGGCAGCTGGATCTCATCAGTGGACTGGAGTTCCCAGAGGATGGAGCTGGAGAGAAGGGCTTAGGAGCTTCTCAGGAGTTACTGAAATGAATCCTCCCCCCCACCCCCATTTTGTTTTTGCCACTGAATGGGGTACTGATGGGGTGAGACCATGCCGGGAGCAGGCGAGGTCATCTCCCAGAACGCCATGCCTGTCACTGAGTTCTTTCTAAATGTAACAGGCGACTTCTTTTCCTTCTATACCCTTGAATATGTGCAAACTGCCTTCTACAAAAGGCCAGCTCTGGGCTCTGAGGTCCCGTAATGAACAGGAGAGCAGGAATATTGAGGAGGGATGGGAGGCAGGGTCATGGGGAGGAAGGACACGAGCAGCTCTCATCCGATGCTGGGACCTCTGCACACTCGCTGACACTTACAGGGACTTATCCCCAGAGGAGAGTGGACAGTCCTCTGGCACCCTTGACTGAGCACAGTGACTTGCAGCTCCTGGAAATCTGCACATGTGCCTGGAATTATGGAACGTGCCTGGCCTGTCTTGAGGAAGCAACTTCTCTGACCTAATTTATAATAATGCCTGACAATGACCGTGGCTGGATCCCAGAGGCAGCACCATGGCCTCCACCATTTTGATGGTCCCCAGGTACCCCCCACCAGATCTCCTGCCCTCTCACATGTGGCTTCCTGGACAAGAGAGGCAAGAGTGGCTCTCTCACCCTCAGGGACTAATCTCTTAGAATTAATGACCTTTTAAAAGAGAAAGAGCTCAGCTTTGTCACTCTAATACAATGGTTCCTGAATTCTTCATGGAATTAGCTAGGTCTTATTCCTGCTTCAAAGACAAGCAGCTGAGAGAGGCAGAAATGGGAATGGGGAAGAAAGAATCTGAACATTTTCTGACTGCCCACTGCATACCAGGTGTTGTACTTGGTGAAGATGTGTTTCCTCACTGAAGTCTCACAGTAACTCTTCCAGGTGGGCATTATCTGGGTTAGACTAGAGATTCAGAGAGGTTGAGTAACTTGCTCAAGTAATGTAAAAATAATAGGAAAGAAAATGCTCTCAACCTTGGGGTCTTCAAAGACGCCTGTGACCCCTCTGCTGCCACCCTGATGGTTCCAGCAAGCTGTCACATTAACCTCATGACAAGGCCCTGTTTTGAGAACTGTGACTGAAGAACTACTTGTCTTCAGGAAAATTTCTGCTGACCAATCTCAGCCACTCTTGGGCACAATTCAGTAGTCGTGAGACAGTCACGGATGTTCAGCTCAGTTGCTGCCGTCTCTCTGCCAGACTGATGGTGGTGGGAGGTTTAGGTTGGAGCCACCACGTTCTTATCACGTCACATCAACCACTAGCTCTGCTCGGACCCACCTGCCACATCCTTCATCTTGATTTGAAGATCAATATCTAGATTGCAAGGCATAGAAAGGCTTACGTTACCTACTTGGCTGTCTGTTTGCCTTTGGGTTAGCGAGGTTCCATTTTCAGCCAAGTAGAACATGATCAACAATACAGATTGTTTAAAATGGCCAACTTTCTGCAATTCAAAGCATTTGGGGGGGAAATAAAATCACTATCCCTGATGAGGTAGAGAAAATTGTCAAGAGCGTTTGACTCAAATGAAGACCATGGATCAACACTCTTCCGGGTTAAGTCAAAAAGTATGTAAAAGCCACTCTTTGAACCAATGCAGCTTTCTCTGATGCATTTACAAAGCTTTCTCAGAGAATCTCATTGTTAGATAAAGTTTTTTATTTTATTTAACAAACACATCTGTGCCAGATATGTTCTAAGTCATATACATATATTAATTCAAGAGTCCACATAATAAAACTAAAAAGTAGGTACTTTTGTAGGAAACACAGGCAAAGAACTACCCAAATTCACCAGCAGGTGGGTGGTGTTGCCAGCATCCAAGCTCAGGCTGCACTCTGCTATATCTAAAATGAAAAGACAAACAGCTCCAAAAATGTCCCTGTTTCTTAAACAAATTGCAGAGAATCATACTTCAGTATTCTTAATTGCTTCCCCCAACCCTATTCCAACATTCCTTACACACATAACTCTGCCCTCAGGAATAACAATCACAAAATTCACTCTTTTGGCTCGGGAAAATATTCTGTAACCTATTAATAAATGTGTCTCCTTTTTAGATTAAATTATTTCTCATAGTACACAGATCAAAATGGCCCTATTTGATCTTTGGCAAAAGACCAAAGAGGGCCAACTTATCTGTTAAGATGTTGGAGTGAAAAGATTATCTCTGACAGATGAAAACAATTAGAAATAAGCATAGGCTGTAATAAATTACTCCATGAGAAAGTAGACACCTTTTTTATTCCAAGACCTCTGACTAGTATCAAGAGTAGATTAAATGCATTCCTTTAGGGGAAATATATGCTATCAGAAAGTTCTACAGAGTCTGATGAATTGATATTCATTGGAATGAAAGTGGAGAAGATCCTCTATGTTAAGAATGTTTCTCCTAAGTTATTAGTATCCATTTATCATACCATCTAGCATATCTGAAGCCCTGGATTATAAATTTTACCACCCTTTGCTACTTTTATTTACTCCCTTTTCATGTGCATTCTCCTGTGCCTGCTTACCCAGCCTGGATCCCACTGTTCAGCAAATGAATGACCATTGTATTAAAAGCTCCTACTCTCCGTATCCCTGTCCTTCTGCTCTATACTCCCAGCAAATGCCACACCCTGTCCTAGCTCTGCAGCCTGACAACTTAGTTCTTTTGTCTCAATTCCTAACCATCCTAAGCCGCAGATTCAGGACACAGCCAGTTCATGTTCTCCAGCCCCCGTGGACCTGAGTGCTCTTCTCAGTTCATTTACTTGTTCTTGGTTATCTACTGTCATGGGCAGAAAAATGGCCCCAAAGTTGCCCCTGTCCTAATCCCCAAAACCTGGAATATGCTACATTGCATGGCAAAAACTAAAAAAAAAAAAACTTTGCAGATGTGATTAAGTTAAGGAACTAGAGATGGGGGAGATTATCCTGGATTACTTGATGAGCCAGTGTAATCACAAGGATCCTCATAAGAGGAAGACAGGAGGGTCAGAGTCAGAGAAGGAGAAGTGATGATGGAAGCAGGTCAGAGAAAGAGAGAGAGAGAGATACTAGAAGATGTGATACCACTGGTTTTGAAGCTGGAGGATGTGGCACTGAGCCAAGGAATGTGGGCCTCCTTTAGAATCTGGAAAAGTCTAGAAAACATCCTCCCCTAGAGTCCACAAGGAACACAGCCCTGCTGACACCTTGATTTTAGCCCAGTACGCCCTATTTGAACTTCTCATCTCCAGGTACTTAAAAGAATAAATTTGTGTTGTTAAAGCCACTAAGTTTATTGAAAGTTGTTAGAGCAGCAGTAGGAAATAGCACAATTATTCTTCCCATACCTCCAGAAAATACCCAAAACATCACCTCTCTCTTCACCAGTTCTAGATCCTCACTTCTCAGCAGACCACCCCACCTAAGATTTCACAAGGAAAAACAGAAACTCAGATATTCCTTCATCAGTTAGTACAGATCCCTTCCCCCATCCCTACACAGACACACACACACATTCTTTCTTTACCCTGCCTTTTGTAAAGAACCATAAATTGGTTTCATTGATCTTTCTGTATAGTTTGTCTATTTTCAATTTTATCAATTCTGCTTTTATCTTTACTAGTGCTTTCCTTTTGCTTGCTTTGGGATTAGTTTACCCATCTTTCTTTCTTACATTTCTTAAAGTGGAAATATAGATTATTGGCTCGAGACCTTTCTTCTTCCTTAATATAAGCACTTAATGCTATTAATTTCCCTCTAAGCACTGCTTTAGCTGCATCCCACAAATCTTGATATGCTGTGTTTTCATTTCCATTAAGTTCAAAATATTTTCCAATACCCTTTGTGACTTCCTTTTTGACTCATGGTTATTTAAATGCTTCTGGTTTAATTTGAAAGTATTTGAGGTTTTCCCAGATACTTTCTACTATTAATATCCAGTTTAATTCCATTATGATCTGAGAAGCCCTCCCTTTTCACGCCTATATTTTTCTCTCTGTCAATATATGTGTTCATGCCCCACCCATTCTTAAAAAGAGACCCAGCCTTTGATCTTACTTTGTCATACCTATTATTCTCTAACTCCCTTTTACACTTGCTATCTCCCCACCTTCCCTCCCATTCACATCTGAACCATCTAAGTGTCTTTTGATTTCTTCCTGCTTTCCTAAGCCTGGGGCTGTATACTCTCATTGGTTTCATAAGCTTCCCTAGCCTTCTAAGAATTGTTCTTTTTGTTTAAAGTAGCCAGCGTTCATTTCATTTGCTTCTAATCAGGAATCTTGACTAGTGTTGCTTAAAAGTACCAGAAATGTATCCCTTGGCCACAGCACGTCATAAATCCTCTCCCAGTTTCAGCATCTCTTCACTATGGCAACCACATCTCGTGATATATAGCAGCAGATATAGAGGCACAGTGAACAGCAGCCAAGTGAGGAGAGCATTTCAAGAAGGAGGAGGTAATGAACTAGGGCACATTCTTTTGAGAGGTCACGTAAGGTGAAGGCTAAAAATGACCATTTGGTTTGGCAATGTGGAGGTCAACCGTGGGGTGGCCACATAATTCATCACACGAACCGAGGCCTTTTTGCGAGTGAAAGGAGTCACAATTAATTAATTGGCTATAAGCCAACACCATAACAGGCAAACTGAGACATATGGTCTTCTTTTTCCAAGCATAGTGCCTTGAAAGAGTGGTTTTGGTGGAGCAGTAGGTTGAAAACACAACTGGTGTGTGTGGAGAAGAGAATGGGAAGTGAGGAAGGAGACAGCTCTTTTGAGGAGGAAGAGAATAAAGAGCAGCTGAGAACTGGGGTGGGTAAGAGGAGGAGGAATGTGGGGTATGATTTTTATTTTCTTGCCCTTTGTTTTAAGATGAGACATATTATAGCGTTTTATATTATAGTGTTTTCATTTTGATAAGAATTATCCAATAGACAGGGAGAAATGGGATAATAACAGGAAGGAATTTCTTGAGAAGTGAAAGGGAAGAGATGCAGTGGATGAGAGGGGCTGGCTGCAGACAGGAATGGAGACACTCCATCCACTTGAACAAGAGAGGTGTCTGCTGTGGGTTGAATTGTGTCCCCGCAAAAGATATGTTGTAGTCCTAACCTCCAGTGTCTGTGAATGTGACCTTATTTGAAAATAGGATCTTTGAAGATGTAATTATTAAAATGAGGTCATACTCCATTGGAATTAGGATTAGGTGGGCCATAATCCAATCTGGTTAATGTCCATGTGATGACAGAGGCAGAGATTTGAGTGATGAATCTACAAGCCAGAACACCAAGGACTGCTGGCAACACCAGAAGGGAAGAGAAAGGCATGGAATAGAGTCTCTCCTGGAGCCTTCAGGGAGAGTATGGTCCTTCTGACACTGTGATTTCTGAACTGTGAAAGGATACCTTTCTGTTGTTTAAAAGTACCCAGTTTGCAGTACTTTGTTACAGCTGCCCCAGGAAAGTAACAAAGCATCACAGCAGGGTTCTGATCCAGGGGGGCTGGGAAACAATAATGAGAAGATGAGGTTGCTTCCTTGTGATGAAGTAAAATCGAAGCGCTACACCTCCTATGTGTCAGCTAGGGGAAAGGTGAAGGTGAAATATCCTAGGACAGAGAAGAGAGACAATTAGCACCCTGGTTAAGAGATAATGAAAGACAGTGACAAAGGCTAACAAGAGTGCCTCGTGTGGGCAAAGAAGAAGGTTATAGGCAAACTGTCCTCCCTCCCCAGGCAAGCAAGCAGCCCAGAAAAACACTCACAAGTGATTATGCCTACAATCACCCTCAGTACTGACCACCTGCTTCCCCATGAAACTCTTCCCTCCTTGATTCCTTAAAGCTTCACTCTCCTTTTTCTCTCCTCCCTTCTGACCATCACATCTTTGTCTCTGTCTCAGGGCTCTTCTCCCCCCAACCTAGCCCCAACCAGCATTGCCCTTACACTCTGCTTTGGCCCCTGTTGTGCTCACTGCTTACTGGTGAACAGCAAGGGCACTGATGGTCCCACAGAGAGAAGGGGCCCAAGTTGAATGCACAAGGCTGTGGTCTCTCCTTCCCTCCCCAAAAGGACACCTCCACATTCTACCTCTGCTTCCATGAGGTTCAGTCAAGTGAAGGCTCAGAACACTTCCTCCCAGGCACCTTTTCTGAGTCAACTTCTTGAGGAGGTTCTGCAGCAAAACAAGTGGAAAATTCGAGAAAATAAGACAGATCCTAAAGCACGATGTAGTGAAAGAAAGTCCAAGGTGACAAACAAAGAGAAACAGGTGAAGCTTGGAGGTGGAGTCTAAGGCTTCGGGGAGCCAATGGCAGCATTTCGGGCCAGTGACAGTGCCAAAGGGGAGCCAGGGATGCTGCATGGGCCGGGGGGTCCTGGGGGGAGGGTGGGAGCTGAGGTGTGAATCTCAGTAAGGATGAAAACTTCCTAGTGAAGGCAAGTCTGAGAGACCAAGCACTGGGAGGCCAGGTAAAGATGTCTGGCGGGGAGGATCCATGACCAGAAGGCTGCACCCTTGGCTGGGATTTTAATCCCTCAAGCACTTGTTTTGGGGGCAGATGAGACCCACTCAAAGATGGAACCCAGCTGTGGCTCTCCTGAAACAAGCAGGCTCTGGACCAGCCATCGGGTGGCTGCTCACCCACACTCAGCTCTGTGCACAAGCCCTGGGGAACTTTTACGACACTTGTAGACACCAGTGAGGTGTCACCCATGGGGGTGTTGGCAAATTTCCCGAGGTCCCATTGTTCTCTGGTAACCCAGCCAAGCCTCTATCAGCAGGAGGACAGAGCTGGGCTCCCCGCAGGCTCACCTCCTTCCGGGAGCCTGAATCACTCCATTAACGACAAAATGGTTCAGAGCTCAGAACCGCCTGGTTTGAATTTCACTAGCTCTGTAATCTTTAGCTCCCGTTCTGCCACAACACCCACCTCCCATCTCTGCTGCTGCTCTGACATTAACATCTGTTCTCACACTCACCTGTTGGTTTTCTTAGATTCCCCTCCTTCTCTGCAGGATTCGGTTTGCGATCCTGTTAAAGCTGCACCCCAGTGATTTCTGACCAGCTGACCGGCCCTGTGACACAGCCAGCACTCAGCAGGAGAAAGTTCCCAGAACCCTTGTGCCAGCTACAAATGGGCACTTGCCACCTGCCTCTCCAAGCGCTAGAGCACAAGCTGCTGCAACCACTGGCTGTCAACACCCCTGAGAGGAGTTCAGGGTGGAGGGCAGCAATGGGGCTCTGAACTGGCAGAGCAGGTCTTCAGACAGATATTTTCAGGAGGAGATTTTATGAGCCCAGTTCCCGCATCTCCTTGTATCTAGAAAAGCACTAAAATCCTTCATGGTGACGTCTGCTCCTCGTGACTAGCAGAAACCTTCACGAGACTAGTAGCAACCTTCTGCAAAAATGTGCGCTTGAGGGTTTCCCTGGTGGCGCAGTGGTTGAGAGTCCGCCTGCCGATGCAGGGGATACGGGTTCGTGCCCCGGTTCGGGAAGATCCCACATGCCGCGGAGCGGCTGGGCCCGTGAGCCATGGCCGCTGAGCCTGCGCGTCCAGAGCCTGTGCTCCACAACGGGAGAGGCCACAGCAGTGGGAGGCCCGTGTACCGCAAAAAAAAAAAAAAAAAAAAAAAAAAAATATATATATATATATATATATGCTCGATTATGTGTACTCCCCCTCCAGCAAAATCACATATATGCTGACCTTCCTCCCACCTCAAACAGTCCTCAGTTTGCCCCCAATAAAACTTAACTCACAACTCTCATGTTGTGCATTTTTTCTTCAGTCGACACTTGCTTCGATCACAGCAGACTCCCTGGGCCACTTCATCTTAGCTCCTGCTTTGTTTTGTAAAATATGCAAGAGGATGTTTTGTAAACAATTATAAAATAGACTGGATTTCCTTCTTTATTTTCCTCTCCTTCCCTCCCTCCCCCTTGCTCCCTCTTCTTGCCTCCCAGCTCCCATCTCCAACGCCTTTCTCAGTGAGCACCCTCACACTTGCACATGATCCCTCATACCTGCACACAACCCTTACACCTGTACACACACCTTCATACCTGCACATACACCCTCACACCTGCACACACACACCCCACACATGCACACACCCCATCAACCTGTACACACACCCTCACACCTGCACATACCCCCTCACACCTGTACACACCCCTCACACCTGCACACACACCCCACACATGCACACACCCCATCAACTTGTACACACACCCTCACACCTGAACACACAGCTTCACACCTATACACATACCCTCACACCTGCACACACCCCTCACACCTGCACACACACCTTCACACCTGCACACATACCCACACCTGCAGGCACACTCATTAGTGAGCCTGGGGCTCCGTGCTGGGAAGACAAAGACGATTCCAGGCACTCACCATCCCGTGAGGCAGAGGAAACCTCCCCAGGGCCTCACTGGACTGTTTGGTGACCAGATACTCTTCAAGCTCAGTGCCCCCAGGACCAGGAACGCGGTTTTAAACTCATGACACGCCTCCCATCACTTTGAGGGTCATGCTGCGTTTTGTAGTATTTCATCCCCCTAAAATCCAGCAAATGGTCACTTCCAGGGCTTCCCTGAAGCAGTAACCCCTGTAAAGAGGGCAGGCTGTAAAGCACAGGCCCGCAGCATCCCTCACTGCGCTTGGGTACCACATCTGCCTCCCCGGGGCACCCCACAGGGGAGCAAGGCCAACGGAGCAGGGCTGGCCCTGCAGAGCCCTGCATCCCTGTGTGTGTCACACGCCCACACTCACACCCAGAGCGGCAGTGAGAGACCCATAACTGAGCTGCAGCACTAATGAGGCACTTTATAAGCAACGGGATCCATTGGATCCGTGGAAGAGAGATATAACAAAATAATTCGGTTTGACAAAAATGCCCGTGAGCAAGACAGAATGTGACAGGGCTGACAGCTTAAATCAGTTACTTAAAAACGCAGAAGCTGGGGCTTGGGAGCCTCGGGACTCTCCCCCTGTCTGCCTCCGCTGGCTCTGAGACCACCTTGGGAACAGGACACGTACTACAAGATTTAAAACACCTCTAAGACGTGAGCCTGATGGAACTGGGTCGTCTCTGCCACAGAAGTCCCAGGACAGACTGACCACTGTCCCACACCTGGTCCTGGGGCCGGGGCACAGCCCCTGCCTTGGGGAAGGGTCTAGCGTGCAGATCTCAAAGCAGCCAGGGACAATGTGGTCCACAGTGTGGATGCAACCTGACTGGGGAGCCCGTCAGATCTGGGTGTGGCACCAAAGACGGGGTTCAGGGGTACAAAAGAGCGTGGTTAAGAGCTGACACAAAAGGACAGGAACCAGGGAGACCAGGGCAAGTGGGAATGGGGTGTGTGTACAGGTGTGAGGGAGTGCAGGCAGGTGGGAGGGTGTGGGTACAGGTGGGAGGGGTGTGCGGGTATAAGGGTGGATCACGGAGAAGGGGGTGGTAGGTGGGAGCTGGGAGGCAAGAAGAGGGAGGAAGGGGGAGGGAGGGAAGGAAAGGGAAAAAAGAAGGAAATCCAGGCTATTTCATAAATGTTTACAAAACATCCTGTTGCATATTTTACAAAAATAAATCCTCTTCGTAACATTTCAGTGTGTTCAGGATTCACTGCTTGGTGAGCCTTCGGGCTCCCAAGCCCACCACGTTATTCCCTCATCCAGCCCGGGTCTGGGTTTCAATTAACTCCAGGTAAAGCTTAACATCACCTCCAGCGCTGGCCTTCAAGGGTGAAGATTAAATTAAGAAACAGGACAGGGCTTCCCTGGTGGCACAGTGGTTGAGAGTCCGCCTGCCGATGCAGGGGACACGGGTTTGTGCCCCGGTCCGGGAAGATCCCACATGCCGCGGAGCGGCTGGGCCCATGAGCCATGGCCACTGAGCCTGCGCGTCCGGAGCCTGTGCTCCGCAATGGGAGAGGCCACAACTGTGAGAGGCCCGCGTACTGCAAAAAAAAAAAAAAGAAAAGAAAAAAAAGGAACAGGACATAAAGTTGGACTCTAATAAGGAGGAAGGACCCACCAGAGATTTTAAATGCTAATTGCACATGCAGGCGACCTGCAGTGGGAGGAACAGAGCTTCCGTTTCCTGTGAAGCATCTCTCCTTCAGATCCTTCTGTGTATCCACGTGATCGTCCATAACAAAGCTGAGTATAAATTATAGAAAAGATCATCCTAGGGATGTCGTAATCCCACAGGAGCTGGGCCACGGAGGAACCTACTTTTTATTTATTTATTTTTAACTGCTTTTTTATTTATTTATTTATTTTTGGCTGTGTTGGGTCTTCGTTTCTGCGCGAGGGCTTTCTCTAGTTGCGGCGAGCAGGGGCCACTCTTCATCGCGGTACGCAGGCCTCTCACTGTTGTGGCCTCTCCCGTTGCGGAGCACAGGCTCCGGACGCGCAAGCTCAGTTGTTGTGGCTCATGAGCCCAGTTGCTCCATGGCATGTGGGATCCTCCCAGACCGGGGCTCAAACCCGTATCCCCGGCATCGGCAGGCAGACTCTCAACCACTGCACCACCAGGGAAGCCCCGGAGGAACCTGCTTTTGAAAGAAGGTCAGAAAAGCCGGGGAGAATTTCCTTCTCCTTCCCCGGCTGCGAGTCCAGACCCCACATCGGGCGGTGACTCGGGAGATGCCTGGCAACATCTCTCCTTCCTACGAAGGCTCACCCTCTTTTCCAAGACGGCCTGGAGAAAGAAGTTTGTTTGTGACTTTCAGATGTCCTCGGTTAATAAGAGTGAGAAGTGCCCCCCTTCTGATCGCCTGACTTGCCTGTTGGGACCATCCAATTGACAGCATAACCTGAACTCCAGGACCTCACGGGCAGGCAGCTGAAAATCAACCAAACCTACAGCAAAGTGAAGCTCGCAAAGGCCCCCCCACTCCTCCCGAGAGCCCTGACTCCGGATCCCAGGCCCTCCTCCAAACTTCCCTCCCCCACTTCTGGGAGCCCCCAGGGCTCTGTGCTCGGGATGCTGCTTTCCATCCCAGGGGTCCTCCACAGGCATCTGGCCACTGGGATGCCACATGTGAACACTGACCCCAGTGACGACCCCAACCCCAGGGCACCAAGGCCACCCGAGGAGTCCCTCTGATAGGAATCACGTGTCCTCAAAGACGGGGAGGGTGTCCTGGGGGCCCCTCAGCAGCACTGCTTTGCCTCCACAACTCAGGCCCCTGGGGAGCAGTGCCTTCAACGTCATCCCTTGTGGCTCAAATGTGGCCCGTGGGGCTGAGCTGGGGAAGAGAAGGGACCCCACATTCCCTTCCTGCCCTGTCCCCACCTGAGCCCTCACTCAGCCCCTCCCCTCTCCTTCCCCCTTAGAGAGCAACCCATAAAAAAACAGCTGCCTGGGATATACCAGGGCCTCTGACGTTCCATGGCTAGACCCTGGTTAAGCTGTGTCCACATGCCTGGTCCACGAAGCAAAAAGAGCCTTTGTTAGAAGTGGGGCGGGGAGAGCAGGGGACCAAGTCAGAAGACCCCTGCGCATCTCCCACAACAGTAACCACTGGGCAGCCCGGTGACCTTGGACTCAGAGAGGTGGGCCAGGTGCTGCTTGCCATACCTGCCCTGCAAGTGTGGGGAGTGGTGTACAGAGCAGATACTCCTTGGGCAAACCATGCAGAAATCCTAAGGTCCTACACACGTGCTAGCCATTGCCCGGATTAATAATGACACTGATAATCATAGCAATAGTAATAGGTCAGAATACTCTGGGGAAAACCTCATTAGAGGAACTTATTCCCTCTGTTGTATGGAAAGGTGTCTAAAGACACCTCCAGGTGTTGGAAGAGGACAAACTCCCCCTCCCCTCTCCCCAGAAAAGGAACTAAATACAATGGGGGTGGCCAGAGTGGGCCCCGTCTGAAACGCTGGTGCAACTGGGCGGTGCTTAAATTGTCCGGGGAGGGGGACTTCTTTGGTAAAAATACAACTTAATGGAATCCATCATTGTATTACATTGCTAGGGCTACTGAAACAAAATACAGTAGGCGGCTGTATTTCCTCACAGTTCTGGAGGCTTGAAATCCAAGATCAAGGCATGGGCAGGGTTCGTTCCTTCTGAGGCCTCCCTCTTTGGCTTGCAGACGGCTGTCTTCTTGCTGTGTCCTCACGTGGTCTGCTTTCTGTGCGTGTCTGTGTCCTAATCTCCTCTTACAAGGACACCGGTCATACTGGGTTACACCCCACCCATATGACCTCATTTAACCTTAATTACCTCTTTAAAGACCCCATTTCCAAATCCAGTCACATTCTGAGGTACTGGGGCTTAGGACTTCAATATATGAATTTGGGAGTGGACACTCCATAACAATCATTATTATTTAATCTTTCCACAACCAAGTAAAAAGGTTATTAAAGATAAAGAAACTGAGACCAAAAAAATGTCTCTAACTGCCTGGGGCTTTTAGGACTCGCTGCCCACTGGGGGGAGTGGTCAGGGGACACTGCAGCTATGCCAAGGTCAAAGTCTCCCAGGGTGGTCCAGCCAATGACTGGGAGGTAGGGGAGCTTGGCCATTTCCACCAACGAGGACCTCCCCTAATGGGCAGGTCTGCTCCGGGCCTCCCAGACAGGCAGGGACTTTGTAGGGTCTGCACGGTGCGTGGGCTGAGAGCTTTCCCCCCGGTGCCCCTACCTCTCTTTTCGCGGTTGTTTGTCCCCAATAAGCCTTTTGAGCGCCTCCCTCCATCTCGGCTGCCACAGATGGTAACAGACCCCAGACTGCCTGACCACCCCTGGTCGTGGGAAGATACACCATACAGAACAACTTCCCCTTCATGCTCAGTCATCCTTAGAGGTGCTGGTTGGTGGGCAGGGATGGGGTGTCAGGCATGCACTGCATACCATACACCCCTTAAAAATATTGGAAATTGCTCAAAACTGATACTCTCACCTACACTGGGCTTGCATAGACGTTTTCTGGAGTGATGCAATGGAATTGGTCACAGTGACCGGGGCAGGAGATACCAGGGTGCAGTGGGCTGGGTGGGAAGAATTTTCTATTCCTGAGGCCTGGATTCTTTGTGAAGACTCAAGCTTAGGAACCCTCAGCACAGCCCCCTTTCAAGGCCCTGGGAGAGGGGATGGGGGTCCCAATGTGCTCATAAGGACCTATGCTTTTGTGACAGGTGCCAAAGTTTTTCTTCTTAAAGAGGGGCCCTGGAATTGTCTAAACTTCAGACCCCACAAAACTGAGCTCCGTCCCCACTTTTCACAAACATCCTTCCCTACACGTTAAAATGTTACCACGGGCACGTGTTACAGCTTAACCGTGTTTTCGTTGCTATGTTACAACCCAGAATGAACAGGAGAGGATGTAGAAAGGGAGGGAAATTAACATACGGTTCAACCGCTAGAAAGAAAGACCTTGGCAGAGCAAAGAAGGGAAATACTGGAGACTGAAAAGGATTTTTACAAATCAAACACCGAAACGAAATGACTCCTCAAAACTCCTGGGAGTGGTGGTATTTGCTGTGGAGGAAAAACACGGGGGTTGCTTTCCTGGGTGATGCCATGTAAGGTTCCATGAGAAACAGCAATGAAACCGGCAGTCAAAGCATGCTTCCCGACCTCCCTTCACATCCTGCAGGGAACGTTAGCCCACAAGCAGGGAACAACAGAATGCTGAAACGGGGAAAAGCAGGGCTGCCAGGACGGCAAGTTGTGCTCAGGCCACCTGCGCAGTGATTCACACGCCCTCCCGGGGCCTGAGAGTGGCTCACAGACCTTGCTTCCCTACCGTCACCGGGATCCCAGACCCACCAGCCCCGCAGATGTCTGCGCCATTGAGAGGAAGATAATTGCCCCCGTTACGTTTCCTTTTACGAAGCCCTTCAAACGTGGTTTTCCCTAGAAGAGTAGCAGAGCTTTCCAATAAATACGCTTTCTTGTAATTCTCACGCAAGTCAGGGCGGTGAGGCAGACCCCCTTGGTGTCCAGTTTTCTCAAGCAGTGAAAAGAACCATCAGACTGTTCTAGACCCAGCTGCACCCCAACCAACTAAGCAAGTGACTTAGGGCTTCTGACGTAACCCCTCCTGTCGCGGTTTCGCCATCCGTAAAAAGGAATCATGACATTTTTTGAGAAGCTCAAAAGAAATCACGCTTCTGAGAGAGCCGTAAAAACCAGAGTGCTTTCCAAACATTAAGACTTTATCATTCACAGCTTTGTGGGGTTTTTTTTACATCTTTATTGGAGTATAATTTCTTTACAATAGTGTGTTAGTTTCTGCTTTATAACAAAGTGAATCAGCTATACATATACATATGTTCCCATATCTCTTCCCTCTTGCGTCTCCCTCCCTCCCACCCTCCCTATCTCACCCCTCCAGGCGGTCACAAAGCACCGAGCTGATCTCCCTGTGCTATGCGGCTGCTTCCCACTAGCTATCTACCTTACGTTTGGTAGTGTATATATGTCCATGCCACTCTCTCACTTTGTCACAGCTTACCCTTCCCCCTCCCCATATACCCTGAGAAAACCATAATTCAAAAAGAGTCATGTACCAATATGTTCATTGCAGCTCTATTTACAATAGCCAGGAGATGGAAACAACCTAAGTGTCCGTCATCAGATGAATGGATAAAGAAGAAGTGACACAGCTTTGTGTTTTGATGTGGAAATTTTGGTTGTAACTTAACCCAGAATTATACTGGAGCCAAGAGCAAGTCTTCTAGATAAATTCCCTCTGAGGAGATCATCATTCTGCTGTAAAGGCTGTGTCTCGTCTGATATTCCCTCATTTCTATGC
Organism: Monodon monoceros; assembly: GCF_005190385.1. Taxonomy (NCBI): domain Eukaryota; kingdom Metazoa; phylum Chordata; class Mammalia; order Artiodactyla; family Monodontidae; genus Monodon; species Monodon monoceros. The sequence goes on along the minus strand of NW_021703772.1, from coordinate 5,822,115 downwards.
ATGTACCCGTAGGTCTTCCTCATCTTTCAAACCCTTTGATCAGGTTAATACTCACCTTGCCCATATTTCACATCTTTCCTCTTCATAATTCAACCCTGCCTACTAGACTCATTGCTCCATTCAGCAAATTGTACAGAACTTCTGGCAGCCCCATTGCTAGACCAGAGACGCGTGGGGAAAACATCCAGACAGACGCTGGTTATGAAGCAGTGAAGTAACTGCTGACATGGGGCCAGGTACCCCAGGCCCTGGGAACACCAAGGCGGGCGTGATCAGGGCACAGGATCAGATTTTATTAGTTTTAGTTTCTTCTTATTTCTCTTTCCCAAAGCCTGGGCATTTGCACAGATCTTTGAGGTGACCAAATCTGGATGAGTTTGTTGAAAATGAATTAGAAAACAGAGACATAATTTGAAATAAATGAATCAATTAGAAGGAAAAACATATTCCAGGTCTAATGTACAATTAAAGAGTTGATGATCCAAGGACACTTCCTCTATTCTAGAGTATTCTAGAGAGGAATATAAGAAGACATGACTCAGAGTGAAAGCAAAGCCCAAAAGATAGCACAAGTGAACTAGACCTAGAAAGATGGTCAGCAAACGGGAATCTTTCACCAGTTGAGACCAAGGTCATTCTTGAGGATTTATGCACCGAAGTTTTCAGTTTGTAGGATTAAGAGAACCTTATAAGTCAGTTGTGTGTTAGATCACTTGCAAAAGCTTTTTAAAGTCAGGCATTGTGTGTGATGTGAAGTTATTGTTCTGAGAACACGTCATCGGAGAACAAGTCCTTATCTGACCAAAACAAATAGACTGGACCGTCAGTGTTGACGTCGCTGCTTGATGGTTTTGGAAGTGACACAATTCTAAAAGCACGATCACCCACTGTTAACGAAAAATTAAATGAGAGGCCATACTTAGTGCAAAACATAAAAAGCCCAGCCAGGGAAAGACTCGTGTGAGTTTCCCCCAGCAGGACATTCCTCTCTCTTCTGCCCACTCTGGGAACTTGAATCTCGACCCTACTTGCCAGTGAGGACCCCTGATCAGAACCCTCCCCCTTATCCCAAGATCTGGGTTCAGATCCCAGCTCTGTTACTCCCCAGCCCTGTGAGCTAATTCTTTGGCTTCTCCAAACCTTCATTTTCTCAACTGAACTAGAGATAATGGTGCTTGGTCTCAGTTGCTATGGGAATTCATCGTGACACTGTGTGCGGCATTACGAAAGTGCTCAATAAAAGTTAAATATTGGGGCTTCCCTGGTGGCGCAGTGGTTGAGGGTCCGCCTGCCGATGCAGGGGACACGGGTTCGTGCCCCGGTCCGGGAAGATCTCTCATGCCGCGGAGCGGCTGGGCCCGTGAGCCATGGCCGCTGAGCCTGCGCGTCCGGAGCCTGTGCTCCGCAGCGGGAGAGGCCACAGCAGTGAGAGGCCCGCGTGCCACACCCCCCAAAAATAAGATAAATATTATTATAAAAGATAGATAGATATTATTATCAATTAATGTTTCCTGAAGGAGTCCCCTGAACCCAAAGTGTTGCCAAGATTGCAGAAAGGATTAGTATTGCAAGAAGGGTATATGTTAAACATCTCATCTAAGTATGATAATGGCCAAGACAGAGGGCAAATTCTTAACAAAAGAAATCCCCCCACCCAGCTCCTGCCAAGCAGATCCTCTTCCGAGTCCCTCCTTCTAACTCTATTTAAATTATGGTGTCCTTCTGAGCGTCCTCGCACCAAGAATTTAATACAGATATAGCCCTTTCCTTCTCATTCTTTCTCTCTCTCTCTCTCTCAGGCGCTTGATGTTCACAATTTAAGTACAGCCTCCAAGCCTTCACCACAGACGTTTCCAGAGCTTTGGATTCCTGAACCCTGAAGGCTGCTGCACAGAACTACATAGCATGCAAGCCTGGGGAGTTTCACTCCTCCCCCATGAGGGCTCGGAGGAAGACTGGCTGTCTCCAGTTTTCCTCACCTTCCAGAACCCTGGGTGGAACAGAAGTAATTCGATGCACCGCTCATTGTGTCTTTGTGTTTTTGCTTGTTTTATTGGGAAGAGAATTTCCAGATGAGGTGCTGCGTTCCTCAGTCTCACAGGGGCCCCTGTTCCTTCCTGTGTGCCTCTTCACCAAGCACTTGCCACGCTTCCCCCAGCAGCAGCAGCCTGAGATTTTCCTGAAAGAGTAGAGCTGATGCTTATTTAAACACTTACTTAAAAGCTGTTCTTGTGCTGTTGACCATCAATAGGGTCAACATCTGGGCTAGAAGCACGTAGATGGGCCAATGGAAGTGCACAAGGAGTGTGAAGATCTTTGGGTCCCATGCTAACGCCCACCAGAGAGCACCCCTCATAGAAAAGGCACTAAACAGCCCAGCAGAGGGATAACTCAGCCAGTTAAAGGCAGCCAGCCTCTGTCATTAGCCACCCCAGCACTGGTCCAATGGGTTCACAAAAGGAATGGCAGCAGTGACAGGAATGGAGACAGTGCATGACTCAACAGCTGTTTCATCCAGCCTGTGCCACCACCAAATCTGCCAGCAACAGAAACCAACGCTGAGCCCCTGATGGGGCACAATTTCAGTCCCACCAACCGTCTAGGGGTAAGTTGATTACATTGAGACCCTGACACCCTGGAAAGGCATTTGTCTTGACTGCAGTTGACATGAATTCAGTATGTGTTTGCTATTACCGGCAAGGCCTCAGCCAACATTGTCTGGGGACTTGAAAATGTTCAATCCATCTATTTAAGACACTACACACCATCACTCTGAACCAAGGGCTGTATGTTAAGGCAAAGGAGGGCCCAGTACCATAGGATCCAATGGTCCTATCCTGTATAGCATCACCCAGAGCCTCCTGGCCTGAGAGAAGGTAGAATGGCCTTTGTAGGGTGAAGCTGAGGCTCCATCTTGGAGATGATACCTTTCAAGGATGGGACTCCATCTTCCTGAATTCAATATCCACCCTTAAACAACAAGCATTATATGGTAGTGTATCCCCGGTAGGTAGACCATGCAGCTTCAGGGACCAATACGTACAACTAGGAGTAGCTCCACTTACCATCATTCCCAGTGACCCACTTGGGGGAATATGTGTTTCCTTCTTCATAATTTTAGGATCTGTGAGTGTAGAGGTCCTGGCTCTCCGAGGTGAAAGGCTTCTACCAAGAAACACAGCAAGAGTCCTATTAAGCTTTAAGATCCAGCTGCCCCTTCTCTTCCAGGTCTTTGTGACAAGAAAGCAGCAAGCAAGGAAAGGAGTCTTCATAATGGCCCTGGTCTTCACAGTCAGCAGGAGGCTGGTTTACCGTCACACAGTAGGTTTAAGAGAAGAATATGCTTGGCAGCCGAGCAATCCTCTGGTATTTCCCTGCCAAAGCTTGGTGGTAAATGGACAAGCCCAGCATCCATGGTCTAAGCAGAGCATGGTGACCAGGGTTCAACCCACTCAGAGATGTGGGTCTTGGTCACCCTCTGCAGGTAAGCCATGCAGACAAGCAGAGGTGCCATCCAAGGGTTGGGGTACTTCCTAATGGGAGTAGACCAGCCACAGCAAGGTGGATATTATCTGTCCCACTAACCTTCCCCTTCTGAGACTCCTCTGGAAATCAGACCAACCAAAATCCCAGAGGAGCTGTTCCCGGATTGGTAACGTGGTCATATGAAACACGTGGCTCCAGCATGTCAGGTGGATGGTATCGGATCATGTGATGGGACACCCTGATCCCCCTTCAGGACTGGGGCCTTCCTTCCCCCAGCAGCTGAAGTCATGGCTGTTGATGACCCACTGCCGAGTCCCCCAGCTTCCCGGGGCTGCTGAGATCAAGGTCACACTCCTTCCCGAGGACAGCCTGCATCCAATGACTAGTGGATGCAAAGGTACAAGGCTCAGCCCATGGGTTCGATTCAGGACAACTCTGAATGCCATCCCAGCCCCAGAGCTTCCCGTAGGGTAAGCCGAGGCCTCCGCTGCAACTGCATCGCGGTTCAACCTCTCCCTCTGCCCAGTCTGAGCCCATCATGCTCCTCAACGTACGTCCTGCACCCAAACTCTATCAGGCTCTAGAGGAACCTCACCTGAGACACCTGGGCAAGGAGCCACTGCCCTCTGTTATTTCAGTTCATCAATAAGACCCTTACCAGAGTATCAGGTTAATATTGACCCCCTACCGCATATAAAACACTGCACTTAGTAGGCCTGGGGAGTACAAAGACATTTATTTCAGTTCAGCCAACATACAGTAAGCACTTTTACTGTAACAAGGTGAGGTACTTGAGATAAAAACAAGAAAAAGAAACATCCTTCCCTCCTGTGGTTGGGGAAGGGGCAGACCACCAGATGGCTTATGCACAAGGCTAGAACGGAGAAGAAAGAAAAGGCAGCAAGGTTTTTAGAAGGCTCAAGGTCAAGCTCACAGTCAAGGAAAGCTCACATCTCGCTTTGGCCACCTTTACCCTATCTGCGATTACTCCCAGCATGCAACGCATTCTGCTCATCGCAAACCTCTCTTAACTTCACAAACAGTAGTTGAGGACCAGACAGGAGAGTCGTTTCAAGCACAGGCAGCTGTCCCCTGAGATCGGATACTCAAAGTCTCTGATCAAAGTCTCAGGCAAAGGGGAGCAGAGCTCTGCCAGCGGGAATGAGCCTCCTGGGAGAAAGGAGAGCCAGTCCTAGGAGGACCACTGAACGCCAAGTTCCACAGTGACCTCCATTCCTGTGATGACTTAGCAGCTCAGGTCCTTAGTGGGCATCTAGGAAAGTTCAGTGGGGAACGCACTCAAGGGCAAGCAGTGTGGAGGAGTAGAACCCTAGGGCAGTTATTGTCTTTGCATCTGATGGGGTCCAGCCTTGGAAAAGAGAAAGCTTTCTTATCCCACCAGTTAACAAAGGCACCACCCCTTCTGAAATAAGATCCACAAAAGCCATTTGGCTTATTTAAGCACGCGGAACTTGGTAACTGAGAATGTGAAGATGCCACACACAGAATCCATCTCTCTGTTCCATGATTTCCCCTTGAATCCCTGTTGTCCCCTCTGGGGATGGAATTGAGCTGGGATGGTTCAGACAAGGAGTAACAGCCAGGAAGAAGATTTCCAAAGCTAGCATCTACACCCCAGGTCTTCAATAAGCCAGAGATTTTCTTCTAATCTGCTGGTGAGCCGCAGCCCAAGCATCGAAGAGTAGGTACATCCTGAAATAAGGTGCACGGGGCATGCATTTCCTCAAGCTGCTGTAACAGCTGACCACAAACTCGGAGGTTTACAACACAAATGTACTCTCTTACAGTTCTAGAAGCCAGAAGCTCAAATCAGGGTGTCAGCAGGGCCACACTCCCTATGAAGGCACTGGAGGAGAATCTTTTCTTGTCTTGCCCAGCTGCTGGCAGCTCCAGGCATCCCTTGGCTTGTGGCTGCATCACTCCAGCCTCTGCCCCCATCTTCACCTGGCCTTCCCTCTGTGTTTTCCTCTGATAAGGAAACTTATTGGATTTAGGTTCCCCCAGTTAATCCAGGGTGATATCTCAGGATCCTGAACTTTATACCTGCAAAGACCCTTTTCCCAAATAAGGTCACATTTATAGGTATTGGGGGCGAGAATGTGGACATATATTTTGGGGGCCACCATTCAACCCAGAACACATAGTAACATTACTACACGTGGTAGCTTACTGGGGAGTCCAACAGAAGTGTTAAGTGTTTTGTTTTGTTTTTTTAACGCTAAAGACATTAACACCCTCTGCACATAAAGACTCTTTCCAAGGTCCCCCTGCAGCCAGATGTGGCCTTGTTACTAAATGCTGGTCGGCAAGGTGTAAACAGAAGTGTCGAATGGCAGCTTCCAGGAAACATTCTTAAAAGACAGCTAGACCAAGCCTTTTTACTTCTTGTTCCATTAAGCAGCCTGAAATGTAGATGCATTGAAAGTCTGGTGGCCGTTTTCACCCATGAGGATGAGGGCTACATCCTCTGGTGGCAGAGCAATGCTTCAGAAGGAATCCATGTCTCCCCAGACCTCATGGAGCCCCCTACTCGGGCTGGGCTCCCTCCCCCTGAACTTAACGCAAGAAAGGAAGAGACTTCTCTCTTGTTTCAGACCTCTTCTATTGGGGTTTCTCTGATGTATGTGGCCAGATCTAATCTCAGCTAAACAAGGACCCACCTATAGTTGGAGGGACAGTCTCAGAAACACAGTGGACTAGGAGAGCCACTGTGGATCGTACCCCCTTTCCAAAATAGTCTTCTGCCGTGCACGAGATCTGATTTCAACGTCTCCAGAAATCTAGGATGTCCTGAATCGCTCTCTGGCTGCTTTTCCAGGATGGAGACCTGGACTCCAGGACTGGCCCAGGACCACCCATGGAGGTCTCTGCAAAGCCAGGTCCTATGGCCAGGAAAAGGAAGCTCCATTTCTCTACCAAACTAAGTCAGGGCATTATCAGGGAACGAAATGGATCAGATGGGGTTTGGAAGATGCCTTTCATTCTTCCCACTTGTTGACACCCAAGACTGTACATCCCTGAAGGTCCATCTTTGCAAATATTTGGACTTTCAAAGTCTGTTCCAGTCTTCCCTGGAGCATCAATTACAAAGGCCCAACGTGTGTCCCATTGATGGCAAATCTCCTTGCAAGACTCCCCAGTAAGCAGGAACTGTCCCCTTCACAGGGACTAGCAATAGACAGGATGATGTGCACAAGGGCTCCAAACACCATAGGCTCATAGACCCTAAGTGAGGGCCATGCTTGGTTGGATGCTCTTCTGTTGCCATCTTGAAATTCTTAATCATTTCTGAACTGGGGCCCTGCATTTTTATTTTGCACTGGGATGCACAAATTATGTAGCCAGTTTCTCAAATGTGTACCAGGTTCTCCCGGGACTCAGGAAATATCTTCTCATAGATGGTACATATAAGGCTGGTTCACCCATTTCTCCACTTTTGGTCACTAGAGATATAAAAACGCCCCCTGTTCAAATGCCCAGTGCCAGGAGACCTGTGTGGCCATAAAACCAGATAACACATACAAGTCAGACAGATGAGATCATTTGTACTTAGACAGCCAGGCACCCTCTAATCTTAACACACCTGAAGTGTTGATAAGGTTTTCCCCGTTCGGTAGATGGAAGGACTGAGAACAGGGAGGGACCCTCACCACTGAACAGTGCCTGGAACCCATTAGGGGTTCATTAAATCTCTACTGAATATTGAAATATTGTTTGAGAGATGTCCTTACTTTGTTGCATTGAAGGCAGATTTTGAGATGAGATAACAGGTGACCTACACAACACTGGGCATGAAATGCTTGAACATCAACTATTCATTCAACAAATGTTTACTGGGCCCCCTCCATATACCAGGACCATGCTAGGTGCGAGGGTGCCATAACAGGCCCCGAGTGCAGCTCCTGGGCACTGTCTGCTGGTATTACATGTGATAAACCATGGTCCGCCTGGATGAGGGATCCATTTTCAGTTGGGACCTTGAATCAAAAAACTCCCTGTCTTCCCGAAGGGAATGAAGAGATTAAACAAAGCCCTCCATCACCACAGTCCAGGGACATGCATTGACTGTGGCAGGTAACTGACACATGAACAAAGATTACTAAATGAAAAAGAGAAGTTACTTTGGTGAAAACAAGTCAAGTATTCCACCAGCCCTTCTGCAGAGCAGACTGCGGGGAGCCTGCACGGTGATCTATTGATTTCTGCTTCAAGTGAACTTTGAGCTATGGCATTAGAGCCAAGGCTAAAAATTAGTCCCAAGTAGCTAGAAGGAGGCTTTTTTTAAAGTACTATATTTTTAGCACAATCTCTACTGAATGAGAACAATGGGAAACAGAGAGAAAATCAGCAGAAATTGGGAGACGAGAAAACGAGATGACTCAGCAGTGAGATAATCCCTTTGCCACATGGTTCAAGGCTTGTCACGGCCTCAATGAAAGACACCCACCAGGCAGGACACACACTTGCCCAGCCACGGAGGATCTTGGTGAAGACTCTGGTACCCAGAATCAAGCAAAATCCCTCTAAGGATCCTGTCTTCACAAGACATCGCTATGGGTGTCTGTCATTCATTTTAAACTGGCACCTTCACAGGGAGTGAAACACATCCAAAGTATCCAAAAGACCAGAAATATAAATTTAATAAAATTGATAAAAATGAACATTTTTCAAATTGCAGAATTCATTTATTACAAACTTATCATCTTCCTAACACTTTTCCTGTCTTCATCTGAGAATCCCATCTCCCTGAGAAAGTCCAAGCCACTTCTCTCGCCAACATAAGTGAAAAGTACCTCCTTTTAAAAAAAGTTCTGTTTATTTAATTATCAGTAACATTGGACATATTTTCATAAGTTTATCATCCATGTGAATTTCTTCTTTTTTGTGAATTTTCTCCTTTCAGACTTCACCAGTTTTTCTTTGGGTTATTTTTTTTATTGATTTGTCCGTCAGATATGATTCAAATATTTTCTCCAGTTCTTGTGGGTCTGATAAATTTTTAGCACCTTGTACCATTCAGAAGTTTGGGGATGTTATTGTTTTATTTTGGTTCAGTTTGGTTTTTAAGTTTTACGCAGTCCTGTGTTAATAATTTCAGCCTTGGTCTCGTGCTAAGAATGGCTCTTCTCAACCCAGAATTATAAAGAGGCTTTGTTTTGCTTCCTTCCAGGCTAAGAGGTTATTTTATTTGTTTGTTTCTGTTAGGGAGAAGGGGGCTGTTTGTTGTTAATTTACTCGTTCATTCAAAAGCATGAATCATTGCTCCCATAGCAAGAAACAAACTCGGGTAAGTAGGTGGCTCAGACTTCGTGTGAGTGAAGATCACTGTGGCCTTTCAGTGGAGGAGGCTGGAGCAATTAGGTGTCCAGGGCAAGTCCCACGTCCAGTGACAGCAAGAGGAATTTAGAACACAGACCCCTTAGAGCTACTTGCTTCCTGTTTCAGATATGCCAGATGCCATTCCCAAAGCTCCATCACCAAGACAAGTCAGTTCTGAAATTGTTTTGACATTTGTAAATAGCAGCAAAGCTCCAAATGACTTTTCCAATCATTTTGTTGTTGTTTCCTGGAATTCTATTTTACTGAACGTTGCTTGAATAAGATAGGTTTATAAAATATTTTGGGATGCAAAGGTTTTCAACTTAATGGAATCTGAACTACAATGGATTTTTTTTAAGAATCGACAAAACAATAATTCTCCCCACTGCCCACTGAGAAAATTTATTCATTCATTAAAAAACAAAATTAAACCTATATGTTTTGAACACATATCCTATATTACAAACTGTGGTCAACTGATTGCAAATATGGCCCCTGTATCCACGTCCTTTGCAGTATGGCATGGCAGGCTCTCCTATCAAGAATTGTCTATTCCCCTGCCCTCGAATCTGGGCTGGCCTTGTGACTAGCTTTGGTCAATAGGGTGTGTCAAAGATAATACCGTTCATGGGGGCCTGGGGGATCCCCTTTCTCTCGAAACCCTGCCATCGTGAGATGCTAACAAGCCCAGGCTAGTCTGCTGGAGGAATATGAGGGGCCTCATGCAGCAAAGCCAATCATCCTAGTGGTCCCTGCAGAGGTCCCAGCAGAGTTCAGTAGAGCCACTGAGCTAAGCTCAGCTCAGGTCAACAGAATGGCCCAGTCCACCTGTAGACATCTGAGCAAAAATTAAAGTTTATCGTTGTATGCCACTGAAGGTTTCTGGTTGTTTATTACCTCACAGCGTTGTATCAATAGATAATTAATATTAATATTGATATTGATGGTTCTGACATGTATATCAACGGTGTATATTCAAGAAGGAGAAGCTCAACCAACCCCTGCCCTCCAGGAAGGTGCAGTCTAGTGGGGAACACAGACCTGCGAGGCAGCACCCAGGATACAGCATGCTGTGCCTTGTGACAGCTGTAACAGCTGTGACACTATGAAGCGGTGACAGCATCTTCTGGTGGCACGGAAAGGGGATGCCCTCAAGGGTCAGGGGCTCAGAGAAGACTTCCCAGGGCAGGGGCGTCAGTCTTGAAGGAAGGTCTTTGACTTTGCCTGTGCAAAGGCACAAACAGCGTGGCGTTTTAGTATAACTGTGGTAAAGAGCAGAGCAGCGCAGCAGCCTCACTTGCAGTTTCCTGGAGGCCCTGACAAATCTCAGGTCTCTGAGCTCCGCCTCAGAGTTTCCGATTCAGGAAGTTAGGATGGGGCCCATGGATCTGCACTTCTCACCAGTGCCCAGGCGGCGCTGGTCCTGCTGGGCTGAGAACCACAGGTTTAGTGGTTAAGAGCACAGAGTCCGGACTGCCCCAAATGAACCTGAGTTCCAGTTCTGCTTGTCTCTGCCAGATTGTGAGACTTTGAGAAAGTGACTCAGTTTCTCTGTCTCAGTTTCCTCCACCAAAAAGTGAGCATGATGGTACTGATCACCATGGAGAGTGGATGTGAGCGTTACGTGAGTTAATGCGTTAAAAGCACTTAGCACAGAGCTGAGTGCACAGGAACCAGGAACAGTCGCATATATTATGTGAACTATTACTACGGCGATTCCTGAGCACCGCTGGAACACAGAGGAGTGACCGCACATGGCACGGAGGGGTGAGTGGACGGCCAAGAGGGGTCCCAGGTTTGCATTTTATTCCATAGGTTATACTGAGCCATAGAGGGCGTATGGGGTGGGAGGGTGTAACACAATTAGATTCATGTTTCAGAAAGATCACCTGGGCAGTGGAGCAGGGTATGAGCTGGTGGAAGAAGGTGAGCTGTTGGAAAGGCATCGGGTGGTCTCTGTACCCACCTTGATGAGTGATGGGAAAGGGCATGTGCAGGTGAGAGGCACCTGCCCCTCCTTTAACAAGCCAGGAGTGGTGCTATAGAAAGTCCTTCTGTGTTGACCCCTGCGTGTGCTGCCACTTGGACATCTGATGGGCATGTCACACTGAACATGGTCAAACAGACCCCCGGTCACTCCCTGCGGCCAACTCTGCCCAATTCAGGAAACGGACACCAAGGTACCAAGAGGGCCAAAAGCCTCAGACTCCTCTCTCCCTTCTCTCCCTCCTCTCTCACCTCCCTCCAGGCTCTCCCTCCTCCTTCTTCTTTCTTCTTCCTTTTCTCTCTGTCTCCCTCTGTCTCTGTCTCCCTGTCTCTCTGTCTCTCTCCTCGCATCCATTCTTTCAGCAAATCCTATTGGTCCAACGTCTACAACATAACCACGCTCCTCCATTTCTGACCACCTCCTCTGTCCTCACCCTCAGTCAAGGTCCCATCATCTCCTGCCCAAATTACTCTGTTTCCCCTTTACTGTGTTCTTTGTTCCTACTCTTCTCCCCTCTAATGGACTCTCCAAATGGCAGCCAGAACAATCCCTTTAAAATGCAAATCTGACCAATGACTCCCCATCAGACTCACAGCCAGAAGTCCTTGTCACGACCCACAGGCCTCCCCATCTCTGCTGTGCTCCAATCACGCTGACCCCCTCGCTGTGCCTCAGATTCAACGTGTGTGCCTCAGGGCCTTTGCACTTGCTGTTTCCCCAGCGGAGGTGGCTCTTCCTGCAGGAGGATGCACCGTTCACACCCTCTCTTCAGTTACGTCCCTTCAGATGTCTCCTCCCCTCCACAAAAAGCTTTCCTGCTCGAAAACCACACCCTTTATCTCTCTCTGCCTCCTGTGGATGTCTCATCTCTCGCTGTGCCCATCACTGCCTTGTTTCCTTGCTTACAGTCTGTTTCCTGGTTTGCATGAAACTCCATGAGCTCCGAGCCTGGGCCTGCTCCACTCAGGATTTATCCTCAGATGTTGGCAGTGCCTGGCATTATTGGCCATCGGCCAGCATCATTAAATATGGCCCCGGAAGACTGAGCACGGCCCAGTGTGATGGAGTGAAACCTTGCTCGTGGATTCCAGCCTTCTGTTTCACTCGGGCCCCAAAGAGAAGCTCCTAGTCAACCACAACAACAGTGGGACTGTTCACCTGACCCGAGGGCAGGAAAGTTACCTGGTCTGTCTGAAGCTTGGTGTGTCTAGGGAATGGATACCACTTGCCAGTATCCCGAAGGGAGACTTCATCAATTAGATATAGCCTGGGAGAGAGTCAAATTTCATCACTGCGGTTTGTGTTAAGGGGGAAAATATATATCTCATTGCACAATTTATTTACATTTCTCTCCAGCTCTCATGACTTCTGAGAAATCCCTTTTGGACAGTTTCGAGTCTCAGGGGCAGCCCTGAAGCTCCCTTCTCCACCCTGGTCCTGGCATCAGGAATGATGAATGGAAGGTCAGGAGAGAAGCTAGTGTTTGACTAAATGCTGTCCATTCTCAGGCAACAAGGAGGAAAGGCTGATAAAGCACTCCCCCATCTGCCAGGTGCAAAACCTTTAGCAGAAAAGTATATCACCATCCTTATTAATAAAGTCCAGGGTCAGAAAATGGCCAAATATTCATAGGACAAGCTCCACTCAAAGCTTCGAAGCTGACTAAGCTTGTTTAAAACACATCATTGAATTAAAAATGAATATCAAGCACATTAGATGTTGAAAAAAACTTTAGCTAAAAGGGATAAGCGATGACGTTTTTAAAACTTGAATTAATAATAGATCTTTTCTCATTCTTTCATTTCCTTTTTTAAATTTTTTATTGAAGTCTAGTTGATTTACAATGTTGTGTTAATTTCTGCTGAACAGCAAATTGATTCAGTTTTATATATATATATATATATATATACATTCTTTTTTGTTAAATTTATTTAGTTGGTCGTGCCAGGTCTTGACTGTGGCATGAGTGCTCCTTAGTTGCAGCTCACAGGCTCCTTAGCTGTGACATGCGAACTCTTAGTTGCAGTATGCGTGTGGGATCTAGTTCCCCGACCAGGGATCAAACCCGAGCCCCCTGCATTGGGAGTGCAGAGTCTTAACCACTGCACCACCAGGGAAGTCCCTATACATTCGTTTTTTTATATTCTTTTCCATTATGGTTTTTCATAGGATATTGAATATAGTTCTCTATGCTGTACAGTAGGACCTCGTTGTTTATCCGTTCTGTATGTAACAGCTTACGTCTGCTAAACCCAACCTCCCACTCCATCCCTCCCCAGACCCCCTCCCCCTTGGCAACCACAAGTCTGTTCTCTATGTCTGTGGGTCTGTTTCTGTTTTGTAGATAGGTTCATCTATGTCATAGTTTAGATTCCGCATATAAATGATGTCCTATGGTATTTGTCTTTCTCTTTCTGACTTACTCACTTAGGATGATAATCTCTAGTTGCATCCATGTTGCTGCAAATGGCATTGTTTCATTCTCTTTTATGGCTGAGTAATATTCCATTAGACAGATGTACCACATCTTTTTTATCCATTCATCTGTCGATGGACATTTAGGTTGTTTCCATATCTTGGCTATTGTTTTGCTTTGTTTGTATGTTTACCAAGTAGTTTTTCTCATTTTTTTTATATTGAAGTCTAGTTGATTTACAATGTTGTGTTAATCTCTGCTGTACAGCAAAGTGATTCAGTTATACACATATATACTTTCTTTTTTTAATATTCTTTTCCATTAGGGTTTATCCCAGGAGATTGGATATAGTTCCCTGTGCTATACAGTAGGATGTTATTATTTATCAACTCTAAATGTAATAGTTTGCATCTACTAACCCCAAACTCCCAGTCATCTCTCCCCCACCCCCCTCCCCCTTGGCAACCACAAGTCTGTTCTCTATGTCTGTGGGTCTGTTTCTGTTTTGCAGATAGGTTCATCTGTGTCATATTTTAGATTCCACATATAAGTGATATCGTATGGTATTTGTCCTTCTCTTTCTTACTTACTTAGTATGATAATCTCCAGCTGCATCCATGTTGCTGCAAATGGCATTATTTCATTCTCTTTTGGCTGAGTAATATTCCCTTGTATATATGTACCACATCTTCTTCATCCATTCATCTGTCGATGGACATTTAGGTTGCTTCCGTGTCTTAGCTACTGTGAATAGTACTGCTATGAACATAAGGGTGCATGTATCTTTTTAAATGATAGTTCTGTCCAGGTATATTCCCAGGAGTGGGACTGCTGGATCATATGGTAGTTCTAATAGTAGGTCATTTTTGACATGTGAGCCATATTGTACAAACTTCAACCACCAAACAAAGACCTGTCAGACTTAGGAAGAAACAAGCATTTCCTTCTCACTGAAGCTTTGCTACGCCCACTTGGGGGAACCCCACGTAACTGGTGCTGCATTTTTCTTCTCCGTTCATGGTAACTGCAGGCAATGGGGAATGAGATTAGGAAACCACCCCTGCACTGTTAGGGACTCACCACAAGGCTCTTCTTAAGGCCTGGAGAACATAATTTACCCTCTTGCAGCTTGATCTCTTACACCAACGCCGTGATTGATATGGGTCTCAGATTTCTTTTTTTAAAAATAAATTTATTTATTTATTTTTGGCTGTGTTGTGTCTTCATTGCTGTGTGCGGGCTTTCTCTAGTTGCGGCGAGCGGGGGCTACTCTTCTTTGCGGTGCACGGGCTTCTCGTTGCAGTGGCTTCTCTTGTTGCGGAGCACGGGCTCTAGGCATGCGGGCTTCAGTAGTTGTGGAGTGCAGGCTCAGTATTTGTGGCTCGCAGGCTCTAGAGCGCAGGCTCAGCAGTTGTGGCGCACGGGCTTAGTTGTTCCATGGCATGTGGGATCTTCCTGGACCAGGGATTGAACCCATGTGCCCTGCATCGGCAGGTGGATTCTTAACCCCTGTGCCACCAGGGAAGTCCCTCAGATTTCTAAGTTTCCTTCATGGTAAAGATCTGACGAGCCTAACAAGAGGATTCTGGCTGATGCATCATTTCTAGAGCCAAGAGGAGAATGGCAGGTGATGGCTCTGAGTGAAATACAGAGTTTGTGTTCAGCACACCGGAAAGCAGGGCCACTGGAGGCGGGGTTTGGGCAGAGCCTCCCCTGCCCTTTGGACTTGGGGTCTGAGGTTAGAGATGAATAGAAAGAACACAGTCTGTGCTGGCTTTGGGGGACACAGGTAAGAGATCACCTGTTCGTGGTCTTCTTAGGGCATGGATTCCATGGAAATGGGACCTGGTGTGGCCTCAGGCAAAGCAGGATGCTGTCAGGTGGGCTCAGGGTATTGTCCCCTTCTCCTTGGGTCTTGCTCTAGGGCATCAGTGAAAAAAAAAAAAAGAAAGAAAGAAAGAAAGAAAACCTCCATCCCAGGTATTTCCAGTCTCTGGATGTGCATGATTATCTTCAATGCACATGGTAGACTCAAAAGGTTTTGGCTTCAACCAATCCAGCATTAATGTTTGTGAACTTGATATGCATGTTTCAGTCTCATTCCAAATCGACTTTGTTCATTTTCTGTGGCTGCTACAACAAATCACCACCAATGCAGTGGCTTAAGAACAGCACAGATGTATTTATGATCTTAGCAGCTCTGTAGGTCAGAAGTCCTACAGGGGTCTCATGGGGCTCAAACCAAGGAGTCTGCAGGCTGCGTTCCTCTCCGGAAGCTCTAGGGGAAGATACGCTTCCCTGCTTTTTTCAGCTTCTAGAGGCACCTGTGCTCCTTGTCTCTTGGCCTTTTCACCCTCAAAGTCAGCCAAGAGCGGGCTGAGTCCTCACAGCCCATCACCCTCACTTGCTTCTACTGTCATATCTTCTCTGACTCTTCTCCTGACTCCCTCTCCCACTTTTAAGGATCTTTGTGTTTACATCGGAGCCCATCAAGATAATTCAGGAAAATCTCCCTATTTAAGGTCAGCTGACTAGCAATCTTAGTTCCATCTGCAACCTTGATTTCCCTTTGCCATGTAATGTACATGGTCACTGGTCAGGGATTAGGGCATGGACAGCTTTGGGGGTCATTGTTCTGCTCTATATTAACCAAATTAGCCACAGAGGTACCCCACAGTCAGAAGATATTTACACACATACACACCCTGCACACATGCACAAACACACAGCCTAACAATATTTCAGGCCTAAACTGCAAGACAAGGTGGGTAACTGGTCATGGTCCAACACAAGCTCACTTGTCTTCTATGCCTCAGCCAATATTCACCCTCCTTCTTGTAACTTTGTGCCATTTAATCATGTAACACGACAGCATTCTATGGGGCCTCCGTAGGACAGAAAACCCTTATGTCCTCCACCTGCCTCTTGTCTGTAGAAAACCTTTAGCCAAAGAATAAATTTAATTAGAGCAATGGGAAAAAATGCAGAAACAAAGGAAAACAGTCAAACAAGACAAAATAATAATAGTGTCACCATTAAACAGTCAACAACCTTTAGTTCCTCCTCAAGGGCTATAGGTAACATTCTGAGCCACATCCTTTGAGCTGTTTTGCAGATACTGAAGCCCCCACCAGGTAGAAGAAGTCAACTACATGATGACCAGACTGTAACCCTGACATAAGCTTCTGCATCTTGCACATTTCTGAGAACTGGCCTCAAGGAAATGGGAACAAACTGACCCTGGAGCTGAATGTTAATTGTATTTAAAACAATCAAGATGATGCTAGTCAAACCACTGCATGACCAATTTCAAGATCATTGTCAGAGCTGACTGTGCTGCTTTGCACATAGCCCCCACTTCCCCCCACCTATACACTCCTGAAACTTCCCTTTAAAATCCCTTGCCCCCAATCGGCAATGGGGAGTTGGTTCTTTGGGACATGAGTCCCCTTATTCCCAGGACTGCCAGCTTTCTCAATAAAGATGTCTTTCCTTTAGCCCAACACTTGTCTCTCAGCCGAGACGCAGCCGAGCCTGGGTTCCGTAACAATCACAGCAAATGAATTAGCCTTCACTGGTATCTGAACCTTTGAAATGTTGAGAGCAAAGTATAAAAATACTCAATAATATGCAATTTAGTATATTCCTGTAGAGATTTTTAAAATGACGTTATAAAATGCAAATTAACTTTAAAACAAAATTTCCAATGACAAAAATCCTTTCATAGACACCAAATATCTTTAAACACATTATTCTTCATTTTGTCTTTGCATAGGCACTTCTTGTAATGCCTTCACTATGTCAGGCATGTTGCTAGGGGTGTGACAATGCCCTAGAGAGGTAAGGGGACTGCATTTTTTTTTTTTTTTTTTTGCGGTACGCGGGCCTCTCACTGTTGTGGCCTCTCCCGTTGCGGAGCACAGGCTCCGGACGCGCAGGCTTAGCAGCCGTGGCTCACAGGCCCAGCCGTTCCGCGGCATGTGGGATCTTCCCGGACCGGGGCACGAACCCGCGTCCCCTGCATCGGCAGGCGGACTCTCAACCACTGCACCACCAGGGAAGCCCAGGGGACTGCCATTTTTAAGTTTACATCAGAGGGGAGAGGATAAGTTGATCACTGTTTTCTCATCTCTATAACAAATCAGATCTAATGTTTTAGATATGCCAAGTCATGGATCAAAAGTATGCATGTTGGTATCATTTTCACTCTACCACCTAATTATGGTTACTTCCCACACACAATTATGTCGAGAGGTCAGGAAAGCGCAGGGCTGGGGAGCAGGAGGGCTGAGTTTCTGCGTGAGCTCAGCAGCTCTCTAACTATATGAGCAAGATGAAGCCATCCAACCTCAGTGGGCCTTTGCCGCCTCACTGGAAACAAGGAGAGAACTGCACCAGTGACTTCTAAGATCTCTCTCAACATGTTTATTTATGTTCCAGGCCAGGTTAGGATGACATTCGGGGTGGGGGGGGAATCCCATTAGATGCTCAATATACAGAACACATTAGTGAAATATTACTATGAAAAGAGAGGTTGACCAGTTGTCCCCAGCCAGGGCCACCCACAGGTCACAGTACATTCTGCTGGTTAAAACATTTCAAACAGAAATAACCCCAGGAAAGGACCCACCCTATGCAGAATTCCTCAGAGCAGAGAGGGTGATTCTGCCTTTGCTGGGTCCATCAATACCTGTGTGACTCTCCCTGGACTCCTCCCTCCTGTGGCTCCCATGACCCATGTAGACACATCTGGGTTGTGGACAGTCCTCTGTGTCCATTTTTCCATTAGCCCCAGGTATCTGGCATCCACCATGCTGCTGGGGCCCCTCTGGGTTCCCTCTTAGACAAGACCAAGTTGACTCACACCAGTGCCTCTTCTGCATGACCCATGCCAAGTCATCAGGAAATATTGTGGAGGTCAGTCCCAGCTTGGCCCCCTCGCTGATGGTTATAGGCTCCTGGGGCTTTCTCAGGCCCCAAAGCCCAAGCACCTGGTTCTCCCGACTGCAGAGAACGCACTGCAGACCACCGAATGGCCTCATGAACTCTCTCGTCACTAAGGGTGAACTACCCCCTCCCCACTTAAGGGAAGAGGAAGCAGGGGTGGGATGAACGTGAAACATACAAAATGCAGCAGTTCTCTTCAAAGAAATCTCTTCACTCATTTATTTTTCCCCATCGGATCCCTCGGTACATCCTTAATCCTAGATGAGTGCTTAGGACTTGTGAAACATATTTTTAAAAGACTCTCTTGTGTAAATTCCGTCTGACCTCATAGGCCGTTTGGTACATATCTATCACACTGGAACGTGTGACAGATAACCACATGCTTCATTAAACGTGCTGTGCATATGTCATAAGTCAGGGAAATATGTCATAAACTTAGGAGGTAGATGCTGTAGCAGACACGGTGGATTGCCTACCCAAATTGACTTTCCACGCCCATCCTTGCTGGCATATTTATTCAGCATGCTCCCTGCAGGCTTCCAAGATCCCAGGGAAGGGGCATTTCCCCAGATGGAAGGTGAGGAGTGCCCGGAATCCCATTTCCCTGTCCGTCTTTGCGACTGAAGCTAGCGTGGAACCCAGGTCTGGTCCTTGAGATGGAGGAGGAATCTACCAGGAGCTCCAGGAAAAAAATCTTCCAGGCTCTTCAAAAGAGACAACCAGGATAAACAAATGTGTTGTGCCCATACGATGGAATCTTATTTGGCCATAAGGAGGAATGATACCTGCTATAACAGGGATGAA
The DNA here is from genome assembly GCF_005190385.1 of Monodon monoceros. NCBI lineage: Eukaryota > Metazoa > Chordata > Mammalia > Artiodactyla > Monodontidae > Monodon > Monodon monoceros. Next base: position 5,803,135 of record NW_021703772.1, on the reverse strand, counting down.
CTTAAAAACATGATGCTAAGTGAAAGAAGCCAAACACAAAAGCCACCTCCTCCTGTATATGAAATATACAGGAAAAGCAGACCTATAGAGACAGAAACACAGTAGTGGTCGTCATGGCCTGGACGGAAGGGAGAACGTGCAGTGACTGTTAAAGGTGCTGTTTGGGGTGATGAAAACATTCTGCAGCAAGATGGAGGTGACGGTTGCACAACACCGTGAATGTACTAAACGCTAACGATTTACCCTTTAAAATGGTGAATTCTGTGTTTTTTCAATTTTATATTCAAGTATAGTTGATTTACAATGTTGTGTTAGTTTCAGGTGTACAGCAAAGTGATTCAGTTATGCATATACCTGTGTTATGTGTGTTTTATTGCAACTTGGAGCAAGGAGGGAACCAGGAAGAAGCAGGTGTTTCCCTGATGTCCTTGCAGCAGTGAAGGATGGCCACGTGACCCTGGGCACACACTGGGCTCCAGCCCAGTGGCCGAGGATGGCTGAGCACAGAGATGCAGAGAGACGGGGACCCTGATGTCTATGCTGAGCCCATCACACTCAGCTCGGGAACATCTCCCGCTCTGGGTTTCTCATTATGGAAGATTTTTTTTAATGTGCCACGTAAAAGCAGCGCTCATTGGAATAATTATCATCTCTTTTCGGACCGCTACACAATTTCCTTCTCGACTAACTGCGGATCACAAAAAATACAGTTTGCCAGGAAATATTCCCTTGAATCCCCAGAGGACAAGATACTTCTTTCCAGTCCCCTTGAGAAAGTCTCTACCCAATCAGCAGAACTAAAGACCAAATTTGATTTCACCTCCATTCCAGATATGATTAAAATAATTTTGTTATAGAGGGAGGGAGGGGGTCAGGAACGCAGGAGTTGAACAGAGCTGGCAAGGTTTAATTTCTTGTTTGTTTCCTGCAGCCTCTGGACGTTTCTGAGGTCCTTCAAGGGTATGAATACATCCTGCAGAAATCATGGAGTAAATGGTACCCTTGTGGCCCAAAAGACTTCAATGTGGCTGATTTGCTGCCCAGGTGAGATATAAATGCTCAGAGAAGTTGCTCTCAATGCCTGGAGGCTGCAGCTGAGAACTAATGCTATTTAGCTTGCATCAATCTTCACAGCCATCTATCCAACCATCCCTCTATTCAGTGACCCCAAATAAAATTAGTTTTACGTCATTTAAATTTGGAGACCAAAAACTAAGTTTGCAACTTAGAGTGAGAGCCTTCAACAAGGGAAAGAAAAAAAGATCTGGTCCCGTGGGAATTCACATGAAATGGTTCTAGCAGTCCGATGGTCTGGAAGATCACCAGCGAGCAGGAGAGGAAAGAAAGGCTGGTGTGAGACGACATGATAAGAGCCCAGCGGAGTCCTGCCGTAGCCGATAAAACCGTTCCCAAAGGATTCAAGAGCAGCTCATTTTGCCCGGAAGGGCCCAGAAATCAGCTACTCAGGGAAACACGTACAGTTACTGGGAGGTGAGAGTTCGCATGATTTTATTTTCTTCTTTATATTTTTTTCCTGATCTGTTGATATGTCCCACAATAAACACGGATTATTTTTCAAAATAAGAAAAACATCTTACTTTTTAAAATATTTTTAATTCATACTGTCTACAAGGTAATGGGAAAATAGGTTTTGAAAGACGTTTGGATAAGAAAGGTAAATTCTTTCCTATCTTCTTGTGTTTTTTAAACTTTTTTTTTAAACACGTTTTGAGATGTTCAGGTTTTTCTGGGATGTGTGATTTCTCAGGATAGCAATTGGATCCCCCAGGCAGCTCTGCCTACAGCTCGCTGCCTGAAGCCTCAGTTGAAATGGATGTAAAACATTTATTTTACCTAAACTGACAGTTTTCAGCCCATTGAACAAAATCAGGGAAACACATGTTTCAGAGTTTGATGTTTAAATAAAACCATAAACGTACTGGGTGGAGAAGGGGGATGTTGCCCCTTTCTTGCATTCAAAGGACCTGAAATTTGAGGTATTCCCTGTGATAAATAATGTCTCAGCAACTCTGGGTGAGAGAATATTCTACAGACCCATTACGGCCTCTTTAACCACAAAGCAGGAGAGGAGGACCACAAGATGATTTCCTACGTGGAGACATTCATATTTAGCATTTTGCTTTGCCAGAGAATTCTTTCCTCAATTTAGTGTAAACAAAGATGTCAGCCACACCCTGCAGTAAAAACCCATCAAGCTTTGCTCCTCTCTGTGCATTAGGAAAGGAAAACTCTTTCTGTTTGCCAAGTATTTTGTTTCCTTTAAAACTTGGAAGTGCGCAGATTTTCGCAGCTGTCCAAAGCCACCTTTATGAATAAAATACTTTTCATATGAAAATAACTAATGAAATTAATAATAATAAAGCTTAAATATAAGATCTGCATAAGAACAGCCTCCTCGGAGCACCTCCTCCCAGGATGGCTTCATAGGGGAAATGGCAGGATCCTGGCCACCCACATAGAACCTTGATTAACAGAGCATGTGTGTACGTGTGTGGCTGTGTGTGTGTGTAAAGTTTCAAAGCTGTTGATTTCAAATCTGAGAATCTCCCCGCTCCCCATCACCATTAACTCTCACCATGTGCTATGTCTTCGTTGACTCAGTTTCTGAAGCAGGAGGAAGAGGTCCTACTCCCATCCCAGGGATCTCTGAGTGAGCCGTCCTTGCCAGGGGCTTCCTCACCAGTCATCTGCACCATTTGGAGGGAACTGAGAAGTTCGTTATCCTCTCGAGTAGATTGAATTGTGTCCCCCAAAAGTTGTCTCCAAGTCCTAACTCCCAGGACCTGTGAATGTGACCTTATTTAGAAATAGTGTCTTTGTAGATGCAAGGACCTCGAGATGAGCCCAAACTGGATTTAGGGTGGGCTCTAAACCCTATGCCAGATGTCCTTACAAGAGAAAGGAGCAGAGATTGAAAACATAGAGACAGAGGAGAAGCTCAAGGGAGAGGGAATGTGAAGACAGAGGCAGAGAGCCAAGGGATGCATCTACAGGCCAGGGATTGGCAGCTGCCACCAGAAGTGGGAGAAAAGTATAAATGGATTCTTCCTCTGAGCAACCAGAAGGAACCAACACTGCCAACACCTTGATTGGGGGTTTATGGCCACCAGAACTGTGAAAGAATATATTCCTGTTGTTTTAAGCCACAGAGTTGTGGTAAGTTGTTTCTCAGCTTAAAGAAGTGAATGTACTCTCCTGACATAGAACCTGGTGGTTCAGCCACAGTCTCCAAACCCTGGGTTATTCCACCTCCTTTTAGCTGCCAGCTCCACCCAGAGCTCAGCCCCCTCCTTCCATCCCACCTGCTCAGGTCTCTTCTGCTGTGTTTCTCCTACCTGCCAGTATAAGCCTTGGCTGCATCAGAATTACAGGGGGAGTTTTTAAACAATACGAGACCAGGACGGCACCAAAGATAAATTATAAGACTGTATTGAGGTGGGGGGTGGAGGGTGAGAGTGAGGCCTGAACACCTGAATTTTGTAACAGCCTCCAGTGCTGGTAATTTCAGCTGAAGTACAGGACACTGTACCAGCTCTGGGGCCTCCAGCTGGCATCCACCCTACTCCCCTCCCCATACTGCCCACTGAGGTCTCTTCCACAACCACACTGGTGTAGCTCCCTGCACCCATGGGATTCAAATTTGAGGTTGCATAAGAATTTCCTGGGTAGTCTATCAAAGCGCAAATTCCCAGGCTTCTTCCCACAAAGACAATTCTGTAAATCTGGTGTAGGTCCAAGAATATGAATTTTTAACAACCTTGAACTTTGTTGAACATTAGAATCTCCTTGGGAGCTTTACCAAAAAAAACCAGCGTCCAATTGAATCAGAAACACTGTGGGAAAGACACAAGCATCAGAATTGTAAAAAATTTTCAGCTGATTCCAGCTTTTAGCCAAGCTTGAGATCCACTGTCTCAAGAAGTGCCTACTGAGTGCCAGCTACAGTGATGAATGAAGTAGATGATTCATGCTGGCAGGGAGGCCAGATATTATTAATCATTTAAATATACAATAAATATACAATTCTAAACTGTACTGAGTACTCTGATGGAAAAGAATGCAGTACTATAAGATAGACTGATATGGGACCAGGGATTGCCTCTCTGAGCAGAAGAGATAACAAGTGGAGTGTGGGGACCACAGCATCCCGAGTAGAGAGAACAGCACATGCAAAGGCCCTGGGGCAGGGGGACATTTGAGTAACCAAGGAAAAGCTTGTGTGGCTGAAAGGCAGTTAGCCAAGTAAAGGAATGGGAGTGATTTTACTCAGAGGGGAGAAAAATAGAACAGGAACAGTTCTGAAGTGTGGGAAGGTGAAGGCAGACCAAGCTAGCTGAGTTGGATGTGCAGGGTTTGAGCTGTGTGTGCATTACCCAAATAGAGATGATATGCAAGCAGTGAGATACACTCATCTGCCCCAGAGCTGGAGACCCAAATCTAGCAGTCTTCACCCTGTAGAAGATATTACAGCCATGGGTTACATCAGCTTACTTAAGAATCATCTTAGATGCCCCCTTTTCCCTACCTGTGTACCCCAGACCAATCAATTACAGTCTTCTTTTTTTTTTTTTTTTTTTTAGCCCCACTGCGTGGCACATGGGATCCTAATTCCCCAACCAGGTATCCAACCCATGCCCCCTGCAGTGGAAACTTGGAGTCCTAACCACTGGACCACCAGGGAAGTCCCAATTAAAGAGTCTTTTTGATTCCATCTACCTCCCAGGTTCACCCTCTCCTCTCAATCACCAGCATGTCTGCCCTGCTGTTAATCAAACTCCTGACTCAGTTTCTCCTTTTCCTAATCCATCCTTCACACCAATCCAGAGCAAGCTGATCTGATCTTATCCCTCCTTTGCTAGCAACTTTTCCACAGCTCAGAGTCACCTATAGAACAAAATATGCCATCCTTGGCATAATGGCCAAAGGCCTTTGTTATCCGATCTCTCCTTGCCTGTCCAGCCTTGTCTGCACTACTCCAGACCCTCAGACACCCTGCTCCCCAACCTCGCTGAGCTACTAGCTGTCATTGGCTGCCCTCCTGAGTTTCCCAATAAGGCAGCATCTTGGCATATGCATGTCTCCCTCTGTCTGTAAAGACCTCCAACATGCCTAGAATTTTGTCAGCTCGGCACCTCTCTTCTCCTTTTTGGGAGATGTCCTTTTACAACCTCCAACAGGTGATACAGGTGGGAGCTCTTATCCTCCGGCAGACCTGGCCCTGCAGCACAGGGTAGACCCATGGCCAACCTGAACCATCACAGTTCCTCCTAGGACTTTGGAACTTGGGGTCAGAAGGAGAGAGAGGTCAGTACCTTTCTGACGTGAAGATGAACAGGATATGGTAATGGGGAGCTGTCAGCAGCCTCATTCCCCACGAGGTGGAGAAATCCCATCTCCAGGGTGAAGTACTGAGGCTGATGTCGGTGATGAGGAGCAGGAGGATGGCCCGGCAGACTCACTGGAGGCCCAGCCCAGGTATGTGTGAGGCCACATGATCCTTCCAACATTCTCCATTTACACCTAAGCTGGTCTGAATTAGATAACCGTCCCTTGCAGGCTTAACGCGTGAATCATACAGCATTGGTGGGGGAGAAGAGTGAAGGAAGTTTGGGGGCAGGTGGGCACAGCCCCTATAGATGAGCAAGTTCAATGCAAGACAGTCACAGAGCCCAGAAGAGGTCCTGGGGTGGCCACTCAGCTTCTGGGATCCTGAAACCTCTGAGCCCTTAATCCCCCAAAGCTGGGGCTGCTCATCTACCTGGCAAGCAAGGACTCCCTCGCTGAGCCCCCATACGGTCCAATGATGGACATGTTCCAAAAAGACAATAGTGACAGGCGGATAGCGGAATGCCTCAGGCTTGTCCCTGAAACCCTCACCTTTCCAGACACTGATACCTTCGCCTCTCTGGGATCTGCCCTCACGTGGCCATTGGGGCGTCCCATCTCCTGTTCCCCTTCAATTATCAGTCCCAAATCCACCAGCTTCATTTCCTGGTATGTGACACACGTGGTCCCCCTCATATAAAGTTCCTTGGATCTCTGCCTCCGTGGATGAGCAGTGATCCATGTGTGGGTGCCACCCTCGTGGCTCAGGATGGAGGGTGGAGAGGGCAAGGTTGGACAGAGGCTCAAACTGGACCGTGTGGTGGTCCTGAGGTCTGTTCCCATGCCCTGGGTGCAGAGGCCACGTGTCCAGGAGCTTTCTTCAGCCATGCCGAGGTCAGGCCTGTCCTCCTGAGCCTTCCAGAACCCAATTCTTTGCCCAGTGGTAGAATTCCCACCCACACAGCACAGCTGATCTGCACAAAAGGAAATGAATTCAAGCCGTTGTGAGTTGAAGAAAGTCTCTTAGAAAAATTTTGCCTTAAAGAATTAGATTTTAATGTTACATTGATAATTAATCTTTTCCTGACTTGAGAAGTTTTCTGTCCTATTTAACACCATGGCTTTGCATCTTTGTATCTGTTGTACCTAATTATAAGGCATAGGTCACAAGAAATGGGTTCTCAAGAAATGCCCTCGAGCTACAACTCCTGGCAAATCAGCTCTAAAAGAGTGGTAGAAATAGTCACTCCTGGGAAGATGGAGGTTGTCTGCTGGGCTTTTAAGTATGTGAAGATCACATAGACATCTTAAATGCAACAGATCTGAAATCAAACTACCATGGTCTAATCAACCATTTGCACACCTGTTGTTCCCACCCCAAATTGCTTCGCCAAGTCAGGCATCTCAAATCCAATGCCAGATCCCACTGAGGTTACAATGCCCAATCCTCTCCTCTGCCCACCTCCATGCTATCAGGAAATCCTCTTCTGTCCCTTCCTGGCCATGTGATATTCCTGGTTGAAACACTTCGATGGATCTTTGTCACCCACAAGATAAATTCCAAACTACCATCTCTTGACACACAAAACCCTCCATAATTTAGGCACTGCCTCTCCTTTCAACCCTGCCACCCAGGGTGACCGTCTGTCCCAGTTTTCCCAGGACTAAGGAGGTTCCCAGGATGTGGGACCTTCAGTTCTAAAACCAGGAAAATCCAAGGCAAACGGAGACAAATTGCTTTCCACTCTAGAAATACTGAACTGCCTGTAGTTCTGTTATGGGCTGAATGCTTGTGTCCCACCCCCCAAAATCCCTATGTTGAAGCCTTAAGACCCCATGTGATGGTAGCTGAGATGGAGCCTTTGGGAGGTAAACAGGTTTGGATGAGGTCATGAGGGTGGGGCCCCCATGATGGGATTAGTGCCTTTATAGGGAAAGGAAGACAGAGATCTCTCTCCCCTTCCACGGGCACACACTGAGGAAGGGTATTGTAAGCACACATTGAGAAAGTGACTGTCTACAAGCCAGGAAGCAGATTTCACCAGAAACCAAATCAGCCAGCACCTTAATCCTGGACTTCCAGCCTCTAGAACTGTGTGAAATTCGTGTCGTTGTTTAAGGCCCCAGGTCAAGGTATTCTGTTACAGCAGCCCGAACTGACTGAGACAAGTTCCCTATTACCCAGCTATGATTTTCCAACATGAAGTGTTGCTTTGTGCTGTTCAGTCAGCCTGCACCTTTTCCCTAGTCCCCCTTTTTACCTGATTAACTGCTATTTATGCTTCAAGACTCAGCAAAGGAGGCTTCTCAGCCTGGAAGTGTTTCTTGGCTTCATGCTGGCACCTCTACTCTGTACCCATGGAGGTCTGGGGGTGCAGCTGTCACAGTACTGTCCTTGGGTGGAACACTGTCCCTGTGTGTCTGGCCCTCATCAGAGGGGAAGTAATCACAGGCTGAACCTGTGTCCCATTCATCCTGTATCCACAGCCCAGCCCAGCATCTGACATGTAGGAAGTGGTCAATCAATGATTGAATCTGTTATCTGGGACACCCATGTATAAATGTTTATTTAAAAAAGTGCTATTTCCAATTCAACAAACTTCTCAACCCTAATTAGCACTTGGGCCATTTTGAATACAGGAACTTTCCAGTTTAGCTTTTCACATGCCAGTGACCAGGAGGAGGCTGATCCAGAATTGACCAAAGACCCTGGAATAACCTCTGTGTCTACATCACACTTGATGATTGATTTTGGAAATGTGCTATCAGATGCTTAATTTACTGCACATTTTCTTTGGGACTGAGATATCCAGTAAAACATGTTTTAAATTTGACTATGATAACACATCCTTGTTATAAGCTTAAAGGATGTAATAAATGTAAAGATGTAAAGGTACTTTAAGATATGTAAACACTGATATAAACATATCATATTCTTACTAAGGTTTTCATCCTCAGGATTATTGTGGGGTGGCCTCCTGGCACATCCCCCAGAAAACTGAACATCCGGGGAGGTGTAGAATTGACATGGTTCCTCCATTCATTAGCACGTGGCTCACACAAGTAATGTCACCGTTCTCAGCCTCCAGCTCCATCAAAAATAAGTGGGGACTATAATATCTGTCTCATAGGGTTGGGGTGAAAATGAAATGTTAGTGTCTGAACAAAGCCTAGAGCTCCAGAGGAGAACAGTGTTGGTGATGGTGCTGGAAGGGGATGGCACTGGGATGGTGCTGGTTTGGGATGGTGGTCATGTTAATGATGACGGTGCTGATGGTGCTTGTGATGGTGGTGGTGTTGGGATGGTGGGTCTGAAAGCTGTCAGATGGCCTTGACAAGGCTCAGTGTTCTGCTCATGAGGAAGGTGGCCAGTAAATGTTTTTTGATTGAATAAATGAAACAAGTGACTTGGGGGTCCTTTTATTCCACTATACTTTGTCACCATTTTAAATTCAACGGGCTAGAAAGACAAATATCATATGATATCACTTGTATGTAGAAACTAAGAAAAAATGATACAAATGAACTTATTTACAAAACAGAAAATGGACTCACAGACATAGAAAACAAATTTACAATTACCATAGGGGAAAGTGGGGGCGGGAGGGATAAATTAGGAGTTTGGGATTAACATATACACACCACTATATATAAAATGGGTAAACAACAAGGACCTACTATACAGCAAAAGGAACTATACTCAATATCTTGTAATAACCTATAATGGAAAAGAATCTGAAAAAGAATATGTGTGTGTGTGTGTGCCTGTGGATACATATATATAAAATGGAATCACTTTGTTGTATAATTGAAACTAACACAACATTGTAAATTAACTATACTTCAATTTTAAAAGTTTTTGAAAAAGAAAAGAGAAAAGAAAACTTTAACAGGCTCAATGACGTGTAATATTATCAGAGTCCAAACTACGTTAAAAATCAATGTTAAGCGAAGACAAGCTTTCCAGGACCTGATTTTCCTACTAGATAATGATTACTTCAACTAAAATCTGGTTACATATGTTGGAGATCTTTAATGTTTCCCCTTCTCTTTTTTCTTTTGCCCAGGCGTGATCTCACCTTGTTGTATAAGCCCTATTGTGCAATTCAAAGGACTTTCTGATGCTGACCTAGGGCAGATGCTCAGTTCCTCTGAGCCAGGATGCACTTGAATATTATAAGAGAGAGATGATCTTGAAGAAACCTTTCTTTTCCCCTGAGCTCCACTTTGGAGCAGTAACTAGAAAAAAGGTCCAAGCTCAGTTCTAAAATTAGAATTAGACATGTTTAATTAAATCTAAATTTTGGCAAAGAATGGATTTCAAGTCACAGTTAAACTCTGAGAGTAAACAAGAAGTCACCAAAGGCATGTGACTGCTCCTTGGCCAGACCTTGGGGTCACTGCCCATGTCTGTGAACCAGATGTAGTACCGTTGTTCCACCAGCTGGTTTTTCCCAACCAAACGCCCACACAATTAATGATCGGCGTTATGCTTCCTCTCCTCCCCTGCTAGCAGCCCTGTTTAGCAATGTCCAGACTCATTCCTCAGATGCTTATGTGAGAGCAAATCTACATCAAATCCAGATGAGAAAAATATGCCTAAAAAGGAAGGAAGTGATTTAGTGGCACACTTGAAGACTTACATGCAAATGTATTGACATTAGTCTGTGCATAGAAATTATATTTCCATGATTCCCACACAGGAATTGTACTAAAAGCGTCTGCACACCAGGAGTATGAGACTGTAAGACAGTGTCATAACATGGAACCCACTGCCACGTACAGAATAAATTAGGTGTGTTTGTGTGGCATTTATACATAAGGCTTTATTAATAATGAGATCTCATTGCATATGTATAAGCATATGTGTTGTCAATTGACTTCCTCAAAAATGCCTGTTATTGGTATTATTTAAATCAAGACCATCAAACTGGGCTGCAGAAAGAGCCCAGTCTTCTAAATGAAGAAAAAAAACACTGCATATACACACAGAAATCTCCAGGAACAGCCAAAGAAATCATAACCAAAGTTGCTTAATTGAAAGTTCATCCTTGACTTGAGAAATGAATGTAATTTTGATTTTTGGTTACGTCTGTCCTCTATTCATCTACTGCTTCACTAATTATTTCTTGAGCACCTACTCTGTGCCAGGCACTGTTCTATTAATAGTATAATTCTTCCTTCAGCATTTGTTACATTCTAAAAAGAACTTCCTGCAAAGAATAAACTATGATATGTGATTAAGTTCAAGTTACTGTCTCAAAAGCTTATTAATCAACAGTATGAAGGCAAGTGTACAGACGTCTTCAACATTCTTCACTTTCCTAGTTTATGATATTAAGTTTAGAGATGTGGAAATACTTATGTCCTTTTGTCTAAAAATGACATCATTTCCTACAGCGAGAGCCACTTTTAGGAGCATTACCAACTCTGATGCACTTGGACCTTTGTGTCTTTTTATTTCTCCTGTCGAGATACAATCCCCTCCAAACTATTTCCCTCTTTCTAAACATTTCTCTCCAGACACTCTGAGCTTAATTGTATCTGAGAAGTAGAGCTGAGAGAACTCACAAACGGCCAGGAGTCTAAAATCCTGATTTGTCATCTTAATTCTGCCACTTACTCTACTGAGACCTTACATTGTATGAGAGGGCAATTCCTTAAAGAAGAGATGTCCCACCTTAGAATGATATCCTGGGGTCTATCACTGGGACATCAGGTAAGACAAGAACCAGGAGTGATTTTTCACCACTAAACTGGAGAGTGTCTGGAGTTGATGCATACAATTCATTACCGGCATCCCTGGAGGCTGGAGCAACCCTCTGGGAAAATCATTCACATTTCACAAGTCACAAAAGTCTTGATTCATTCTATATCAGCCATTTCAGTCCTGGGAAAAGTTCCTTTGGAAACAACATCTTTAAAAGTAAGTGATACGTTCATAAAGATGCCCACTCCAGAACGTCACTGCTCAGGGAGCTCTAATTGAAACCCAGTCCCCCTAAAACTGAGTTTCCTTGCTGAGTTTATGATGAATTTCTGTCCAAAACTTTATTCTTTTTCTTGTCCTGCCCCTGTTCCCCCAGGATTGAGGAATATCAAAGAAAAGGGGGAACTGAAACCAAGCAGGACCCTTTGGGGCCCTCCCAGGTACAAAAACCTCTCCATTTCTTGTTTGTAGAAGAAATGGCTTACTCTCCTATGGCTTCTCAGAGTTCCAGAGAGCATGCGCTCAAGTATGAGAGCAATAGAGTCACAGGACTTCCATGTCCTCCTGGAGGGATATAGATAACAATCTGACACGTATCTTTGAGTTGTTCTGCAGAAACTAACACCTCCCACCACCCAGGTGGAGGATGGTGACTCCATGCTGACCACAAGTACTTAGACCCCAGCCTGGTTGGAACCAGAAGGTTGAGATTCCTGAAACACCACTCTGTTACCTCACCAGCAACCCATCAGAAGAAAGTCCATGAGCTATTCACACATCCCATGACCCTGGCCCCTAACACTGTCTCCAGAAACTCTTGCCTGAAAGCCATCAGGGAGTTTAGGTCTTCTGAGCATGAGCTGCCCATTCTCCTTGTTTGGCACCCTGAAAATAAACCCTTACTTTGCTGCAAACACCTGCTGTCAGAGTTTGGCTTTCTGTGCTGGAGGCACACAAGCCCTGGTTGGATAACATTACCATTGATTGAATTCTTCAATTCCACCACAGTGCTGCCAAGGCTTGGTGAATTTTAAGGGCACTTACCTTCTCACAGTCACTGCAGTCCTCAGGCTCTTGCTTCTGCACACGCTGTCCTCACTAACATCATGTCCACGCTGACAGGAGCCCCAGTGTCTTCCTCATTGACACACCTACATGCACATATGCACAGACACATGCACATGGCTTTCAAGAGTTCACGAGTGAGTACAATGGCAATTATAGAAGACTGACATGGGTGGGGACAGGACAGTGTGTCACAACCACAGAGCCAACTTTGAATTGACAAGTGGGTATCCCTGCTTTTAAAATATCCTTTGGCCCCTCACCAGGCCATTGAAGAATTTCCACTCAGTCCTCTTGTGTTTTTGTCCTTTCCCATCTGACTTCCTCAACTCCTCCTACCTAGTGTTACACCTCCTCCCAGTCTGAAAATAATTCTCCCATTACCCCAGGATTCACTCCCCTCCTACAGCCAAATTCTGGTCCCACCTTCCTCTGTTCACCCACGTCAGCAAGGTGCCCAGCAAGGTGCAAAGTGCTTCCATATACAGGATCCACCAGAAAGCAACGGTGGTTATAAGGGGAAACTTATTCCTCCTTTACAGATGTCCTGTGGAGCATTTCTTACAATTGCTAAACAGTGAAAAGAACTCAGATGATCAATAACAATAACGCAAACATTTAAAAATCAATTACACTAGTGGTTGCCTAGGGCTGGGAGGAGGAGGAGGGTTGGAAGTGATAGGTAAAGAGCATGAGGTTTCTCTTTGGAGTAATGCAAATGCTGTAAAATTTTGGTGATGGTTGAACAGGTCTGTGACTGTGCTAAACAACATAGTCAACAACTGGGTTGTACACTTTAAATGAGCAAATCATATGCTATACAAATTATATCTCAATAAAGCTGTGACCCAAAATAATTATACTCTATTCTCATGATGAAATGGTATATAACAAATAAAATGTGAGATTGTGAAGATCCTGTTTACCTCCACCCCCAGGACAGCCTGTACTTTGATCTTTTTGAGGTCTTGCCTTTCCTGTTTGTCATCTGGCTACTATACTTACCTGTTCATCTTTAAGACTCAGCTTCTATTACAACTTATTTTGTTATTGGACCCCACTCTATGCTTTGGCAATGGCTTTTGGACTGAAATGCACAGGCTTGGAGTCCAGGAATATTTGGATTTGATTTCCTTTCTGGACCATTCAAGAGCCTTGAGCAACCCAGCTTAAACATTGGCTTTGCCTAAGGGACACACTGCATCCATGTCATCACTATGTTGCATCCCTGCCCTGCCTGGGGCCAGCCTAGGGCAAAGTCAAACAGGTGTTCAGAGCACAACATTTAAGGAGGCACTCAGTCTCAGGAGTGCAAGTGCAGAGTCAGCCCCTGAATCTGTGCCTCCTTAAGACAGAGTTGCTCAGGTTGGAAAAATTTAAAGAGATATTCACTTCCATGTATAGATGGTGCATTTGCAAGGGCCTGAGAATAAGTGCCTCCTTAAATGTTGTGCCCAAAGTGTCTCTATTCTTACTGATCCCAGGTACCCAGAAGGTAACAAATCAGATACTAGACAAGCAGGGTGAGTGTTTGTAATGATCTATTATTCCTTTGTTAACACCTTCATAATCATACATTTTTCAGCTAACAAATTAAATATGCCTAACAATTTTCACATTTAAGATCCCAAACTTTGTTGAGCAAACTTTATTTTGAGGTCATAGAAACAGAGTATGGTCAGCAGCACAAACAACCAATTTTTCCCTTTAACTAAAATTCAAGAGATATGATAGGGTTCTTGGATGGTTCCTTAAAAGTATGCTTCTCCTGCTGGGGCCACTGAAGAAATATTGAAATATATCACCTGCCCCCTGCCGCCACTTGGGGAATTTCAGGCTGTTCCAATGGCCAGCTACAGTTCTACAGAAGCTATGCACATATAATTTACACCAGCAGAGTAAAGCACACAGGTTATCTCCCCACAAATCACTTCCTTTGGTGGAAGATGTCTCTTCCATTCTACTTGGTTTCAGTGTCGCTTGGAATCCCATTCCTGGCTTTAAGGATCATCATGTGACCTGGCCTGGCCAATCACTATTCATTATACCCCTCCATGCAGTGGGCATGTGACCCAGCAGAACCAACTAGAATCCTGCATGAAAACTGGCATGTGCACATGGTGGAGATGGGGGTGGCCTCTCTTCCTGCAGGGATCTCAAGCTTAGAGCTTATCATTATAAGACCTTGTGAGCCAGCAGCTGCCAGTGGCCATCCTTACCACCATGTTCTGCTGGAGAATAAAATCATTCCTGAGGAGAGCCGAGCCAAAAGATGGAGGTAGAGACGGAGCCCTGTGATGGTCCAGCTGTGTCTGAAATCTGGTATCCCTAGACTTTTACATATGAGACAATTATGGTGGGGGTAGGGGTTTTGTTTTGCTTTGCTTGAGGTAATCTGAGTTGTATTTCTGTCTGTTTTAGTTGCAACTAAAGAGAGTCTAGACTGGTAAAGCAAATTGAGGTCAAGATCTTATTCATTCAGTATTTCTTATGCTCTGTCTTTCTTGACTCCTTCGTTTTCTTCTGCTTCCTATATTCTCACCATCATCAGCATTCTCTTTCTTTCTCAACCCAGTAAGTCCCAGGCCAGGCTGTATCCGTGATCACCTAGACCAGTCCCTGAGGGACCACTAGAATATCTGGCTTCACACATGGGGTTCTGAATTCAGAGTAGTGTGATGTAAACACTAACCTGTTTATTTCCTCCAGTGAGTAAAAGGTCTACAGCTCAATTCCTTCAGAGAGAACACTAGCCATGATGGTTCATGTCCAAGGCTCTTGTGATGACTGCTGGAGTGTAGGTTTTCCCCTTCCAGTGTATACCTAGGTTAATTGATGATAGCATTTATTAGCTGAAAACGTACTGGGCAGAGCTATCTAATTCAGTATAAGTCTAAATAGAGGAAAAGTATGTACCCCAAGGGTCTCTTGTAATTTTTATCTTTTCTTCCAAGATTTTGGAAGATTAAGCTTGCTTCAAAAGGAGCAATGTGAATAAATATAGATGCATTTTTGAAGAAATGGAAATGAATACTGAATGTTTGCAGTAAATGTTTGAGAAGCCAGATTAGTAAATCCGCTCATTTAATGATCTCAAACAAAAGTGGACATCCTTATAGATCAATGAAAACCCTTTCCTCTTTAGATATAAAATGGATTTTCTTAAAGATTACAAAAGTTATTTAAATGCAACATTTAAGGCCACAACAGTCGTGGAGTATTAAAAAAAAAAGCATCATCAAATTATTCATGGGGATAATAAAAGATCTTAAATTTCCAGGAGAAGGGAGTGGACATTCTATTCCATGCCGTTCTACGGGAAGCACACCACCATGGATCTCTGGAGAAGGCACCAAGCATGAGATTAGCTGTGAGCGAAGACTCAGAAGAGAGTCTTTTCATAGCGCCAATTGACTAAAACCATTTGGCTGGATAAATGCCGTAAGCCGAGGAGTCCATCGAAGGAAGTGAGATTCAGAGTCAAAAGTAGGAAGAGAACCGATTGTGAGTGACCTTGAATACCAACTTAAGGATTTGGACTCCTTCCTTCGGGGAGCGGGGAGCCATTGGAGACTTCGGGTCCAGGTCTAATGTGTGAACAGTGGTGTTTTAGGAAGATGAAGCTGGCTGCAGACAGCAGTAGACAACAGAGAGACAAGAAATGATGGGGGACGCATCAGAACTGGATGGTACAGTGTGGTCAGCTGAGCCAGGTTCCTCTAGGCTGTGAGCCAAGGGAGCCCTGGGCTGCACGGACATGAGCTGGTGGTTTGTGTGAGAGACGGGGAGGGGGGAGATTTTGTGCTTGAGCCCCTAGAGATGGAAAGGTGAACCAGAGAGGAAAGCAGCAGGAAGAGAGGAGAGCAGCAAGATCTCTCTTCTCCAGCCCAACCCCAAGAAGAAGAAGCAGGGCTGCAAGCAGATCCCAGAAGACCTGCTTCTGGGAGGGCCTTTGCAAGGATCTGGGGAACTGGGTGAAACATAATTAGGCAGGAGACCCCACCTTCCTCTTGCAGTTGGTCACCAGCCACTGTACAGAGGAGACTCCAGCTTGCATGGGGGCTGATGCTTCCACATTAGGGGCCCTCACTCACCAAAAGAATACAAAATTACAATATAATAGAACACAAAAGCAAATACCTATTTTGAATGAAATGAGAAATTATAATAAAATACAACTGTTAAATAACCAACAAACAACACACAATCCAGAATAAAAATATTTTATTAACTACTGGACGTGCTTGTATAATGATTTTCTTTTTCCAGGTTTTTTTCGCTGTACACACTCATTGCCTTTTCAACCTGTCAGCAACTTTATAATATCATTTTCTTTAGAAAGTAAAAAAGATAAGTTAGTCTTTGTTGTAGCCCAGTTGAACAAAACTAGCTTTGGGGTTTTTTTTTTAATAGTGATAGTTTAGGAAAGTTTCAGCTTCTCAAATCTTTATTGGTAATGTCATATACATTTTCAGAAATGTTATCAAATCTGCAGATATTTCCATAAAATTTATATTAAATATGATTTGCAAGAGATATTTTGGGGTATTTCAGAGTATCTAATCTCGTAAATTATGATAAGTATTATTTGAATTGATGCATTAACAAGCTTGTCACCAACAATGTAAATTTGAATATATACATAGTGGGATATATATATGAGGGGGCTGTGACACAGGGACACAAGAGAAGTTGGAAACAGACAGCTGTCTTAACTAATTTTCATCAAAATATCTTAGTTTAGCAAATCTTCAAATACATATGACCATGTGAACGCAAAGCAAGGACACCTTCAGCATCTTCAAAGGGCCTCCATGTAAGCAAAACTGTTTCACTAGCCTCAACAGTGATGCCATCTCTGGTCACACAGCTTTACTGCCATGGGAGAAGGATGGCCAACCGATAAGAGGATGAGCTAGGGGAGCAGCAGAGCCTTCCAGAAAAGACTCACGCAGAAGAACATGTGACTCAGTCACTGGGAATCCTGGGAGGGACCCGTGGGTGGGCTGCAGTCCCAGTTATGCAGATGGAGGTAACAAGACAGTAGCAGGTAAGTTATCACCACGAACGTGAAACTTGCAGAAATTCAAGATGCAATCACAGCAATCCCGGTGATGAGGCCGTAGAGTTGGAACCGTCACTGTCACCAAGCAACGTTAGAAAGGAATGGATTCGGGACACCGTGCAAACGAGAGCTTGTGGCTGAGTGGGGAGGGAGAGGAGGGCTCTTTCGTTCCGATGTGGAGAGGGTCGTGGTGAAAGCCTCCTGGCTGCCGTGCCCAGTCGCTGGTAAGGAGCAGCCCCGGGAAGGACAGCCTCCCGCAAGCTCACTGATAGATTAGAGTGCAGCCCTGCGCCACCGTGTTCTCGAAATCTGCCAGCCACCTGCTCGCGGCCATTGTGCTCAGGTGATGCTGAGACGCTCCCCCCACCCGACAACGCGGGACAGGGAGCAAGGGGGAGCCAGGCGCGCTGAGTTCTTAGCTCCTTCACTCACTCCGGGGACCTTCAGGAAGTTAATTAGCATCTCTGAACCTCAGTTCCCGCAGCTATAAAATAGGGATAAAACAGTATCAGTCTTGGGCTTCCCTGGTGGCGCAGTGGTTGAGGGTCCGCCTGCCGATTCAGGGGACGCGGGTTCGTGCCCCGGTCCGGGAAGATCCCACATGCCGCAGAGCGGCTGGGCCCGTGAGCCATGGCCGCTGCGCCTGCGCGTCCAGAGCCTGTGCTTCTCGACGGGAGAGGCCACAGCAGTGAGAGGCCCGCGTACCGCAAAAAACAAACAAACAAAAAAACAGTATCAGTCTCCAAGGGCCGTAGTGAGGATTAGCTGAGGTAGTAAACGTGGAGTCAGTCAGTAAAGGTTGCAAACATCTCTGAAGCTCTTGTTCCTGCAGGCCTGGCATTGTTCTAGGCAGGACAGGTCTGCGAGCTTAATCGGTGCAGAGCTCAGGCTTCTGATGGGGTGTGTGCGTGTGTTTGGAGGGCAGGCTCCTTCCTCTCCCTTTGGATGTGGGCGAGACAGCCATCTTACAACCAAGGGTGGCCATCTTGTTTTTCTGATATAAACATCTGAGAATTGTGATTTGCATGGTTTACAAAACAGAGGTTAATTATTTAGTAAATATGGATGTCCCCGAACTTTACACTTTTTAGGGAAGGGTTACCTATACTTTTCTTGGATAGCTGTGAAGATGTCTTTATTTCAGTCATTTCAAATAATACTTATGACTTCTATCTATTGCTATTATAGATACAACAGGATTTTAGTAACTGCCGGTTTTTTCATCCTTAAAAACAATTGACACAACTATTTAAAATTTAGAAGGATCCTCTGTCTTCCTTTAATATGATATTTTAGTACATTTAATACTTTAATGATTCCCTGAACACTTACCTAATGGTGACCTGTAGGAGTGTTTTACATCAATGGACATTCATACGTTGTTATTACATATTTATGTTTGGGGGCCACTTGCTTAGATTTTTCCATGACTTCTCACTGGGCATTCATCTGCTCCATTACCTGCCGTGGGCCCCGTTCTCGAAGAGAGCAAGCCCTTCCCGTTTAGGAGCCAGAGCCCGCTCCTCCTGGGCTCATGGTAGCCGCTGAGTAAAATGTTGCCGGAGATTGGTCGTGGTCATCACACCCTGTGGAAGATTCACGCCCTGCTTTGCGTTGAAATCCCACCGTGAGCTTTGCCTGTGTTGCTCCACAGTCTTCATAACTGTCGGTTTTGACACCCACGTAATAGACCATGACTATTAAATGCTGACATTTAATTAACCATTCCAATATTGTTAGACACCCAGAGCTTCTACTTTGGGGCCATCATAAATGATGCTCTGAGGAGCATCTCCACGTCTGTAGCTTCTCCCAGGCCGTCAAATTCTAAATTACCTATGAGCACGGAGACAAGGAACGCAGGCCAAGGGCGTGTGTTTCCCCTCTGACCGAGTGACGTCCCCTCTCCAGGGGTGCCCTCCTCTGACATGTGGAGGAGGAGGTGTCTCACACCCTGTTGAGGCAGCCCCATCACCACCTGTCCCTCTGCTGCTCCAAATCAGGGCCAGGCAGCCCCCGCCAGGTTTCTCGCCCAGGTTGCTTTGCTCTGCTGCACGCTCCCCTCCCTTGTCCCCTGAATCACCCCAGTGCGAGACTGGTAGTGGCCCACCACGAGGCAGCAAACGACTCACATTAAATGTCAGCCTCCATGATGCAGAAACATCATTCCAGTCCTTAACGATGGGTGATGCTTCCTGCTGCTGCTTTCTGCCGGTCCTGGCCTCTGCTGAGCACCTCTGGCCCTCCCTCTCTCCTCCTGGGCCCTCCCTCTGCCCCCACCCCGTGCCAGACTCCTTCTCCCTCAGTTCTTGTTAGCACAGTTTAGACACACACACACACACACACACACACACACACACACACACACACACTGCTCTACAGGCATTTTCCAAAACAAAGTAGGATGTTGTGGGTGGGAAATCCGGGGCTTTAGCAGCAGTCAGTTTTGAAATCAGAGTTTTCTTTATTGGGAGCAAATCTAGAAGCATGCTTTTGCCTCTCTTGACCAGCACGAATCCCAGGCCTTGCACCTCTCTTTGGTGTGCGAGGTCAATGTAGATGTCAAGCCACAGAGTGAGTCCTGGGAAGGAAGTAGATGCTGCCGGATGTGTGTCAGCCTTTGGCCGTGGAGCCCTAGCTAGCGGGGTGCTCAGCAGGCCGGGAGACGTACCTCCCAGACAGGAGTTCCTACCTGCTCCTCTCACACACAGGGATATGCAAGCACTTTGTCACGTGATCGCTAACTGGGGAGCATCATGCAGCCTTTCCCCTCCCTGCGCTGGACGTGTTTATAACAGAAGTTACAGCAGCATAAGAAAACCCGGATGGTGGGGGGATATTTACAAGGCAAGAGCGCCTCTTCCCTTCTGTTCACTACCTTGGGAGACCGAGGACCAACATTTGTTAAGTATTCTTAAGGGGCCTGCACTCTGTCCTGGTTCCCTGAGCTGAGTCCAGCGCCCAGTGCATGATCATTTCACAGAAAGGGATCTGGCACTCAGAGAGGTGACAATCAAAGAGGCGTAAACAGAGGGGCCAGAGCTCAACCCCCAACCACTCCACCATCCTGCCACCATCCTTGCTAGTGGCGCTTTCAAAGTCTCCCAGCATCAGCAGGCGGGTTACTGCATACCCGCTATTGTGGCAGTTATACTGATTATTAGGCAAATCTTGATGAAGAGAGATTTCTCTTTCAATTTCAATAAGGATCAAGAATGCATAGTGTGGGTTTCCCTGGTGGCACAGTGGTTAAGAATCTGCCTGCCAACGCAGGGGACACGGGTTCCATCCCTGGCCCAGGAAGATCCCATGTGCTGTGGGGCAACTAAGCCTGTGAGCCGCAACTACTGAGCCCACGTGCCACAACTACTGAAGCCTGTGCACCTTGCTTCACAACAAGAGATGCCACCGCAATAAGAAGCCCGCACACCGCAACAAAGTGTAGCCCCCGCTTGCTACAACTAGAGAAAGCCCACGCGCAGCAACAGAGACCCAACGCAGCCAACAATAAAATAAAATAAATAAATTTATTTTTTTGAAAAAAGAATGTATAGTGTATAATTCCCCATGTACTCAGCAGAGGAACTTATATTTAAGTCAATTCCAAGCCAAATAATTAAATGTAAACCCTTAAGATACATCCATTCTTTGTGCTATTCTTCCATTAACACACATAGATACACACTCACAGACACACACTCTCACTCTGAATATTGATGATAGAAAGAAAGCATTAAGAATTCTGCAAATAAACAACGTGTTTCCGGGGAGCTAAAAAAACCAAAAATCATTAAAATAATGTGTTCTATGATTTGGCTTCACGCTTGTTTTTGAGAATCCATTAAGGTTACAAACGCAAGTGGATTCTGACTCTATAGGCTACTTGGTGAAGTGTGTTTTCATTCGTTTTGGAGTGAAGTTCATCAGAATCACCTTCAGAAGATGACTTCGCAGAGGCTCAAAGGAAAGAGCATCATACAGCCTTTATGAAGTGTATTTTATGTTCAACAATCCTAACCTGGATGGTTGTTTTAAAACAAACACAGCACGGTTGGCCATCAGATTTCCCATCAAGCTCAGCAGCCTCCGGAAAGAAAAGCCCAGGAGAGTATTAGTACTGTGAGGACGCAGGACCACAGGTAATGAGGCAGATGTCTGTGGGGAAGAAAAGCAAAGCCTGCTCCTGGTAAACTGACTAGGTCAAGACACTGGATCGTTGATCATTAGCTGAAAGTTCCCCTGAAGCCCATGCCAGCCCTTCACACCAGAATCGATTAGGCAACCCCGTGTTTATTTTTATAGCAAAGCCAAAATGCTGCCACAGTTTGTTTGGCAGAATCCAGGCCAACACAGTACTAGGCTTTGAGAAAAGTTAGGTAGTTTCTTCCTCAGGAAGGGGCTGTAGGAGTGGATAATGCAGTGGTGAATGTGACACTGTCCCCTGGGCAGGTATCGGGTCCCCACCAAGTCCTGGCCAGCTCCTCAGGGGAGTAGGAGCCCCCTGGAAAAATGGGAGAAAATGGCAAACACCCCCCTCTCTGCCACCAGGCTCCACAGGTGGAGTCTTCAGAAGCCTTGAGCAGACATGAGAGACTTATTCCCCATTTCAATAATCTGCAAACATGCTTTGCAGGAAAACGTGTCCTGTGTGGAACACTAGCTGTGTTATGGAGTGTGGTTGGGACACGAGATTTTCCTAATTCTCTAGTCCTCAGAGCAGGGTGGGCAAGAAGAGATGCAAGCGCATAGGATTACGCAGTCAAATTCAATCATGGGAACTGAGGCACGACCCACTCCAGGACACTCACAAAGCAACTGCTCATATGCAGAGGTCTGAGAAGGTTTGCAGTAAAGAGACCCAGCTAACCATTTCCAAACTTAGGTGACAGAGAAGCCCACACTCGTGTCCTAAGGCTCTCGGGGTCAAGACCACCCAAGATGGAAGACCTGGGGGGCACGTCCAGGGCCCTTTCCCTTCCCTCCTGAGTGGCTTTGACATTGGAGGCTTTTCTGGCCGTTCAAGGAGTTAATGAACTTGAAGCAAACACTCAGAAGCCCTACACAGGGAACTATATTCAATATCTTGTAATAAACTATAATGGAAAAGAATCCAAAAAAAGAATATACATATATATTATATATATATATTAAAATGTATATAAATATATATATAAATATATGTATAAATATATATATATGTAAAAAACGGAATCACAGTGCTGTATACCTGAAACTAACACAACATTGTAAATTACCTATAGTTCAATTAAAAAAAAAACAAACCTATGCAATTCTATGTAAAGACTCCCTTGACAAAGTGAAGACTCCTTTGGTGACATACGTTTCCACCTCCTAAATTACACGTTTGCTTTAAAACAAACTGGCACAGCTGCTGCCTGGTGGCCACAAGGAGATGTCTTCTGCTTACTCCTCAGAATGCCGGAGTTTTGTCCTGGAAACGGGCCTTTTTCACCAACAGGGCATATTTGCCTTTAGACCTTCACTCCTTTGGGGAAGTTGGCTTTTCTGGAGCCTCTGGATTGGCCTGGGTTCTGCAGAGGAAAGAAGGGCGGGTCCTTTACACAGTTCAAGCTGTGCCCTGAGGCCCAGGCCCTGGAACGCAAGATGCTCTCCTCTTCTCCTGGGTCTCCTGCAGTTCCAGTTCATGCGTTGCTGGTTCTATGTGTGGCCCCATGTCCTTAAGCCTCACTTTGAAAACCGCAGCTGTCATGTGAAAAGCAGGGGGCAGAGGTCTGTGAAGATGGGCTGCAACTGGGAGCCCTTCTCGGAGCCACAGGACAGCGGGGGCCCGCCTGTTCTCACTCTCCCTGGTCCCCAGGAGGTCCTGGCCAGGCTTGCTGCCTGCAGTCAGGACGGATGACTCACACTCCAGGAATTCTTCACTTTACTTGAAAGTCCAGCCAAGGAGAGGAAACTCCCTTGCATCTGGCATCCTTCTGGGGCACATAGGGGACCGTGACTCTCTCCCATCCTGGGAGGGGAAGGAATGTTATTATTCCTTCACAAAGCTACAGATGTATCTGTTTCCTGAGGTTGCTATGTATTCTGTTGGAGATGGAAAATACTGAGTGAGAATAAAGTTTCATTTATTCCTTTTCTCCGAGTCTGCACACTAGGAGAAAAGGACTTGTGAATAAGAATGGACCTCAGGGTTGAGCTCCAAAGACTTGCATTCCTTGTTGATTTCTTTCTTTCTTTATTTTTTTATTGAAGCATAGTGGATTTACATTCTTGTTGATTTCTTAAACAAAATTTCAAATGGTTGATATGAACAGAACATTCTGAAAGCATTTGTGATGGTCACATATACCTACAAATTCTCTTTCTTACCCAGCAAATTAAAAATAGCACAGATAATTCTAGAAAGCTGGCCCTGCTATACTATTGCTCACCCTCAAACTAGAGCTCTGGGGTCCATTCAAGGGAGGGTTCTTACAGACATACGACAAGAGGGCTCAGCATGCAGTAACACAGATTAAAGAAATCCTCACACGAGCCCCCACATCTAGTTCTGGAACCCAAGCCAGGAGGAGTTGCCGCAGAAACTCTGTGCAGCATGAAGTGGGCTCATTGCTGACTGTTTTCTTGCTTATCAGTACCCAGTACCAAGCCCAGAACCAACTTGGCTTTGCACAGGCTTTTACCCAGAGCTGTATCAGAACTTATAATCAAACAGGCAGGAATTGTGTAAGCTCGTTGTTACATTGTTGGTAGCTTGAAATAGACTATGGTGGGAGTCACAAAAATTGGCAAATGCTACAAATCATGCCTTTTTTTTTGAGATGATTCACCAGCACACAATGGCCTCAGCTAGAGAAGAAGGAAACAGATCTGGCCAAAGGGCAGACCTTTTAAGACAAGTCACTGCATTTTAAAGGGTGTGAGCAACCCAGACTTGATTTGATGGGCTCACCGTGCCTGGAGACGGGGCTTCATGGGTGGAAGACAGAAATGACGTTGTACGGGCCACCAGCAAGCCCCAGAGGCAGGACCAGGAACCTGAGGCTTTCCTCTCCATGGAGTAAGAGTCATGAAATGATATGATCTGTTCCTTGCAGTGCTGTGGGAAATTAGGAGGAGCTGGGGTCATGTTTGGGTGGAGCAGGGCAGGGAAGACACCTACCCAGCCTGGAGGAAGCCACCCTTGTTCAGACAACCTGTTGATGTGGTGAGAAAGAGCCAGAGCAGAGCTGTGAATCAGGTACATTTGGAGTCAGGACCTTCCTAGAAATGCACAAGAAAGGAAATGTGGTAAAAGACAGGATTTTCTAAAGCCATACTAGCTAAGGACATAGAATATTACTCATTTGAGCCTTGAAAGGTCATACGGCGATCGGTGACCAGAGAGCTCAGGGACGTTCAGGTTACTAACCACACGTGTGATCATGTTAATTGTGCTGATGGAGGGTTCCCTCCACTCCAGGCACTATTTTGAGAGCTTTACATGGAACGTCTCAACAAATCTTCACAGAATCAGCACAGAATAGCACTTGCTAACCCCATTTCACAGATGAGGAAACTGAGGCATAGATTTGTTTCAGCTACAAGGTACAAGAGTCAAGATTAGGGCTTCCCTGGTGGCGCAGTGGTTGAGAGTCCGCCTGCTGATGCAGGGGACGTGGGTTCGTGCCCCGGTCCGGGAAGATCCCACATGCCATGGAGAGGCTGGGCCTGTGAGCCATGGCTGCTGGGCCTGCACGTCCGGAGCCTATGCTCTGCAACGGGAAGAGGCCACAGCAGTGAGAGGCCCGTGTACCGCAAAAAAAAAAAAAAAAGAGTCAAGATTAGAACTCAAGCGGTTTGCCCCAAAGCCAGTATGACCCAGCAATCCCACTACTGGATATATACCCTGAGAAAACCATAATTCAAGAAGAGTCATGTACCAATGTGTTCATTGCAGCTCTATTTACAATAGCCCGGAGATGGAAACAACCTAAGTGTCCATCATCGGATGAATGGATAAAGAAGATGTGGCACATATATACAACGGAATATTACTCAGCCATAAAAGAAATGAAATTGAGCTATTTGTAATGAGGTGGATGGGCCTAGAGTCTAACATACAGAGTGAAGTAAGTCAGAAAGAGAAAGACAAATACCGTATGCTAACACATATATATGGAATTTAAGGAAAAAAATGTCATGAAGAACCTAGGGGTAAGACAGGAATAAAGACACAGACCTACTAGAGAATGGACTTGAGGATATGGGGAGGGGGAAGGGTAAGCTGTGACAAAGCGAGAGAGGCATGGACATAAATACACTACCAAACGTAAGGTAGAGAGCCAGTGGGAAGCAGCCCGCATAGCACAGGGAGATCAGCTCGGTGCTTTGTGACTGCCTGGAGGGGTGGGATAGGGAGGGTGGGAGGGAGGGAGACGCAAGAGGGAAGAGATATGGGAACATATGTGTATGTATAACTGACTCACTTTGTTATAAAGCAGAAACTAACACACCACTGTAAAGCAATTATACCCCGATAAAGATGTAAAAAAACAAACAAACAAACAAAGCCAGCACTCTTAGGACGCTACTTAGGATTTGCTGGGCTCTGCTTCCCTGAAGCTTCCATCAGCTGGTCCGGACCCAGCCCTCTAGGGTCCAACAACCTCTGCAACCCTTCAGATATTTGAAGACGACTGTCCAACTCCTTGAGTCCTCTTCTGTCCTCCAGGATAAACATCCTTGGCTCATTCGGTGGCTTCCTCTGGGACATGGCTCGGATCCGTCCCCCAGCCTGGTGAACACAGCGTGGTGAACTCACACCACACTCTGCATGTGCAGGACCAGAAGTAGATTGCAGACACCATGCTCTTTGTTCTAAAATCCTCGACCTCTATTAAGATGACCAGCTAGTGATAAAAACAAGCTACAGAACAATTTGTCAGTAGGTTCCATTTTTGTACCATGGCTATTTATACATATAGAGTAATATACATGTGTACATACACAGTTATTAATATGCCCAGATAAAAGCCTCTGAAAGGAGAAATATCTGTGCCCCTGATGTTGCACGTAGGTGGTGAGGCTGGGGATGGGGACACAGATTGGGGAATTTCACACTTTACACACTTCTATATTCATTGAAGTTTTCACAATAATTATGTATTATTTTATTTTTTTAAAAATGAAGATACAAAAATATTGACTTCTGGAAGTCATTCAATGACTCTTTTTTTAAAAAAATGCTCTTTAAATATTATATTTTATAAATGCTAAAGTAGCACCTGCAAGAAACCAGGCAGAACCTCATTCATCTAATCACGTCGTTCTGTATAAAATGATTTAATTAGAATTCAATTCATCCTTCTCCCCAAAATGCCAAGATGAAAATTTGAAATCTGTGGTCCCCAGATCCCACTGTGGTCTTCTGGCAGCAAAGTGGTTTCCCAAAGATGTGACAGACGCTGCCATCCCCGGGCAAGTCCAGGTCTCAGGACCATGCGTCTGTCAGCTTCGTGTGTCCTTGGCCGTTTTCCAGCCTGCGTCGCTGAGGGGATAACAGACCAACCTACAATGTCTACAAGTCCTTTCAAAGGTGGCGCCACTGACTTGTCCCCTTCATCTGCTTCTGAGGATGCTCTAGGACTCCTAAGCCGACAGAGCAGAGCCCAGCGTGGAAAAGAGGACAGAACTCCCAATAGGCTTTTTGCAGGCGCACCCACGAAGCTTTACAGTGGACAAAGCAAGTGCTGAACATTCTGGAGCTGACAGGGCAGGATGATGAACGCTTCCTAAGTCTTTACACAAGCCGTGGCGCTGCTTGGGTGGGTGGCATTACCTTTTGATGGCTCCGGAAACCAAGGTTCATGGAGGGGAAGTGAGTGGCCCCGGTTCATACCATTGGGACCAACCTATGTTCTTCCAGCCCCAGCTGCATATTTGAGCGAGAATGTGAATGGTCTGGAGCCTAACTCAAATACCACTGGGGGCGCTAAACTGTGTCTACCTCTGTGCTAAGCAATTTGGAATGATTGTCAACATTTAAAATTCTTACGTTCTTTGACACTTTCCCTTCCAGGAATTTATGGAACACATATACCCGTGTGTTGAAATGATACATGTCCAGGCACATTCACTGTAGCATTATTTGTGTTGAGAAAAATTGGGGAAAAAAAACAACTAAATACCCTTGAAGAAAGAATATTCAAATAAAGTCACGTAAAATGAAATCTGTGCAACCTTTTAAAGAAGAGGGAAGCAGACTGATGTGAAATGAGTGCTAAGAGACAGCCCTAAGTGTCAGAGTAGGAAAGGCGTCCGGAAAGTATGCGGAGCTGTGGGTACACAAAGAGGGGAGAAGAGATTCATGCTTAGGGTGCGTTTCTTTATACTCGAACCATCTCTAGAAGATGATGCAAGAAACGGGATACGGTGATTGCCAGTGGGGACAGGAAACAGGGCGACTGGGGCCAGTAGAAGGGGCCTGAAATTTACTCTCTACCCCTTTTATATCTTCTGAATTTGGTACATATTGCCTATTTAAATTTTTAAAAATAATTACAGAAAGAAGGAATGTCTTGGTTTATGAACTTTGGCCAACTCTCCAGACCCGTCCTATGGTTTCACTGGATGAGAGCGGCTTTGCCACCAGGACCGTGACAAGAGCAAAGAGGGGTCTGAGAAGAGGTGTCTGGAATCCTGCTCCTGGGAAAAGGATGAATGGGATTCAAGCATAAGAGTTATGGTGGCTCATGGAATCCCAAATTGGAACAGGCCTCAGTGTACTGTAACCCAAATCCCTTCCACAGTACCCCAACATGGACCTCTGGCTGGGACACCTCCATCTAAGAAGTCATGATGCCTAGTTTATGTTTGCCACAAGCATTAGTGAGAAAGGCACAAGAAAACACCTCACACTGGGCCTGGCACATAGTACATGTTCATTAAAAGGTTGTCTTATTGAACGTGACTCATACAGAACGTTCCATACTGGAGGGCAGGGAGGCGCCCCCTCCAGGATCCTGCACATTTCACCTGTCTTGGGTGCTTTCCACTGCGCTGTCTTGCAGTGGCTCTACATTATCCCACTGATAGGGAGCTATCATTTTCTTAACTTCACGTTTAATTTGCCTTGAAATTTTCAGAGGCATAAATGTAAATACAGATGAGCATCTTTTGCACATGGCATGTTAATTTTCATGCATCCTTTTTGCAGGAGCACAAATATTCAACCAAAGGAGTGGGGGATGGGGAGACAGCTGTTCATGAACAATAATACATGACCATGAGATTGACATTTCCTTCTAAAAACAAGCCTGCAAAAGAAATGGCTATGGGAAGGAAGGGGAGCAAATATGAATATAAGCAAATAGGAACTTCAGGTGAAAAAGCGCTAAAGATTTGTCTGGATGGAAGAACCAGACTCTACTTATGTCATCGATCCCAAATCCACCTCTGGGACAATCAGAGTCCTGAAACATTTGGAGACCTTTACATAATATTTTGGCTAAAAGCAAAAATAGCAAAAAGCCTGGTATTTCAAAAGAGTAAAGAGGTATAACATCAAAATGCAGAAAGTTTTCATTACCTCTGTCCCCAGAGGAATATTTTACCATTGGAAGAAAGAGAGAGAGCAGCATTTTACAGACAGAAGAGACGGCAGCCGCCCCCCGCATGTGGCGACTGGGGCGATGGGAAGAACGGGAGCTTTGCTGAGAGGAGGGGGTGTGACAATGGCTGGTGACATTGGGCAAGGTGATGTCACCTCCCTGAGCCCCTGTGCTCCTAATGCATGAGTTTACAGTGAGAATTAGGAGCTGCGTGCTCTAATATGTCAGTTTCCATCGTTAGCTTCCCTCTTTCATTAAACCTAGTCTTGCTGATGAACCCCAGGCCAGACGGAGGCTCACTGTGGGCCCTCGGTGCACGGACTCAGGTGCTGACTCCTGAGGGGGTTTCTTGGGTCCGTCTCCGAGATCAGGGGTTGGAGGATGCCAGCACCACCTGCTCTCCGTGAGGTTCCCTCCTCGTGAGGCCAAACTCAAAAGCAATGGCCAAAGAGGAAACATGACTGTACCAAGAGCTGCTCAATATGCCTAAGAGCTCCTCAGGACTCACTCTGGGTTGGTCTGTTCCAAGGGCTTTGTGTGACACTCTCAGGTGATGCACCCCGTGATGTGGCCGCACAGCTCAGATGAAGACGCATCAGATACTCCCACTCAGGCCACTCAGGTAAGAGTTAAAATTAAATGTCTGGATTAGGCTTATATCTACACCCTGGGACCAGCCAAGTGTCCTGCAGGGAAGGGAGAATGAGAGAAGGAAGGCCGTGGAGGGCTAGGAGGCCTGGACCCTGACACCTGGCCAGTCCTGCCAGCGTGGCAGGAAGGAGAGAGAAGGACTCAAGAGGAGGACCTTTAGCACAGTGACTGACCAGGGTCCCGTGGCCGGTTTGGGCTGGTCAGGGAAGTGACTTCCTCTGCTGGTGAGAGCAGACGAAATCCCAAATATCAACCTGCACGTGTGGATATCCTAGCCCGTTCGGGCTGCTATAACAGAATACCACAGCCTAGGTGGCCCATAAACAACAGAAATGTATTCCTCACAGTTCTGGAAGCTAGAGGTCTAAGGTCAAGATGGCTGCATGACCGTGTTCTGGTGAAGGGCTGCTCTGGTTCATAGCCAGCGTCTTCTCCCTCTGTCCTCACATGGTGGAGGGAGTGAGGAAGTTCTGTGGGTCTCTTTTGTAAAGGGCACTAATCCCATTCATGGGGGCTCCACCCTCACGACCAATCACCTCCCAAAGTCTCCACCTCTTAATACCATCCCCTTGGGGGTAGGATTTTCTGATGGATGCCCAGGTTTGGATCAGAGACCAAGTCCCAAGTTTCCTCCTTACTCAGGCAGGCATGCTACGTGATTGTTCTGACACTCAATTTCTCCATCTGCAAATTGGGGATAACAAATCCTATGGTAAAATAGGATTATAAATTTCAAAGTGCTTCACAGAGTCACCAGCCCTAAGTTGGGTGCCGGCTGGCCACAGCCCAGGTAGGCTGCTATTCTCCTAGGAGTCTCCAGCCCTACCCAGGGTTTGGAATTGACCTTCGTTGTATCCTTGGAGGATTCTTCTGCCCACTCAGATCATGGCAACCTCTCTTCAGCTCACCCAAGATCTGGGAATCCCAATTCATTCTCCTTACCCGACTCAGCTTCTGGACAGTGGGCTCTGCCCTGTGCCTTTCATCCCTTTACTAAGAATGTTTTGGAAGGAAAGTGCTTTGCAGTACGACCTGACCCACTCTCCCAGACCAGGCTGTAGAGGTATGAGTATAGAACAAACTCCAAAGACAGATATCTTCATAAGCACCAGAAATTATTTTTCGGACTTATTTTTTTATTGAAGTATAATTGATTTATAATATCATGTTAGTTTCAGGTATACAGCACAGTGATTCAGTTTTATATATATACTCTTTTTCAGACTCTTTTCCCTTATAGGTTATTACAAAATATTGAGTATAG
This sequence comes from Monodon monoceros, assembly GCF_005190385.1. NCBI lineage: Eukaryota > Metazoa > Chordata > Mammalia > Artiodactyla > Monodontidae > Monodon > Monodon monoceros. The sequence goes on along the minus strand of NW_021703772.1, from coordinate 5,772,461 downwards.
TTCCCTGTGCTATAACAGTAGGTCCTTGTTGGTTATCTATTTTATATATAGGAGTGTATATCTGCTAATCCCAATCTCCTAATTTATCCTCCTCCCCTACATCTTTCCCCTTTGGTAACCATAAGTTTGTTTTTTAAGTCTGTGAATCTCTTTCTGTTTTATAAATAAGTTCATTTGTATCTTTTTTTTCATTTTTCATAACTTCATCTTTCTCTTTCTGACTTACTTCACTTAGTATGATAATCTCTAGGTCCACCCATGTTGCTGCAAATGGCATTATTTCATTCTTTTTTATGGCCGAGTAATATTCCATCACATATATATATATCTCACATCTTCTTTATCCATTCATCTGTCAATGGACACTTAGGCTGCTTTCATGTCTTGGCTATTGTAAACAGTGCTGCAATGAATAGTGGGGTGCATGTATCTTTTCAAGTTAGAGTTTTCTCTGGATATATGTCCAAGAGTGGCTTTGCAGGATCATATAGTAGCTCTATTTTTACTTTTTTAAGGAACTCCAGACTGTTCTCCACAGTGGCTGCACCAGTTTACATTCCCACCAACAGTGTAGGAGGGTTTCCTTTTCTCCACACCCTCTCCAGCACTTATTATTTGTAGACTTTTTGATGATGGCCATTCTGACCAGAGTGAAGCACCAGAAATTTTAATTTATGTTCTTTGGAAACCTCAGAACTACTCACTATTTGGGTTTTTCAATTTCATCTTAATTTTTTTTTTTTTTTTTTATGCTGTACGCGGGCCTCTCACTGTTGTGGCCTCTCCCATTGCGGAGCACAGGCTCCGGACACGCAGGCTCAGCAGCCATGGCTCACGGGCCCAGCCACTCTGCGGCGTGTGGGATCTTCCCGGACTGGGGCACGGACCCGCGTCCCCTGCATCGGCAGGCGGACTCTCAACCACTGCGCCACCAGGGAAGCCCTCATCTTACTTTTTTAATCAAATATTGCTCCTCCTTGTCCTGGTGGGAAGCTTTTAAACAGGACCTGATGCTTCTTTTTGCCATCAAGACCCAAACATCAAAACTGACACAGCTGGCATTTCAACCATGCCCTCATTTTAAAATGCGTGATGTCCCCTTTGGACCCAGTGGTAAACATTATTTAGCTCCCTGACGTGCTGATGGAAGAATATCTGCAACCCAGAAACTTATCCTGCTAGATAGTAATATTCAATAAACATGGGTTCCTTCTCTGTCTTCCCCAGCAAGCATTTCATACCAAAACTTCTTTTCTTATTTTCTGTCTTGCAGCAGAGATGAGCCCCTGAGTTCTAAAGTGTACTGCAAGAAATCAATGAGATGATAGTATTTTCTTTTCCTTTTGTCTCTGTGCACTCTGGTTTATTCCCCTTATAGCTCAGTTTCTAGATAAAACAGAATTTTTTTTAATTTAAATTGATGTCCATAGTATTCACCTCAGTGCTCTATTCCCACAGCAAAAACTCTAGTGCATTGCTTTCATTTTCATATTTTTCCCAGAAATATTAACCTGTTCATTTACCAGAAGGATCAGAGTTTAATTTGATATAACATACAAAGACCCCAGGTCTTTGTATATTTCTTGTCTCTGCTGGTGACCGAAAAAACTAAAAATAGTTGTGCTGGGAACAAAACTGGAGTCATGCAGCCTGGTCCTGTGACACAGAGGTAAGGACCCCAAACTCATGTCTCAGCCCTGTTCTTGTAAAGAAACAGAAAGAGAAAAGAAAGCAAATCCAGGCTCCTATGACTGAGCACATCTTGGGTGTTAATCCAGGAATTCTGCTTGCCAGTTGCACCAGATGTCAGAAAAGCATAAATCTAAGGGGCGTCTGGTTGTGCCTCCCCGAGAACTCAGATAATGAAGCACCTGATTTAAGCTCTCTTTGGGATAAATATGCCGAGGCTCTAATTCTGTAAAGGAATCATAGATCAACTCCCATCTGGAAAAAGAAACCAGTGGCGTTTCATCAGTTGTTGCATCTGCCGAATCTGAATCCTGGAGGTTACAGTATTAAAGGAGGATGTTGTCCTGGGAAGAGTTATGCTGAGAGCCAGGAAAACTTTCTAGATTCCTAAAAACATGTATTTTTTTTTTTAATAATGAGAAAACAAGTTGCTTTGAGGTCTAGTTAGTGTCTGATTGATTTTGTTTTTAATAATCCTGGAAATTCAAGACTTCCCAGATATATGAGCTTTATTAGTTAGCTGTCGTTACATAACAAACCACCCTGAAACTTAATGATTTAAGACAATACCATGTATTGTTTCTCGTGAGTCCTTAGGTTGGTTGGCCCGGCTGTGCTAATGTCAGCTCTGCCCACTCAAGCATCTGTGGTCAGCTATGGGCTGTTTGGTGTCCAGGGGCCTTGGCTGGGTCCCTTCAGCTCTCCTCCATGTGGTGTCTCATCCCCCAGCAGACGAGGCTGGGCTTGTCTCCTGGCATCCGGAGGTTTCTAGAGAGGAAGTGCCCTCTACCTCCTAAGGCGTAGCTCAGAACAAGCTCATCCTCATTCTAGTGGCCAGAGCAAGTGACAAGGCCAGTCGCAGGTCCCAGGGACAGGAAAATAGACTCCACTTCCCCTGACAGTGGGAGCTCCGAGGCCACAGTGCAAAGGGAGTGGTGGAGAGCTACGCTCATCTTAGTCAGTCTTGAGGGACTCGGCACCTGCTGTCTGAATGCTGTCACTTTAACGGCTGCTCAACGTTCCTGCTGAAACAGGGCAACCAGGAGGTAGAGACAAGAACAGGAAGCAGACAGTCTGGGAAGAACACTCACCGGCGTGGCTATAAGAGAAGAGTAATGCATCCTTTAAAGTTAATAAGAAAGGAAGCCCAAGAAAGAGGAGGACAAGACAACCCAAGTTTCAGAGAAGTGGGTCGGGATAGATAACCCAATAGGGGAGCTTTTGTAAAGAGTTTTGTAGATCCTGGGGCTTTCACTCCAATACACAAGACGTAGGAAGTATCTGGATTTTTTATTTCTATAAAGCAAGCGTCACAGGCTCTGTACCCACAAGCACAGGGCTATTGGTGGATCCAGTGGCTGCCTTTTCTGAGGCTCCGTCCCCACCCGGTGGAACTTTTGTGATGACCCGGAAGCTGATGTCGGTCCACACTGGTCACCTTCGATTGGCTCAGTGTCCAAGCTTGGACACAGGATCTTCATCCGGGCTGGGATGTTCTGAGCTCAGGGTCCAGCCATCTCTAGGAGCAGTACCCAGCCATGTACCTGCCCCCCCCCCCCCCCCGATGCTGTGGGAAGCAAGGCAAGTCCCCCCGAGTCCTGGGACCCCACGTCTCTGCCTCTTCCCATCGTAAGTGAGGCTCTCTCCACATCCATTTCCATGTCCTGCCTCTCCCAGAGCTCCACGCAGCCTCCAGGACACTCTGCTCAGCCCTTTCTAAAGCAGAAGCTTCTTACCTCTGACCTGGGTGCTGAGGTTGCCCAGGTTTTCCAGAGCTTAAGGCAGAAAAAAGGGGCAGAGTTAGAGATGGCAAAGAAGAATGGTTCTCCTTCTTCTGGACCCTTCCACAGAGTCAAAACAAAACATGAATTAATATCTCGATAAACCAAACTGCCACTTTCAGCTTCTCTATAATCCACCATCAGGGCTGCTCACCAGGGGCAAACTGGTCTAATTCCTCATAAGCCCCTCCCCTAGTCGAGTCTCCGATGGGGCCACAGGTGTTCTCTTTCCTGCCTCGTCAACACATATCCTTTCTTCCTTTCTTTCTTTTCTAGTTTAAAGAAAAAAAGAAAAACTAAAGTTTCCTGGGGTCAAGACTTTTAAGGGCTATTCCATGGGTGGAGCTACCTGACCCCCAGTCAGGGCTCTCCTCACGGTAGTAACTTGGCCAAATCCACAGTTTGGTCCCACATTTCCCAACCACCAACTGAGGCTCACCCCTCTTCCCTCAAAGCCCCTCCACCTCTTCAAACTCAATGCATCTAATTCCAGAGCCCTTGACCCTAAGCCTGCCTCCCCTCCAGAGTCTGGGAGGTGCTACTCTGATAACAGGATTAGAACTCGGGTGCCCCGCTTTCCTCTCCGGGTCTCCCCTGTCTCTCCTCTCTCCAGAGGAGAGAGCCTCGCAGAGTCCTTGTGACTCCCTACTGCTTCCCACCCATCCCTCCATCTCAAAGCACCACCCCCAACCTACCTCCATCTCCTCACGCCCTGACCTCCCCTGCCATCTGCCTGCCTGGCTTCAGCGCCTCCCTCCTCCAGTCCATAGGATGTCTCTGCCCTGGGAGATGCTTTGAGATGTAAAGGAGCCCAAGTGAGGGAACTTGCAGGAGGAGTTCTCCACTGCAAGGACGCCTTCATCACAGAGCGAGCCAGGGAGAAAGACACCAGTATCCAGCCCGCCTGGCTACACAGCTGCTGTCCTAGTGATGGGTTTCACAGGGAAGCAATGAAACGAGCATTTGCCAAAATCCAGTTGTGAGCTTAATTATCAAACTCTCATTCAGAAGGCATTATTCTGCACTCAGGGGTCAAAACTCTTCAATGGTTCCCCATAGTTTCCAGGATCCAGGCCAGGGATCTCGGGCTGCCGTGCAAAGGCCGTCACAGAATGGCTGCTCTTCATTCCTACAACGGGAGGTTCCAATCTTGGAAATAACAAACCCCTCCCTCAATGGGGTAAATCTCCTGTGGGCTTTCAGAATTTTGAAAAATCATTTCATTAATTTTGCATGGTCTCAGGCAAAGAAATAGTTTAAGGAATAAGTAATCACTCTTTATTTTAGATGAGTATATTATTGAAGACTTATTACCCACAACTGCAACATCCAAAGAGCTCTGAAAAACAGAATGTCTTTTCGATATTTGGCACAAATTTATTTGTCCACAAATCTGACCTTAACTCACATGAGGCTATTCAGAGTCTATATTTCTCCTACATGGTATGAATATTCAGAGGTTTCGCCGTAGAAACATTAATGCACTTAATTAGAGGCTGAAGCCCCAGACCTCACTATGGGGTTTTATATAACATATGACACATATAGTGTATTACTTTCTTAAAATCTCAAAGATTCTGAAATCAGAAGCATATCTGCCTTAAATTTTTTTTTTTTTTTGCTGCACGCGGGCCTCTCACTGTCGTGGCCTCTCCCGTTGCGGAGCACAGGCTCTGCACGCGCAGGCTCAGCGGCCGTGGCTCTCGGGCCCAGCCGCTCCGCGGCATATGGGGTCTTCCCGGACCGGGGCACGAACCCGCGTCCCCTGCATCAGCAGGTGGACTCTCAACCACTGCGCCACCGGGGAAGCCCTGCCTTAAAATTTTTAGCGAAGAATTTGGACCACTATACATTCGTTGCAGTATAACTCAATAGTATTTGAAATATACCTTTAAACATCTATAGGATCATCCCGTGATGGTGTCAACCTCCACCATCCCTCCTTGCAGTCGTTCACACAAACTCCTTGCTGCTCCTTCCTTCAACATGTGGAGCTTAATTCTCCTCCCTGTGAATGAGGATTGGAATAAGAGACTCCCTTCTAATGACTAGAATACGGTAGAAGGGATGGTATGTCACTTCTCAGATTAGGTTATGAAAAGACTGGCTTCCGCCTTGGATACACACCATCTCTCTTCCTCTTCTTCTTGGACCATTCGCTCTGGGGGAAGGCGGCTGCTAGGCTATGAGCTGCCCTGCGCAGGGGATCAAAGTTGAGGAACTACGGTTTGGGGGAGACCTCAGCTCAACAACTCGTGCAGATCTGAGGCTTAACAGCGACCCCAGGAGTCCGCCTGGAACCAGGTCCTTCAGCCCCAGTTGAGCCATAAGATGAGGTCTCAGCCCAGGGCAACAGCTTGACTAAAGCTTCGTGAAGCACCCAGCTAAGCTGCTCCCAGATCCCCGATCCACAGAGTCTGAGGTAATAGATGTTTGTTGTTTCGGGCTGTGAAGTTTGCGGTAGTTTGCGATACAGCAGTAGACGGCTAACACACCTCTCAGTGTCCTCCACCATAGCGCCCTATTTCTTTCCTCGGCACACTTTATCACGAGCTGCTGTTTTATTTAGTTTTTAATTTGTTTGCTGTTTATCTCCTTCTCCTCCTGTGAGGGGGGAGCCAATGGGTATATCCAGAGTTGTACTCACATTACTTGATGCAGGGCCTGGCCCACAGATGCTGACTATACACTGAACAATAGAAAGAGGGAAGAAGGACAATTATTCTGAACACAGAGCCAGGGAGGCAGTGAGGGTTCCGGCTCGGGGTTAATAAAGCACTTATAATAATCTGAAAGCCTCAAATCCCAGAAAGTAAATACCCCTCTCCCCTGACCTGGTCCAGGTGGTCCCCAGGCCTTGTGGACTCTGCCCCCTGTCTCACTTGGGCGTGTCCCCTCCCCTCCACCCTGACTGCCCTCACTCCCTCCCAGCGCCATCATTCCCCACCAGTGTCTTCATGGGTCTCCCTGTTCCCACCCACCCGTGCCGATTAATCCATTCTGAACACCGAATTGTGCAGTGTGGCAGAGGGGAGGGTAAAGGGAGGTCGAGGCCCCATCCCTTTCTCCAGGATCTTAAATGAGCCTATAGCCATCACCCTGCCCCCAGATTAAGAACCGGTGGTTCAGAATGAGATCTCGACTCCTATTACGCCCCCTTCAATAAAATGACAAGGAGGACGTCAAGCAAAAGTGTTGTCAGTTCTAAAGAGAGTGAAGCTATAGCTCCCCTCCTGGGCAGAAGGGTAAGTCAGTCATCCTTCCAGAGAGTAGTTTAGCCAGGGGTTCAAAAGACTTGGAACTGTCATCCTCCACCACCCAGTAAGAACTCCTAAGGACCAGCCTTAAGGTGCATGCTGGGACCACAGCAGAGGTTTGAATAAAGATCTTTACACAAAGATGGAAGCACCGTTTGCCTTTAGGAAAGTGTGAGAAACCTAGGTACCCCGCAACAGAAGAACACTTAAATAAATTAGAATAGAGCCGTTAAATGAATGCTATTCACCCAGTGAAACTATCCTTCCATGTTTTCAACGACATAAGAAAATGCTCGCAATATAATATACTAAGATATTATATACGTATAAAGTCTAACACACACGTCTACAACGACTGAAAAACACATCCAACTGTTGCCGGTGATTATCTCTGACTGAGCAAGTGATGGGGGATTTTTTTTCCATCTTTATGGTTCTATGTATGGCCCACATTTTCTACATTGAGCATGGATTCAGCTAAGAATTATAATTTTCTGAAGTGAAAAACAGGGAGGCATATGGAGGAAGATAATCTGAAATCACATCTGAGACCCCGGGTAGCTTTGTCCTTGCCGCACACCTGCAGTTGTGCCACCATGACTGGCCGTCAAGTTCACGAGGAAACGGAAGCCCAGGGGAAGGGGGTTCCCAGGTTCTGCCTGTCCAGCCCCTCAACTTCAGAGAACGGCCCTCAGTTCTATCATTCAACAAGGCAGCCTGTTAGGAACAACGCTGGAACCTTATTGACTTAAGACAGTGAAGGATTTTTTCAGCTCAGTCTTGGGGGTGGGTAGCGGAGGTGCCACGGCAGGGGACAGGATCCTGCAAGGGAGATTCTTTGGGCCAGGCCTGGAAGTGGGGTTGGACCCTTCTGCCCGTGTTGCATCAGCCCCATCTCAGTCGTGTGGCTTCCACTACCTATACGGGCGGGACGCCCAGGAGGGGAAGCCAGCACAGGTCTTCCTGAGCTTCCCATCCTGGGCCTAAACAAACCTCTGCATGCAGACTGGCACCTCCGCCACGTCCACCAGGGCTGCGGAGTCCTGCGCTTGGGAGAGGGAAGCCGGGAGCCCAGCACCGTCGATCGACACCTCCCGGCTGAACGCTGGACAGAATCCACAATCTACCAGGCAGACAGCGTCTATTTCTGGGTCCGTTGCTCGGGACAGCCTGGACCCAGGTCCCTGTCAGGCCTTCCACGGGCAGGGTCCCTCTGCTGCAAAGACAGCCTCCCACTTACTGATCTAATTTCCAACATTTTACTGAAAGGCAAGGGCGGATTTGGATGACATATCAAGAGAAAAGAAGAAGCTGGATGATTGAGAACCAAGCTTTTCTCATTGCAGAGTGCTCCGGGCCACTTAGGGGAAATAAGAAACATTGCACGCCCTCACCAACAGCTCTCCTCCCCCACTTTGCTCTCATCCCTCCCACGGCCGGCCGCAGAGGAGGGGCAGGGACAGGCCATCTCATCTGCACAGAGACTGAAATGTGCACAGTCCTCCCAACCATGCGGGCATCACCCAAGTGAAATCCCAAAGGAACGAGATGGAAGAGAAGGTGTGGGATGTGGGTGAGTTAATACTGAGCCTGTAGCAAACTCAGGCAAGAACTGGACATCAGATTGAACTACATTTATTGTTTAAACCTGGCTGGAGGACCCTAAGATTCCCTACTAAGGAGAAGGCTTTAGAAGTCAAGTCTCTCTTTAAAGTCTAATAGGGTCCTCAAAGACGCAGATATGACCCACAGATGAGATTCAGTAAATGCATCCCAAGCACCAAAGGCAAGCTGCTTCCACAGGCACACAGAGCTCCAGCCCTGGAGCTGGAACAAGGGAAGCCTCAGCAGAAGGGGCCAAGTGCACAGGAGACAGACCGTGAGAACCACATGGCCAGCAGCCAGGGCTGGGCTTCCCAAGTAAGCTCACGAGGAAAGGCCCAGATGCAGTGCCTCTCAAATTTTCCACCCAAGTCTTCCAAAGACAGAACAGCGGACACACATATAGGGGCTGGAGCAACAGCCCTAAAGAGCTGGACTAAAGTCAATTTCATTATTTATATTTAAAATTCCTGGGAACACATTATCCAATTCCATATATATTCCATATCTACTTAATAGCATCCAAAAGATTACCATCAAGCAATTAATGTGCTGTGTGTTTCCTGAGGGCTTCATCTTATACTTAGTCTGCCACCTACCACTCCAAGTGTGGGCCTCCATCTGGCAGCCTCAGCATCCCCCGGGAGAAGTAGGAAATGCAGCATCTTGGCCCCCTCCCAGCCAAGAGAATCAGAATCTGCATTTTAACCAGATCCTGGAGTGACTCATTCACATGTCAAGATTTGAGAAAAGTTGCTCTGCCTCGAACTCCAAGGAGTGTGGACACTGTAGTTTGAGAGGCAGAGCTGCATAGGATTTTCTAGAAGTTCTGTTTGTGCTTCTCCATCCTACAACTCTCTAGCTCAGTATGCAGTTTAATTTTGTCCAGAGCACTTATTTATGTCTCTGTGTGTGTGTTTAGAATGTAAACTTCATGAAGCAGGATCTGTGGCAGACCTGTGCACAGAGAATCTTGCCTACAGTAAATGCTCATTAAAAGGATTTTGAGGGAATCAATCTAAACTGGAGGTGGAGGGAAGGGTTGGATTGTAAAAAGTAAATCGGGTGTCAGTCTCTTTATGGGAATTTCCCTATAAAAAATAATGATATTTCCCTTCTGAAATGAAAAGCAAAAGGTCATATCGGAATGTCCACACGGAAACCTGTACCTAAATGTTTGTAGCAACTGTATTCATAACAGCCAAAAACTGGAAACAACCCAGATGTCCTTCAATGGGTGAGTGAGTTAACACACGGTAGCACATTGATACCATGGAATAGACTCAGCAATGAAAAGGACTGAACTACTGATACACACACAGCTCGGATGGATCTCAAGTCAATTACACTGAAGAAAAAAGCCCATCTCTAACAGGATATTGCTATAGATTGAATGTTTGTGTTTCCCCTAAAATTCATATGCTGAAATCCTAACTCCCAAGGTGACGATATGAGGAGGTGGGGCATTTGGGAAGTGATTAGGTCATGGGGATAGAGCTCTGATGAATGGGATTAGTGTCCTTATAAAAGAGACCCAGGGAGCTCCCTTACCCCCTCCACTATGTGAGGACACAGCAAGAAGACAGCCATCTGTGAACCAGGAAGAGGGTCCTCAGCAGACACCAAATCTGCCTGAGCCTTGGTCTTGGACTTCCCAGTTTCTAGGACTGTTTCTGTTTTTATAAGCCACCCAGTTTATGGTACTTTGTTATAGCAGCCCTAAGAGACTAAGACAGGTACATACAACAAGATGTTATTTTCAGACTAGTGGCTGCACGGGGTTAGTGGGAAAGGATGGATGTGACTATAAAGGGACAGCAGGAGAGATCTTTGGGATGACGGAACAGCTCTGTATCTTGACTGGGGTGGTGATTACACATCTACACAGGTGATAAAGTTGTATAGAACCACACGCGCTCACACACACACACACACACACACACACACACACACACAGGAGTGCCTGTAAAACTGATGAAATCTGAATAAGGTCTGTGGATTGTAGCTATGTCAATTTCCTGGTTTTGCTATTGTACTATAAATATATAAGATGTTACCATTGGGGGAAACTGGATGAAGGGTACAGGGGACCACTCTGTACTATTCTTGCCACTCCCTATGAATCTATAATTATTTCAAAATAAAAAGTTAAAAAGATCATATTGAAGGATTCATGGTACACATGGGGAATATGCCTTGTTTTAAAACATTTAATTAATGAGAGATAATTTTATACCATTCAGCATGACCTAACCATGGAAGTGTTTTGATTTCTACTGTACAAAACATGTGTCTCTAAATAAGAGACAGCAGTTGAGCCAAAAGTAATCAAGTGTCTGCTTTCACCTGGATTTAGAAGTAAGTAATCCTCATGAGGGATTAGATTCTTACTTTTCACAGCCAGTCCTGGGGCAGGGGCCTAGGGAACTGCCCACTCAGACAGAGGACAGCAGAACAGGCCAAGAAGGCTGCACCTGGTTTGGGGTGCTGGGGGAGGCTGCCATGATCCAATGGTGTCTGAGACCCACTGCGAGCCCATGACTCAAGCAACAGAAAATAGCATGGTGGGCAACCATTGCCTGGTCTGAGAGGCGGACCACCAACTCCATCAGCAGCCACATCCGTCCTGAGGAAGGAGTACCAACTGGAGAGTCTCTCCCTGATTGAAACCATCAGTGGGAATGAGATGAGGGAGGCAACTGGCGACCTTCATTTGCCCTTTCCTTCTTTTCAACGACTGAATAGAGTCTTCTCCCTCTTCATCTGGGTACAGAGTTCTCACTTGGGTGAAAACGTGTGTGGCCCCGAGGAAATGAATGGAAGCTCTAAAATTAACTCAAGCTATTTCTAAAGCCATTACAACGAAGGGAGGGCTTGAGAACCCAAGAGCCTGCAGGGGCGGGACAGGAAAGGGGGGTGAAGTGGGCCTAGTGGCCTATGTGACGCCCAAGAGAACCAGCCCCAGCTGCCTGCCCCTCCAGGACCCTGAGCTACCGAATTGTCCAACTTCTCAAGACAAGCCAGAAACCTGGATCTTTATGTGAAATGTACTTTTTTAAGTGTAATTAAAATGTTTAAGACACCATGTGTGCCAACATCTTGCCTGTTTCTATCAGCCCGCACCCCTGCCCCTGAGGAAGGCAAGGACCACGAGGGGGTCAAGAGGACAGCCCACGGCCAGGAGACACCAGCTCTACATTTGTGGCCCTGGACACCTTCATTCTCAAGCTTTTGGAGCAGCAGTGGCAGAGGAAATCTCGTGCCTGGGGGGAAGGAAGGCAGGATGAGGAGTGGTGAGGGTTTGGACCAGCTCCATTCTCAAGGAAAAAAAAGCAAAGTTTAGAAACAAAATGTATTAACATGTGAGCGCTTCTAACCTCTGGAATCCCCTCATCCTTCTAGTCCGAGAGGGGAGGGCCCTGCCGGCCGAGGCCCGGGACAAGGAGGGGTGGCGGGGGGAGTGGGGGCACAGCAGAATCCTCAAACTGAGAAAACTGAGGGCTTTGCAAATTGTTGTCAGAAATTAGGATGAGGTCAGCTTCACCATTTTTCAGGAAGCTCAGGTAAATCTGGAATGACTTTTGGCCACTACACTGTGTGTTCGAATTCAGTAAGGATTGCTGAGACCAGGCCGGTGGGGCTAGGCTGGGAATTAGTCTGTTTCCTGTATAGAAATTCTTTCTGTTCTATCTGAGAATGGAAGGCAAGGGTGTTTTTCCCATAGTCTGCAAGTCTAGGGACATTTTCTGTGCAATTTAAGCCTCCAGGACTTGCCCATTCTTCCCAGTAGTGACTATCTTATAAATGACTGTGTCATTCAGAATCATTGAGGTTAAGGATGGACAGGGCAGCTGGCCCCGTCCAGAAGTCTGGGGACAAGGGGAACCCCCAATTTATTGAAGGACAGAAGACTGGTGTGGGGAGAGGGCACAGTGTCAGGAAAAGCTAAATTCACAGCTGGCATCAATCGGGGCCCAATCGGGGTTGTCTAGAAAGCTGCTGGGACTACTTGACAGGAGCCCATTCTGAGAAGGGATTGTCAGGAGAGCCTCTTGGGACAGAATTTTCCCCAAAGAGGGCCGGGAGGCAAGGTCAGCCTGGGACAAAGCCTTCGTCATCAGAGTCCGCAGGCTCTGTGCCTGCCCAGGTGACCTTGATCCGGTCCATAGACATCTGGCCGAAATCCGGGGGAGGAGACTTGGCCCCAAGACAGGAAGAGGGGTCCTCGTCACCATCAGTCAGACCTGGGGGCGCAGAAGAGGAGAGGGGCTTTGCTCCTCAGGGGCAGCCCCCTGGGAAGGGGCCACTGGGTCAGCAGAGGGACTGGAAGAGCTGGGAGGGCTGGGAAGCAGCTGGTGCCAAGGAGGGGCCCGAGTCACAGGTTCTTAAAGTACAAATGGGGCATCTCCTGGAGACCTCCAGAATGAGCGGGTGGAGGGGACAAGGCCATCAAACAGCAAGCAGGGAGAAGAAAATACATGCCTAAGCGTGAAAATTACACGCATTTTAACTTCAGTCTTGGGGCCAAGAAGATGCAGAATGCAGGAATATCCCAGGGATGCCCCAGGGACGCCCCAGCATGACTGTCGCACTTCACTGAGGTCGCAGCTCTCCGAGGGCAGGTATTCCTGTCTCTTTTGTTTAAGGCTCTCTCTCCAGAGGCTAGGAAATTGCCTGGTATATGATGACGTCGATATTTATCGGTTGAATATGTTTCCCAGAGAGTGTCACCACCTCAGTCCCCGTGTGAAAAGAGAGGCTGACAAAGAGGACAATGTGGCCTTTCCCTCAGGTGACATTTTTAAAAATAGAGAGAAGAGAGGAGGCCCCGTGGGAAAGGCTTGGCGATGGCTGAGCACAGGGATGGATAGAGCACGTAACATCGGGGCATCGTCTCAGGCAGGGACAGAGGACAGAGCTACCAACACCAGGCATCCCCCTCCTCCTGCCGACGTGTCAGACCCTCGGGCGCTGACACTTCATAAATATTAATGACCTCTGGCTCAGCAGTTTCTGAATATTCCTAAATTTGAACTCTGCCTTGACAGTTCCTGGGACAAGGAGCCAGGCTGAATGCAGATGCGGCCCTTTTCGCAGTTTTAGAAAACGTTGAGCTTAATTCTATTATTATTTTAGCCTTCCCACCCATACCTCAACGGTTGCATTTCTACTGAGTTACTCCTGACACGGTCTGGCGGCAATGTCACACGCCCACGTCAGGCCACGTCCCCAGCACTGAGGTGACCCTCTCTCTCCCACTCACACTGGCATCTCTAACATCTGCCAAGTCTAATTCCAAGAGGAAGAAACAGCCTGAGTTCTGATGGAGAACCAGGCGGTGCGGACTCTGGACTCACGCGGACCAAATGTCAGCTCAAGTTTTTGCCCGTAAATGGCGCTGATTTGGATAAGTTACTTGGTTTGACCAAGTCTCCGTTCAACATCTCTAAAGTGTGGGAAATAAAATCTGGATCAGTTTCTAATCCCCACGGTAACAATGATCACAAACACGGTGGATTCGAACAACCCAAAGTTATTATCTTCCCATCTAGGAGGCCAGGAGGCTAAAACAGGTCTCCTTGGGCCGAGGTCTAGGTGTTAGCAGGCCATGCTCCTTTGGAGGCTCTGGGGGAGAACCCGTGTTCTTGCCTTTTCCAGCTTCCAGAAGCCGCCCACCTTCCTAGCCTGGCAGTCTCATCCTCCACCTTCAAAGCCAGTAGCTGCTGGTCCGGTCTTTCTCACATGACGTCACTGACTTTACTGCCTGCTGCTTTGTTTATAAGGACCCTGGGGATTACACTGGGCCCATCTGGATAATCTAAGACAAGCTCCCTATTTTAAGATAAATGGATTAGCAATCTTAATCCCCTTTGCCTTGTAAGGTCACATCGTCACAGGTTCTGGACATGAGGACACAGACATCTGTAGGTGATTGCGATCCTGTCCACGGTGTGGCGGTGAGGCCTACGTGAGGGCCAGCTGCGCCATGCTCGCCACGTGCTGAGCAGATTTCTCAGGGAGCTGGATACACTGGGGCACACGAACACCATGAAGATGGAGGACTCCCACCATCTTACCCTGTCCTCATCCCAGTAAAGGCTCCCATCCCACTTTGCCCACCCAGCCAGCCAATCAGGAAACGCAATCTCCTGCCATGTCTCAGCCAAACTCCCTTTTGCCTTTGTCTGCCTGGAATACAAACGACAAACACACTCTATGTCCAGACCCCCTATTTCATGTTCCACCCTAACCGCCAGCAGCGATGACACTGACTAGGCTCCCTAATGGACACATCAAACTGCACATCCACCAACCTCCCCTTCGACATTTGGGAGCCAAGCCCCAGGATCGCTCCTGGAGCAGACACCCGCCCTTATGTGCCTTGAAGTAACACAGCCTCGCTCTCAGGAGCCAAGTGCGCGGTCAGCCTCTTCCGTGAACAATAAGGACGCAGGAAGCCCCTGTGTGGACGGGAGTCAGCCAGGTTGTACAATAATTCCCAGCTTTGACTCTCTCTGAGTCCTACCTCCCGGTGGCTGTTCTTACAGTCCTCAGGACCTTTCCCTCAAGCCATCCTTAGCCCTTTTTCAAAGCCTGAACAGTTCCTAACTACAGGACACCTTATTTCCAGGTGGCCTTTCTCTTAATATATGCACCAGTCACCATGCCAGTCTCTGCAGCCCTTACGTAACTAAAGGTTCTGCTAAAACCCTCCACTAAAAGGGCTGCGGAAAGGAATAAATTCTGCAGTGTTCTTAATTATCATCGAGACACAAGCTGAAGGACATAACAGGAAAGAAGAAGCTTGGTCATGATCACCTCAGATGGTTGACTTTAATTATTTCAGCAGACGGTGTAGCCCCAGGGGAGGGTGTGAGTCTGAACTAAGTCGTTGCTGGGTTTGAGTCACTGTGCTGCCACTTTCACCCGGGGTGACCCTGAGATGCTTAGACTCTCCAAACCTCATTTTTCTCATCTGTAAATTGTTGGGAATAACCCAATATGCAGTATTAGGGTTAGAAGAAAGGAGAGAGGAGACGCCTACCAAAGTTACCACATCTGGTACGAAATTCTGTTCTGATTGCCTATTGCTGCATCTCCAACTCCCCCAAAACACAGTGGATTAATTAAACAGCAACCATTTTATTGTATCTCACAGATCCTGTGAGCCAGGAATCGTGGTCTGGCTCGGCTAGGAGAGTCCTGTGCTCCTCGCGCTGTCGGCTGATGTCTCGTGATCAGCTGGCGATGCCTGGTCTGGAGGGCGCAGAGCAGCTTCACTGAGAAATAGCTGAGGCTCACTACTCACGGTGGTTATGTTTTATAAAACTGCCAGGAGCCCTGGATACTGATGGCTCCCGGGGGAATTTCAGGGTTAGGTCCCAACATTTCTGTCAACTGAGCAACACGTACATACCCTTGTTTTATAAGTGTTTCTGTTTAAAGACGCTATTTAATCTATAGTTCTTCAAAATAATTAATTAGATTAGTTATCATGATAATTTAGTGGTACGTCTTTATTCTAAACACTAAAACCCTAGCTGGGGCAGGTTCGGCATCCTCCCAACGCTGGGGAATGTGACCTGAATATTCTTTGACTGCCAGCCTCACCACGAGCCGTCCGCTACACTGTTTGTGATCAGTCATTATTTCATGAGTTCACAAATTTAGCCACTTTTCCATCTTTTCTATAAATTCATACCTACTGTAACATGTTAACACCGGCGCAACTTCTGGAAAGATGGGCAAATGTCCTCTTCCTTTACTGAGGTGTACCATATTGTTGGTTCATTAACACTGAACTCACGGCTAACAGCACTAAACGAAATTCATCTAACATGAGTCTTTTCTCTGTAAGGCACAGCACAGCTTTCCTGCACTTAGGACACTAGATAGCACTTCAGCACAAGGCTTGGGGCTACTTTAAACGGCAAAATCCCCAACACAAAGCACAAAAATGCCGAAAATGCAGCAACAAATGGACCACGAAAAGGGCCTTTGTTTCCTGCGTGAGATGGACTCAGCTGGGACGTGCACGTGTGTTACCACGCTGGGCACATCCCCGAAGGCCCACAAAGATGTTGCAAGTGTGGACTTGGGGTTACAAATACATTTTAGTGAGTAGGATAACACAAATTTGTAGTCTGCGAAAAATGAGAATGGATTCTTTCTGGTGTTTCTGTGGAAATGGTGGACAGCTGCACTCCGCTGGGACTGTCCACCCAGGCGTCGACGTGGTGGCCTCCCCAGCATGGCGGCCTGGGGCGATTGGACCTCTTATGTGGTGGCTGCTTCCCTCAGGGTGAGTCCTAAGAGATGGAGGAGGAAACTGCATGGCCTCTCCGGACCCGGCTTTGAAAGTCACACGGAGGCACTTCTGCCACATTCTGTTGATTGCAAGGGAGCCCAGCTTCAAGGAGAGGAGGTTTGGACTCCACATCTTGCGGGGGCAATGTTGTGAAGGCCATCTTTGGAAAACACAGTCTGCCAGAGGGCTGGAAAAAAACACTAGCTATTATTTGATACAAAACAACCACAACAAAAGATGTTTCAACCAAGCGCCCACAAGTGTAGAAGTAATTACTCAGAAAGCTTGCTTTCATAATCATCTCTTACCTCATAAGACTCCAACAACTAGTGCACGCTCAGCCCCTGCTCCATCTTTAAGGGAAAGATAGATGGGAGCTAAGGGGAGTGCCAAGGAGACAGAGAGTCTTATAATCCAGGGCTCTGAAAACCTTAGAGGGCTTTAGGGCCAATTAGGACATAGGCTAGTCCCGGCCAAGTGCCAGGAATTCACGTCTGAACCACAGTGATCTGGAACACTGGTTTACTCAGAAACAAACACCTGGAGAGTGTGTTAAAAAAAATATAGGGCTGCCCTGGTGGCGCAGTGGTTGAGAGTCCGTCTGCCGATGCAGGGGACGCAGGTTCGTGCCCCGGTCCGGGAGGATCCCACATGCCGCGGAATGGCTGAGCCCGTGAGCCATGGCCACTGAGCCTGCACGTCCAGAGCCTGTGCTCCGCAACGGGAGAGGCCACAGCAGTGAGAGGCCCGCGTACCGCAGAAAAAGAAAAAAAAAAAAAAAAAGAAGAAGAAGACTTTTTAAAAAAACAAGGACAAATGGCATGAAGGATGTGAATAGATACTTCATGGAAAAGAATACAAAGGGCGGTTGGTGCAATGAAAATACACTGAACGTCACTCATAATAAGAAAAGCAAATTAAAGCTACACTGGAATTCAAAAGTGTAATAACTGGCGTCTGGCAAGGGTCTCAAGAGAGAAACACTTTCATATGTAGCTGAGGGGAGTGAAGTGTGTACAGTCCCTTGGAAGAGCAATTGGACCACACCTATCAAAATTATAAATCAGTTCCCTTTGTCCATCCATTCTATTGGGGAATTTATCTGACAGACCTCTCCACGGAGGAATGAAATGATACACTACAGCTTTGTTTGTAGTAGTAAAATATTGGAAACAACCCAAACATCTATCAGTAGGGGATTGATCATATAATGATACATCCATTTTGCCACTCTGTGAAATACTACATAGCTGTAAGAAAAAAAAAATAGCATGCTAAAACTCTCTAGGTGCGACATGGAAACAACTCCGGGATATATTGTTAAGTGAAAAAAAGCAAGAAGAGCAATGTGCGTGTCACGCCACCATTTTGGTAAAAAAAGAGGGAATGGAAGATAAGACTTGTGTATTTGTATTTGCTTGTAGGTCTCTAAAACGATCCATGAGATTTGAACTTGACGTCGGAGCGGGGCTTGAAGGACGACATGGATCAGAGGTAATTTTCACTGTGTACCATTTGGGTTTCTGAGCGTTAACGTTTGTAAATGCATTGATCGTTTAAATGTTAATTAAATCAAAAGTAGTATTTAATAATTAAAATTTCTGAAGTTCCAAATTGCAAACAATAGACGTCTCCTCAGTAAGATAAGGAGAAGGACAGGCTGCTCAATGGAGAAGTGTCTTCCTGCTGATACAAAATTTCAGCCTGGGAAACACAGACAAGAAGCCTGTTAGAGGGGAAACTAATATAAAAGTCAGATGCAGTTAACTGTAGTTTAGAAGCACAGTTTAAGTAACCTTAGCTTTAATTTCTAAGTAAAATACATTTCAGTTCTGATATTGAGACATAATCGGTTTATTGTCAGCTCTCTGTATTTGTTTTCCCTTATTTTCCTCTTGCAAAATTGGAGGCAGGGAGGGCTTGAGTAATGTCTGTAAGTAAGTTAATTGTGTTACTACGTATTCATAGAATTCTGTGGCATGTTTAGCAGAAAAAGCTTACCAAAAAAAGGACCATAATTTCACATTAAATATGCCTTTTTTCAAATGCTTCTAATCGCACTATGTTTTGAGTATGAGGCATCTGATACCAAAAAAACATAATTGTTATCATTGGGTCAAAATACATTAAAAGGGGCAGTTCTTGAATGTCATTATTCTGTATTGGTCCCTTAAGAAATTACCAGGTTTAAAATATTTAGAATATAAGTCCAGCACAAAAGCATTGCCTTTTAGTTACACAAATCTGCATCCTACCTTTAGAAATGGTCTTTCCTACTTACTCAGTTAACAAAAGGACCAAATCATTTATCATCCACTTGGGGCGCTTTTCAGAGCTAAAAGGGACACTCAATATTTACATGGGACAAAGACGTAAGCCAGGCTACCAAAGCAGACAGAGGCGCTTTGCCTACGTGGCATTCATAATAAATGTGAACCACAAAATATTTACTAGGCTGTTTTGATTGCCATGAATTGTGTCTTTCCAATTATCATACAGATTGCTTCCAAGAAGCACAGTTTGAAATCTTTTCTGTAAAGACACATAGAACAGACCTGAATCGGTTCACAAACCTCTGCAAATCTGAGAGGTCTATCCACCAAAGCAGCTCACTTTCGTCAAAATTAATGATGTGTCCACAATGACTAATGACTGCCTTGATAAATGTGATGAAGCATTGCAAAAGTTACTCTTGCTATCGTTTATTCGAATTTATTGCACCTGATTCATTTCCTAATCTGGAATTCATTCGTGCATTTTAAAAATTACTGTGTTATATTACTTTCAAGGAGATTATATTTTAATTTCTCCCCATTCATAACACAATAGATCTTCCCCAGTGTGTCAAGGTAGTAATAGCTCAGACGTTTCATTCTTAGAATTACATCTTCCAAAGGCAAGTCAACCAATGTCAGAAAGATTCAGTCCAGTTTGCGTTATATGCACTAAAGTCATAGTTTGAATTATTCCACAGATTTTACCAATTCATTCTCTTCATATAGACATACCCCAAATCCTTTTCTTCTGTTTTAAAATGAGAATAATACTGTTGTCATAGTTTTGTTAGTCCTCCTGACGCGGAGTCCCGGAAGTGCTTGAGGACATACGTAAATCCCTTGAAATCATTGGCAGCATGTTTTTGCGTTTGTGTGTATGCATTTCTTTTCTCGCAAAAAACTGTTTGTAGCATTCGTCACATTCTTGGGGGGGTTACCTGAGGACTCAGGAAGGTTAAAATAGACACTGCTGGGTCAGGAGGGCAGCTTTCCTCTGGGTGTTTATTGGACAGACAGAGGTGCCCACCTAAGTGGAAATTTTCTCACTAGATTTTTACATCAGCAGAAACGGCCTGTGGTCATACACTCTCCCAGGCAGCCGGGCACCCCAGAGCATGCTGCAGCTGGCCTCTCCTGGCCTGCCCCACCCTTAGGTTGTTCATATGCACCAAATACACATGGCTCATTTTCCTCCTAATTTAAGCCTTTGCATAATGGGCCCACTGTACTCTCGCACTCCTGACCCAACAGCTGAGATTAGGAGAGTCAAGGAACTTCCCTGGGGGTCCAGTGGGTAAGACTCTGCACTCCCAATGCAGGGGGCCTGGGTTCTATCCCTGGTCGCGGAACTAGATCCCGCATGCATGCCACAACTAAGAGTCTGCATGCCCCAATGAAGACCCTGAGCAGCCTAAATAAATAAATAGAAATATTCTCCTAAAAAAAATAGAGTCAAAACCTCTTTTCAGTGACCTTCTCCTATATTCTTATTTCTCCTGTACCAGAAAGGAAATTTCTTCCTGTCCACGTCCCCCCAATGTGTTGCCGGTGTGTTAAAGTCAACGTATTCTGTGTTCTAGTAAACCTAAGACTTGCCTTTCTAAATCCGTTCTGACAGAGGATATTTGGTTAAAGAGAGAAGACAATGGCCATATCACACAAGTCAAAGGAAAAAAACTTCCAAGAAGTTACTCAGGACTCTATGAAATTCTAATCTTTCTTAAACTTTTCATGGCCTTAAAACATGGAAACAAACTAAGTGTCCATCAACAGATGAATGGATAAAGAAGATGTGGTATATATATATATATATATATATATATATATATATATATACAATGGAATACTACTCGGCCATAAAAAAGAATGAGACAATGCCATTTGCAGCAACACGGATAGACCTAGAGATTGTCATACTAAGCAAAGTAAGTCAGAAAGAGAAAGACTAACATCATATGGTATCACTTATACGTGGAATCTAAAGTATGACACGAACTTATCTACAAAACAAAAACAGACACACAGAGATAGAGAACAGACTTGTGGTTGCCAAGGGGGAGGGGGCGTGGGGGAGGGATGGATTGGGAGTTTGGGATTAGCTGATACAAACTATTATATTTAGAATGGATAAACAAGGTCCCACTGTATAGCACAGGGAACTATATTCAATATCCTGTGATAAACCATAGTAAAAAAGAATATGAAAAAGAATATATATATGTATAACCGAATCACTTTGCTGTACAGCAGAAATTAACACAACATTGTAAATCAACTCTATGTCAATAAAGTTTTTTAAAAAATAAGAAAACAAGCTTATGGTTACCAAAGGGGGAAGAGGGTGAGGAGGAATAAATTAGGAGTTTGGGATTAATATATACACACCACTATATGTAAAATAGATAACCAGCAAGGACCTACTGTATAACACAGGGAACTCTACTCAGTATTTTATAATAACCTATAAGGGAAAAGAATCTGAAAAAAAAAGATATATATGTATGCATAACTGAATCACTTTGCTGTACACCTGAAACAAACACAACATTGTAAATCAACTAGACTTCAATTTAAAAATTAAATAATAATGATAAACTTCTCATGGCCTTGGATATAATAAATCTTTATGGAAGGACCTAAGTTCGCTCATTAGATCTGGTAATGGGGACAGGTGGGGACACTGCTGCCTTGGCTGGAAAGCACTGGAGATCCTGATTAGCACTTTCCCCATTGTTGGCAGGTTCAGAGGGTCTAAACTATGCTCTCCTCGGCCTCCTTCTGAATGGACTCCAGGCAGTGTCCCCTCTCAGTTCACTGAAAAGCTCAGACTAAGTCGCTTACCCGGGGAGGGCTCCCTGCCTCGTCAGCCTCAGGATGACAGTCTAAGGAACAGGCCGACGCAGGCACCGTCCTTTAACACCCACTCTTGTTCTGTGTTTCATCCTCTTACAGAGAATTCGCCCAGAACAACAAAAGACTGTTTGTAGTTCTAACGGTTTTTCCCTGGCCTCTGACCCTGGGGACAACACTGTTTTCTCTGCACAATAAAGAAAGTGTCTGTGCATAATGGCTGTGACTTCTCCCTCTCTCTTTGAGTTGCATGGATTAGGGATTAAATGCTCAGTGAATGAGGCCCCTCTTAGGCTCTGTCTCAAATTCTCAGGAACTTGCCCCATTTTATGTCGGTAACTTTGCTTTCTTTAAAAAATAAAAAAAAAACAGAGACTATAATCAGAGCACAGCTTCGGCGCCGCCGAGGGGCAGGGGAGGACAATTGGTGCCGAAACTTCTTTGGGGTTTTTAGTCAAAGGCCAGCAACATCTCCATAAGAGTCAGGTCAATAGCTCAGGGCCTGACTTGACTCTGACAGCACAGTGCATGGTGTGAAGTTGTTTTCTCACAGGAGGATGTGAAGAAATGTCCACTGGAGTCTACATTGTAGCTGTTCTTTTCTTTCCCGTTTAAATTGAGCATCTTCTGACTGCCGAGAGCCACGAGTCAGAAATCCATCTTCATTTGCCATCTTGTTTCTCATTTAGAGGGTCACGCATCCGTCCCCATGATATTTGAAAAACATTCTGGTCCTCTGCCTCTTAATGACCATCTAATGTGTCATCCTCTTAAATATAACCAATTTCTGTACCTTCTTTAACTACGAAATATTTCCAAATAATTGCCTCGATAAACCTCATGGTGTCCTATTTCAAATGGCATAAAAGGCCAGAGCAGAGTTTGCTTGCCCTCTGAATCTGTTACATAAAAATCTCAGCTAGGTAATTTTCCACTTTGGATTACCCAGGACAACGTCTCAGGAAACGCAAAAAAAAAAAAAAAAAAAAAAAAAAAAAAAAGAATATTTGCCAAGCACACTAAGGTAATTGTTTCTGCCTTACACGTAACAACGTTTTGCAAATATATAATAGCTTCTCATCAAAGTTGATCTATGTTTAAAAATAGAGGCTGACGTCTCTGGGTCCCTGCCTGAATAGACAGATGTGGGCTCCCGGGACTCGGCAGGGAAAGAAAGAGAAGGGGCGTTGATTGAGTCTTTCCGGTGTTCTTATACTTTGACCCCATTTAATTCTCACAACAGCCCCAGAACTTGGTATTATTATTTTCCTATTACACATGAGGAAACTGAGGCTCAGAGAAGTTCCATACCTTTTTCGAGGTCATTCCAGCCAGCAGAGTCCAGATTTAAACCAGATTTGGCCACGTCCCCAGGTGAGGAGTAAAGGACGTTTTCTCGGGACCCATAACCTTGAACAATAAGCCAACTTCCTGTTGGCTAATCTAGCGTGTGTGCTACAAATTGGAGTATTAAGTAGTCAGAGAGAGAAAGACTCATCCGTGAAACAGTGGCAAAGGCTATCTTCAGACATGACCTGAAGCCGGTCTTCAGGGGACATCTGGGTGGGCCTTGGTGACCCTGTAGTACAGCTTGAGAAGGTTTGGCCAGGAGGCACTGGGACCTCAAGATACACCCGGGGCAGAAAAGAGACACTGGAATAAGGGAGCCGTCTCATCACTGGGCTGATCTGAACTGTGTCCTCGAAGGTGGGAAGATCACACTGGAACCAAGGACAGAACATGGCAGGATGTCTCTCTGGGAAAGTGCAGAGAAAGGGGGACAAGGGGGTGTCAGAGGAAGGCCCAAGACTCTGGGAAAGCCAACGGTATTGGGGAAAATCAGAGGACAAGCTCAGAGGTGGACTGGACAGACCCAGTGGGAGTGGTGGGTGCCCAGCTGCTGGGCTAAGGTAGGAAGATGGGTGAGGGCGTGTTCCCAGGACACCCCACATGGTCCTGCATCACCTTGGAAACTTGGCAGGACAAAGCCTTCAAGCGCTGCACCTCGGCCACAGCAACTGCCCGGTTCTGGGGACACAGAGACTGACAACGATCCTCAGGATGAGGGTGGGAAGGCACTGGAAGCCTGTTGTCAGTTGGGTGGGAAACTAGAAAAGAAACAGACATTTCCTATCACCAAATAGCAAACTAGGAGTTGGAGAATAAGAGTTGAGGCTTTTCCTTCGGGAAAGGTGTCCCAGCACTGGCCTTGTTTCCCAACCAGGCTGGGGAGGATGCTGCTTCCAGTAATGGGCCCGCCTGGCGTGACTGGGTACCTGAAGCTTGGGTAGAATCGTGATACATCAGACTGAGAGAATGGAGTGGACGGGTGTGGAAATACAAGGAACGGAGGTGAAAAGGTTGGAAACCACAATGGGTGTTTGGGTAGATTGAGCCAAACAGCTTTTCAGGTGCAGGCTGCACCTCTGGAGGACGGGAGAGAGGTGCACAGAGAGGACTGGTGAGCAGGGCTGAGGCGGGCTCTGAAAACAACGTCTCAGCCATCGCTTCCTTCCTCGGGCTGCGCAGGCTGGTTTCATGAGCACACTGAGAGACTGAATCTTAAGGAAGGTGAGCCAGATGGGATTCTCTCACCCTCTCTGACAAGGAGACAGCGCCGCCCCAATTAAGCATTCCATCTGCTGAGTCATCGGGTCTGAGCTCCCCTCCAAGCGAAAGTGCAGACGCTGCCCGAGCAACACCTACGTGCCCGGGGCCTTCGGAAAGCGGGGAGGAGGGCAGGCATGGGGTGCTTCCTGAGATTTTTCTGGACAGGATGCAAAACTTGAGCATGTCAACATCTGTTGTTGCTTTCAAGGTACAGGCAAGCACGTTTCTGAGATTCTTCCTGATTCGCCTTAAAGGAAAATTATTGACTTGTCTTTCTGCTGTCTGGCACAGAAACATTATTCTCTCCATTTTGCTACATTTGTCTCTTTTCTGGTGTTTATGGGGGGTTTTGACTAATATTTTCATTTGCTAGAGGTGCTTTTAAATTTGCACACATGAAGAACAAACACCTTTTCACCTCTGCATTTCTAACATTCAGCTGTTCCCTCGCCTTACCTGTCCAAATGCACTGACCTTTTTCTCTAGGCAGTTATTTTTGTCTCACAATCATTTTCTCTCAGAATTCTAGGGACACAACTCCGCTGTTGTCTAGATTTTGATACAGATTTCTGTGGAGAAGTCTGAAGCCAGGGTGATTTTTGGTTCTTTTGGGATTACTTATGTTGTTGTTGTTTTGTGGGGGGGTTTCTTCCTGTTTGTCATGAGTCCCTTCTTTATGCCTGAAATTTGAAAGTGTCAGTACACCAAGCCTAAATGTTGGGCTCCTTTAACTAATTTTGCCTTGTATTTGATGAGCCTTTTCAATCTGAAGGTCCAATTCTTTCTGTAGCTCAAGAAAGTTTCTATTTGTTTAATGCTTCTTTTCCGTTTGTTCTATGCTTTCCAACACACACATAAGGCTTCCCTGAACTGTCATCTTTGTCCCTTTTTTCCTCTCATCATTTTCACTTCCTCATCTGTTTCATATCCTTGACTTTCATTTTTAGGTACAGGAGAACTTCTCACATGTATCCTCCTCTTAACCAATCAGATTTTCTGTTTGTTTCAACAAACATTCAATCTGTTTCTTGATGTTTCCATTTAGGATTTGTTAAATTTTGCTACTGTGTTTTTCATCTTTCCTGATCTCACTGGTCTTTCTCTATGGCTGTCTGTTCACCTTTCACAGGTGCAATCTTCCTGAATGTTTCAAGGGATACACAGTAGAAACTGTGTCATATTTTCTCCAATTCCCTGCAGACTCTATTTCATTGGAAAACATTTGCTCTGTCTTCTTTGGAAGTAGCTTGTTGCATTGACTAGTGATTTCTCTATAATATTCTTTTATAAAGCTATGTTTTCTTATCTTTATTAGTTCTTGTAAATGGTAACCCCTGATTGTTTACTATTGGGAATCAACATAGAGTCTGACACATATTGTTTTCAACCCTTCCAGATTCTCGGGGCTCAATGAAACATAAGAGCGTTTACAGGGATTTAGTTAGCTAGATCAGGTACTCGGCATTGTGTAGAGACTACTGAACCAGTGGCTGTAGCAACACGGAGCATCACTTCATTACCAGTTATCAGTTCATTACCACTTCATTACCTCTTCCCATGTTCCTTCTGACACCCAGCAACTAATACTAGAGCACAAATCCTGAGATTCATGCTCCCAAAGTATTGTGACTTTTCCAAAAATATCTTGATTTATGAATACAAATTAAATAGTACAACACTATAATCCACCACATCAACAGACTAAAGAAAAATCACGATTATGTCAACAGATGCAGAAAAAGCATTTGACAAAATCTAACACCCATTCATGATTAGAACTGTCAGTAAACTAGGAATAGAGGGGAACCTTCTCAACTTGACAAAAACTGTCTACCAAAAACCTACAGCTAATATCACAGTTAATGGTGAGCAACTAGAAGCTTGCCCACTAAGATTGAAGCAAGGATATTCCCTCTCATTACTCCTTTTCAACACCATACTGGAAGTTCTTGCTAATGCAATAAGGGAAGAAAAGGAAATAAAGGGTATACAGATTAGGAAGGAAGGCATAAAACTGTGCTTGTTTGTTGATGTCTTGATCATCTACGTAGAAAATCTGAAAGAACTGACCAAAGAACTCTTGGAACTAATACGGATTATGACAAGCTTGTAGGATAAAAAGTGAAGCAATAGTATAGTATACAAACTATACTATTGTACCATAAAGGGATAATACTACACATACTATTTTGTAACTTGCTTTTTTTCACTTAATGGCATACCTTAAACATCTTTATATTTCAGTACATGGAGGTCTTCTTCATTCTTTTTTATGTATGTATAGCATTGTATACATGTATAGCATTGTAATGGATGTATAGTATTCCATTAGATAATACCAAATTCACTTGCCCAGTCCCATACTGATGGCATTTAGGCTGCTTCAGAATTCATTGCTCGGTTGGTTGGTTCTCGCTTGCGGTATGATATCACGGACCCCGTTATTATTTCAGTATTCCCTTAAATCTTTCCAAAACACACACTAGGGCTTTTACAGAAATGTCTCCAATCTATTCATTTATGTAAATAAAACATTTCAGAATAATAATGGTAACAGTGATTACCTCTGAGGAGTGAGAATGGAGCTGGAGGTCGTGTGGTAGGAATGTACTAATATATTTCTCTTTGTATCGTTTTCTACTATCAGAGTCTTTACAATTAAATGCAATGCTTTTCTAATCTTAATTAAAACATATAAATAAATAATGCTGCAGTAACAGCAGTCCAAGCTGTTTTTCTTCTTTAAGGCTATGTCTCAAGGAAATTAGATGTTAGATTACTGGGTTAAATGGCATGCTTAGGAACTGTGCCAATTCCCATGGTCTGGAGGGATTGCAGAGGTGCAGCATTCTGCAAGTGGTTCCCACCATTATGGAAGAATAGAAGCAACTGTACACAACTGAGTTGTGTCTAATAGTGAAAGTTTCACTCATGCAGCTAAGGTGGAAGATTTGGTCTTAAAATCCATTAGAAAAGAATCAGTTGGTGGAAATGCTGGAACGGGGGCTCTACGGTGCAGCTGCATCCTTGCCTAGTGGTTGCTCTGGATCAAAACCCCAAGGAGAGAGTCAATGACTATCTCTTCTTGTGGAAGTTCGGAGAGGACGTTGGTGCATTAAAGCGGGGGCAGAACGGACATGTAACTCAAAAGTCCAGTGCAGGTTTTGTTCAGACTGGGCTTCTGCCTGTTACTTAGAGACTCTCTCTGTTCCACCCTTTTCTGTCTTTGGCTTTGTCTCACAGCAGGCTTCTCTCAAAGTCATAAGAAGCCTTCCACAGAAGCCAGGGCTTCAGCTGCTCTGCTCACATCCAGAGGGAAAAAAATACATGGCTGAGCTTTGTGCTGACTGGGCCAGTCTGTGGCCAAGTGACTGACACCTGCTGATAAACTTCGGCCAGCAGTTGTCAAAACCAATCACATGGCAGGAGGAGGAACAGGTAACTCTAATTGGCTCAGGTCAATCAAGACACGCCCCTAGAGCCCTGGAGAAGGCAATCCCAACCAAGCCTGGCTGCTGCACAGTGAGAGAGGTGGCCAGGCATGGCAGTGAGAAAGTCAGTCTGTGACCCACATAGTATTTTCCACGGATGGAAAGGAGAAAATGACCGTCTTGTGCTGAGCCTATATTGTGTACCAGGCATGGAGCAAGAGGCTTTTATTATTTAATTTAATCCTCGCAACAATCCTTTAAGATTGGCATTGCTAATCTTTATTTCACAGATAAAGAAAACTTCAGCTCAGAGAGTTTGAGTCATTTGCCTAAGGTCACACAGCTAATAGGCACCGAAGCGTATCTCACCAATTTCATATGCTGCTTGGCACAGCTTGCTCATGACCCTAAAGTGCATCCAAGTTCAGCATGATAAATACCTTTTAGATCCTATTCCCTTGAGGTCTTTTTTTTTAATTGTTTAAAAGTCATGTGGATTTTTTGGAATATATACATATATAGTTAAGACTAAATCAGAAGGAAAAGCAAAAATTTGTTTTATTTTTTCCAATTAAGCATCTTCTAGCAGTTGAAATATTTGGTTTGTGTTATCAGATTCCAGCCTAGAACCAGGTCATAGCTATGAATCATAGCTGATGTAACGTGCATCTTCGTAGAGCTATTATGCATTTCCCAGGTGCACTGCACTTGACTGTAGGAAATCAGATCCCTGCCCTGGTCTCTGGTGAGCAATTATGACATCATGAACTGGTGCTTGGATACCAAATCACCCTGGCCTTGCAGAGCTGCTAATATTTACTCTCTGTGGAAACTGGTGGAGAAACCCTGAGTCTAGATTTGCGCTTTTCCCCTGAAAGAACAGGGGCTATTGAGAGCGCTGTAGCCTCTGGGTTGGTGAGTCTTCCTGAAGTTCCTGGGGAACTCCATGGGAATGCCACATTGCCTGCAAGCGTGGGGCTTGCTGCTCTGTTACTAGCGTTTGAGATTGGACCAATAGTCCCTGATTGCAATTCTGGTTGCGGGGAGGTTAGGAGGTAGTGTGAGGGTGGACAGGTAGGTGGAGGTGGGTACATGGGCTAGTGCACAGACACGAACCCTGATGTGGACAGTCATGACTGCCAGGTATGGGAGGATTTCCGTGCAGCAACCTGAGAAAACAGCCAGAGAGACGTTTGTGCATCTTTAGTGATTTGTGCTCAGGAAGAACTAAAGTTAGAGCCTCCTGCTTATAAAAGAGGAGTGATGTCACAGATCTGCACATCTAAATAACAAATAAAGGCAAAAATGAAAAAACAAAAACGACTTGAAGTCCTAAAATTTCATTAAGATCCAGTTTTCTTCAGAGAGACTACGTGGAAATTCTGTTGTTGGCGTAATTAATTGTGCTAAGCATCACCTGAAATGCTTCAATACCTTCAAATCATTTCACTGTTTTTGCCTTTACTCAAAATAATTGGTTACTTTCTAATTAATGTGAAGCCTAGTATGTAAAAGATGTAGTTTAGACCAATAAAAAGGGAGGGAACACCCATTTAACAGTTTCTCAGAAGCAATTAAAAAATGACACTCTTAAGTTTTACAGGCTGAGGAAACATCATGCCCCAAACTTGGCATGATATTGTTTTAAAACATAGCAATGCAACAAGTACCCCACGGATGAGGAGAGGTAAGGAAGACTGCCAAAATATTGCAGCATTAGGACTTCCCTGGTGGTGCAGTGGTTAAGAATCCGCCTGCCAATGCAGGGGACAGAGGTTCGAGCCCTGGTCCCGGAAGATCCCACATGCCGCGGAGCACCTAAGCCCGTGCGCCATAACTACTGAGCCTGTTTTCTAGAGCCCACGAGCCACAGCTACTGAGCCCTTGCGTGCCACAACTACTGAAGCCCGCGCGCCTAGAGCCTGTGCTCCGCAACAAGAGAAGTCACCACAATGAGAAGCCCACGCACCGCAACAAAGAGCAGCCCCCGCTCTCTGTGCGCTGCAAGGAAGACCCAACACAGCCAAAAATAAATTATTTAAAATGTTTAAAAGAATTACAGCATTAAAAAATTGCCTTTCCGTCTAAGAAAAACTCCCCAGAAGCAGCCATAGTTCTGTCACGTGACCCTTGGCCCACAGTCTGATGAGACCCTGTGATGCGGCTCCCTGCTGGGAGCACTGCCAATTTGCAGGGCCCACTGCAAAACAGATTCTCTTGTTCAAAAAGCAAGTGGATGTATACATATAGGTGATTCCCTTTGTCGTACAGCAGAAACTAATACAACATTGTAAAGCAATTATACTCCAGTAAAGATGAAAAGAAAAAAAAAACCCACAGTGAGATACCATCTCCTACCCAGAAGATGGCTATAATTGAAAAGATGGACAACAGTAACTGTTGGAAAGGATGTATAGACGTTGGAACCCTCATATACTACATCGCTGAGAGAAAGGTGAAATAGTGCAGCTGCTTTGGAAAACAGTCTGACAGCTCCTCAAAAGATTAATTCACTTCTAGATACATATCCAAGAGAAATGGAAATATATGTCCACACAAAAACTTGTACACAAATGTTTGTAGCAGCATTATTCATAATAGCCAAGAAGTGAAAGAGCTTAAATATCCATGAAATGATGAGTAGATAAATAAAATCTGGCATTGGCCATGAAAAGAAGGAAAGCACTAATGCGTACTACAACGTGGATGAACCTTGAAAAATTATGTTAAGTGAAACAAACCAGTCACAAGGACCACATATTGCTATATTCCACTTACATGAAATGTCTAAATTAGGCAAATCCAGGGTCCAAATATATTGGTGGTCGCCTAGGGCTGGGAGGGCTGGGGAGGTATGGAGAATGACTGATAATGGATACGGTTTCTCTTGGGGGTGATGAAAATATTCTAAAATGGATTATGGTGACAGTTGTACCACAATACACTGAAATATACTAAATATGTCTACTAAAACCATTGAAATGTACACTTTAAATAGGTAAATCGTAAGTATGTGAATTAAATCTCAATAAAGCTTATATTAAAAAATATATTTTTTTTAAAAAAGGAGGTGGAAAGTGCCATTAAACATAATAAAACATAAAGCTTTTCCCTTTCTTCCACAGTCTCTCCCTCGATTTATCATGGTGTTTTTAATTTGCTCTTTAATGTCGTGTTAAGTAAAGAAAAAATAAAATTTAAAAATTTTACCATGAATTTTACCATTTCTCTTTATATTGTGCAATTCCTATTGAAATGCAAATATAAGAGCGTTTAACTGAGATGCTAAGTAGCCAAAATTACACATTTTGTATTTTGTATCTTGTACATGCATACGTATTTCCTTCTTACCGGAACACTGAAAATTGCAAAACATTAATTCAACGGTTTCTATTTCACTTCTTGATACACCATATTCTACTGATGCTCTCTGCTTTTGCTTAACTGGTGAGTATGGAAGGACTGAAAAATAAAAATAAAAGGCTCCCTTCTCCTGTCCTTTCCTTCTATGGCATCAATTCCAGCATAGGTTGACTAAGACAGGGAAGTAACATACGTCAGAAAGGGTATTATAGGATTCCTCGGTCATTTGTGCTTCTCGCATCGAGTTCTTCTTGCATCTGAAGCAAATGTAATAAGGAAAAACAAATCTGACTCTGTATGGGATCTGTTTCTTTTACTTTAACCTTTGTATTCAATTGCTTTTGCTTCCAGTTAAGCATGTTGCCTAGAGCCTGAAATATACAGGATAGCTCATTCTCAAGGCTCTGACCTTTAAGGATGTAACACTTTTCCATTCATATAGAGATAAAAAGTTGCAGAACAGAGATTAACATTTGTCTTGTTGGAGGTTTACAGGAAAGTCCTTACCTGACCTACCTGGACAGTTGCAAAAACAAAGGATGCTGACACCAAGAAGTTTGCAATGACCAACCACACCCCTCCCTCACCTAGCCTTTAAAGATGCTTTGCTGAAACTCTTTGGGGAGTTCACTGTTTTGGGGGCACAAGCCAGCTGCCTCCTTGCACGGCACTGCAACAAACTTTTCTCTGCTCCAAACTCAGTTGTTTTTGTTTGTTTGGCCTCACTGTGCATTGGGCACATGAACTTGTGTTAGGTAACACAAGTTCTAGATCTGACGGAAAGTATGGCCTCTGGGGGTCATCTGGGGCTCCCTCCCCTTGCTCAGTCATAGATGCTGCAAGATGACCACCATGCATCATGGTGCCATGGGAATTCTGTGCTCATGGGTCACAAATGCAATGTGTGAATGGGGACACACATATTGTGTGTGTCTCCTCTGCTCACATATGTGCTCCATCGTCCCATTGGGTTTCACCTCAAAATACAAGTTCAAACATAAAGTTGTTAATTTTGAGTAGCAAAGCATTAAACCAACCATAGGGACCCCCTGAGAGCAGGTGGCATGTCCACAAAGCTGGCCCTGCCCCTCGGTAACAAGAATCAGAGTACTTAGCTTGGCCAATCAGGTCCTCACTCTTGGGAGTTTAAACAGAGATGTAACAATGGGGGAAGCATCATCACTAAGTACCAAGAGAAGAATCCGGAGAAGAAAATATCTGAAGCACCATAAAGACTGTTCATAAACTTCCGGGACCAAGGTATTTTCCTTAGCTTGTGGTGACCTCCCGTTTCCATCTCTGTGTGGTCCGAGCTCTACTACCACTTCTGCATTTCTAATGAGGTCTGGATATGTGGCTGAAATTTTGGGTTTTACCACACTTATCCTTGTAACATATTTCTCATTACTCAGCATAATTTGACTAATTCTATGTTCCTTGCCGCTAAGAGCCTGATAAACAGTTAAGGTAAATGTTTGCCTGCTGTATACCTGATACAAACACAACACTGTAAATCAACTATACTCCAATATAAAATAAAATTTTTTAAAATTTAAAGCAGTAAGTGGTTGCTATTGGTATTATAATTTTTTAACAAGACAGAGAAAGACAGCCAGAGTTTAGATAAATGAACCCCAGGAATGAGTATGTCAATGTCCCCAGCACATTAGGTGAGATGCTACCTGTTCAAATATCAAATTCTCTTCTTAGGTAAATGGAGATGAAACTATGACAGTAGTTCTCAGATTATCTAACTGACGTAAATAAATAAATATGTATCAGGGTATTCTTCCTGAGTTATAAAAGCAAAGCATTACAAACAACCTAAATGGCCAACAATGTAGGTTTGGCTATAAATAGATTTTATCGTTTGGGTGATGTTTTTTTCAGGCAGTAAAAAGGATGTTTTTAAAAGAATATTTAGCAGTGTACATGTCAAGATCACCATAACACAACTGAAAAAGCAGAATAAATACGTGTACTTAACATTACCAATTATGTTCTGACAGTATGAATATATATTTATTTACTTGTTTATATGAATAGAACAAGGCCAGAAAGTAACAAGCTATTTATATAGGATTAAGAGTTTCTTCTATTTTCCATTTAGTAATGTTTAGGTTTTTTTAAATATATTTTAAGCTTTGATAAAGAATTAATAAATTTCTCCAAAATTCCAATAAACTTCCATCAATATAATTCCACACTCAAAAACTAACTTTATAATTGTGGTCTGACCTCTCATGCAGTGAAGTATGGTGATTAAGAGGATGTGTTTCTGAAGTCAAACAGCTCTTGGCTCAGAAAAGTCCACCACTTTCTAGCTATTTGACCTTGAGCAAGAAATCTCAATCCACCTGCTCCCTTATCTGTAAGATGAGGTTTTTAATAAATGACCCCTTTCAGGTTCATTCTAAGGATTAAATGAGATGATTCATTCCCTTCAATGATTATTGCTCATTCTGTTCATTGTGTATCCCACTGAGCAGGGTGATAGCAACCGGCACATAGCAACTGCTCAGTAAATCTTGTGTGAATGAATGGGCAGGTCCGAACACACATGCATGCGGAATGAATGATCATGGAGTCATAACAAGCATCAGACCAATACAATTTTATTTTTCTACATTTTGGGGCTGACATTTGTGTAGCTTGTGATGTGTAAAAATGAACATCAACTTTTAAAACCTCCCACTTTCTTTTCCTAAAAATATTAACGGTGTTTTGTGTTTTGTCTTTAGGCTTTCATTGTGTTGGCAATCTAAATTGACATCATAACTGATATTACTTCTGTTTTATCAATTTTAAATTAACTTTGGTTATTTGGGATTTAATAAGTAACCTATTGACCGGGCTGAAAAATTTAAGTGATTTGAAAATGATTTAGAGGCAAAATTCTCCCTTTCTCTCCTGTTGCCTTCTCTCCACTTTCTATCATCACTCTCTCCAAAGAGATAAATAACCGTTATCAATCCCTTAGATACTTTTCCTGGGATTTTTCAATATATATATATATATCTATATATATATATATCAATATATATCAATATATATATATCTATATATATCAATATATATATATAGATAGATATATATATATCTATAGTCAATTAAATTATGTCCAAGTCCTAATGCCCAGTACCCGTGAATGTGACCTTATTGGGAAATAGGGTCTTTGCAGATGTAATCAAGTTAAGGATCTAAAAGTGAGGTCATCCTAGATTTAGGATGACCCTTAAATCCAAAGATAGGTGCCATTTCAAGAGAAGAGAAAGGTGACCATGTGAAGACACAGGCAGAGATTGGAGTGATGCTGCCATAAGCCAAGGAACACCTGGAGCCCCAGACGGAACATGGTCCTGCTGACATCTGTTTTTTCTTTTCTAAGAATTCTTTTTGTGTGTGTGTGTGTTTTCAAATTTATTTATTTTTGGCTGTGTTGGGTCTTCGTTGCTGCACATGGGCTTTCTCTAGTTGTGGCGAGCGGGGGCTACTCTTCGTTGTGGTGCGCAGGCTTCTCATTGCGGTGGCTTCTCTTGTTGCAGAGCATGGGCTCTAGGTGCGTGGGCTTCACTAGTTGTGGCTCACAGGCTCTAGAGCGCAGGCTCAGTAGTTGTGGCTCACGGGCTTAGTTGCTCCGTGGCATGTGGGATCTTGCCGGACCGGGACTCAAACCCGTGTCCCCTGCATTGGCAGGTAGATTCTTAACCACTGTGCCACCAGGGAAGTCCCTGGTCCTGCTGACATCTTGATTTTGGACCTCTGACCTCCAGAATTGTAAAAGAATACATTTAGGTGTTTTTAAGCCAGGGGGTTTTGGGTAATTTGTTACGGCAGCCCTAGGAAACTAATAAAAACATCTAAGCAGTATAAAAATATTCTTTGACCTTCGTTTACTATTTAACAGTGATTCTTAGAGTTTTGATGTGTTATCTACACTGCTGTCATCAAAGTCAAAACCCTGAATAGCTTTTACACCACAGGAAAGTTGGAAGAAAAATATTTTCTACTTTTTGATAGTGCTGGGGCTTAATTATACGTTTCTTGAATTGCAGCTTCAGGGAATTTCCAAACACATAATTTAGCCTTCCTCTACTGTATGAACTATTCTACTGGAACAAACAAGATTAGGGCCATTATATTCAGTCCATCTTACCCAGAAGGTAGAAGTAGCAATTCATACATTCAGAGAGAGGGAGAGAGAATTTGCCTAAAGTGGCCAATTTTAATTTCTGCATTTTCTAGATTTTAGCACTGGGTTAAGCTCTAGTCAATATGCTGAAAATAAATGTGTATTGCTTGGAGCCGAAGCAGAAAATTGTGAGTCTCATGAAGAGTGCTTGTCGCTAGATGGTGGGATGGGGAGAAAGGGGTAAACGGGATTGAGGCAGTTAGAGCCGTGAGGAGTTCCCCCGGGGTGGGGAGGGGGCTTGGGAGGGCCGTGGTTTGCAAAGTAGGACAGAAGGACTTCAACACTTTAACAACTGGCTCTGTGTTCCAGTGCCTGTCAGTTGAATACAGTACCAGTGATGTTAGCACAAACAACACACTTGCCAAATGCTTTCACACCCATCATTCTGATTCTACACAACACTCAGAGATAACTGCTACCCCATTTCACAGATGTAACCACCGAAGCCCCAGCATATAAAATGACCCTCCCAGGATGGCCCCAGTAATAAGTTGTGCACGCAGGCCCTGAACCCATATTTTCGGATTTGAAATTCAGCCCTCTCTTCATTAAACAACAGCTCCTTTTTTTTTTTTTTTTTGGCTGTGTTGGGTCTTCGTTGCTGCGCACGTGCTTTCTCTCTAGTTGCGGCGAGTGGGGGCTACTCTTCCTTGTGGCACACGGGCTTCTCATTGCGGTGGCTTCTCTTGTTGCGAAGCACGGGTTCTAGGCACACGGGCTTCAGTAGTTGTGGCTTGCGGGCCCAGTAGTTGTGGCGCACAGGCTTAGTTGCTCCACGGCATGTGAGATCTTCCCGGACCAGGGCTTGAACTGGTGTCCCCTGCATTGGCAGGCGGATTCTTAATCACTGCGCCACCGGGGAAGTCCACAGCTACTTTTTAAATGACAGTAAATCTTCCTTGACCAAGCAGACGACCAAGCTTGTTTCCATTTCGGATGAGAGAACCAGAGAAAGCCCCACTGAGCCAGAGAAGAACCAGAGAGGGGGGCCAGCATCGAGGATGCCTTGGGAGCTGTGAGAAGGGTCAGCTTCTCAAACGAAGAACCTTCGGGATGTATTACGGATGAATCTGAAGATCACGGCGGGGGTGGGTGAGGCGCGTGTACAGCACTCCTCAGCAAATTACCTGATCAACGTGGATATCTGAGTCAAGAAAATGTGCCTGCTTTACCCAATACACAGCAGAACGTGATAACCCAAAATGTCAAACAAAAAATTTCAAAGGGGCTTTATATTAATATATGATGACATCCAAAATAGATTCTTTTACAGTAGAATAGGATTGAGAAGGGCATATCCTTGCATTTGAAACTGACCACAAAAGACACAGTTTATCTCTTTCGGGGGGAACCATGGGGGTGACGTGACCCAAGGCCTCGGGGGAGGTAGGTCTTGTGTTCCTGTGCTGCTGGGTGCTGATGAAGGCATCTCCGAAGGTCAGGTCTAAAGACAAACAATTGGCCGGTGCCCTTGTATCAGGAAATGCCCGGGCCATGACTAAGGCTTTCATCTCTTTCTATTGATTTGCAGGCAGAGGAAATGAAGCATCTCTCTCTCTCTCTCCCTCTCTCTCTCTCTCTCTGTCTCTCTCTCAAACTCCAGTGGGTCTAGCAGTTGCCAAAACTGAAGTATGATGTGTGCTGTGTGTGCACTTCTGCATGCTGCATTTGCATATTTTATTCCTGTTTTAAGGCTGAATAATGGATTCAGGTTCTGAGCAGTAGAAATGCTACATAAATGATTATCCAGGCTGTGCTCAGTTTTGTGCTAAGGTGAACTTTGCCCCACTTTTGTTACTGCTGCCGCTGTCCTTGGAAAACAAACCCAAGGCACACACATCTGAGGACGGAGACCTGGGGGCTCGGAGGAGGTAAGGAGAGGCTGGTCCAAACCATTGGATGTTTTTCCTGATGGCCAAGGAGCTCGTTGTCTGTGGAATGTGAAATAGCAGAGGACGATGGCATCGCTCTACTAAACCTGAGAGTGAGTTTAAGGCTGCTGTTTGCTGGGAAGAACTGCCCATTGGTGTCACGTGACACTAGGGTTTAGCTGACCTCCTAGGGTCACACAGCAAGTGAGAGATGTAATCATGACCACGAGTTAGGAACAAATTTATTTTTGAACCATCTGAGTATTAATGACCTACCTTGTGTTCTGTTTCCTGCTGAGGACTAGAGAGAGAAATTGAAGAGTCTCCACCTAAAAAAGCAAAGTAAATTAACTACATTTTGCTAAAACTAATAATAAATTAACATGAAAGAGTCAATGATGGAAATGATGTGAAATCCAGGATTTGCTTCAAAATAACTGTGCAGGGAGGAGGGGACTGGGTGGGGTAGAGAGGAAGTGAGACTAAGTCATGAGTTAATCATTGTTGAAGTTTGGGTTTGGGTACATAAGGGTTCTTTCTCTCAAGTTGTATGTTCTTTTGAAACTTTCCACTATAAAAGGTTTTTTTTAAAGTATCCCATTTACAACAAGAAGAAACAAACACAGTAAATTAAACCTTCCAAGAAATGTACCTATAAAAAAAAAATCTATAACACCCAACTGAAAAGGACTCAAATAGAGAAACAGAATATTCCTGGATGGGAAATTTTGTTATCATAATGACGTCAATTTTCACTCTAAGTAATCTGTAAATTCAATGTCATTCCGATTGAAATTCCTGTAGGATTTATTGGAACTTGATTCTCAAATTCATACAGAAAAGAAAATATGCAAAAATAGCAATGACATTTTAAAAAGAAAAAGAATGAAAAGGAAATTATCCTATCAAGTATCAAAACACATTACAAAGCTATAATTAAAAGAGTGTGATATTGGCATAAGAAAGGACATGTATTCATAGAACAAAATAGAGAATTCAGAAATAGACACATGTAGATATGAAAATCTGGTTTAATACAGAGATAACATTTCAAATCTTTTCCCTCCTGACTGGGGATAAATTCAGGTTTTCACTTGGAAAATAATGTCCTTATAAATATTTGTCTATATGTCAATATACTTATATGTTGATATATTTATGTATAGACTATTTCTGCATTTCTATATCTTGCAAAATTACATATGTATTTTAAATACTTATTTTATATTTTTATACATTTTGTTTGAAAAATAGTTTATTATATTTGTTTATATATTCTACTAGATAAATTTCTTTTCCTTCCAGTTTTATTGAGCTATTATTGACATACAGCACTGCATAAGTTTCAGATGTACCACATAATGATATGACTTACATACATCATGAAACCACTGTCACAATAAGTTTAGTGAATATCCATCATCTCTTATAGATACGAAATGAAAGAAACAAAGTTTTCCTTGTGATGAGAGCTCTTAGGATCTACTCACTCAACAGCTTTCATATATAACGTACAGCAGTGTTCATTCTATTTATCATGTGGCGCACTGCATCCCTAGTACTTTTTTTTTTTTTTTTTGCGGTACGCGGGCCTCTCACTGCTGTGACCTCTCCCGCCGCGGAGCACAGGCTCCGGACGCGCAGGCTCAGCGGCCATGGCTCACGGGCCCAGCCGCTCCGCGGCATGTGGGATCCTCCCGGACCGGGGCACGAACCCGCGTCCCCTGCATCGGCAGGCAGACTCCCAACCACTGCACCACCAGGGAAGCCCCCTAGTACTTATTTATCTTACAGCTGTAAGTTTGTACCCTTTGACCACCTTCATCCAGTTCCCCCTCTTTCCACCCCCCGCTTCTGATAACAAATCTGATCTCTTTCTTTTTTTCTTTTTTTTATACAGCAGCTTCTTATTAGTCGTCCATTTTATACACAACAGTCTATACATGTCAATCCCAATCTCCCAATTCATCACACCAAAGACTAAATAAAGGTGAACAAAACATTTTCACTTGTATGGCACTTATAACTTGCACACATAAATGTAGACTATATATAGTATACGTGCATGTATATGCTTATGTACGTATATATGTATGTGTGTTTTGTATATATGTATGTATGTATTTGTACATGACAATATGAGGAGATGTAAATATCTGGTGGGGGAGGTGAGGAGGGCCCCTCCGGGGGAGACCCTACAAGGAAGAGGCTAGTCTAGCCCAGGCAGAGCAGCCCTGAGAGCCCATGTGGGAGGCCTGGAGGCTCCCCAGGGTCAAGATGTCATAACAGTTCAGTGTGACAACAGAAAGTGGTCCACGGCAGGGAGGGACCCGCAGCAAGGGTGGAAATAAGTGGTAGAGCCCAAGCTTGACTGTCAAGGGTGTAAGACTAATCCTAACTTGAGAGGGAGCCAGTAAATATCACTGAAAGGAGGACAGAGTGGGGACACGACCGGGTGGATGCTAGCAGGACCCTCTGGAGGAGAGCTCGGAGACACAGGAACTAGAGACAAGCAGGTACGTCTGGAAGTCATTGCAGCGACCTGATCTAGACCAGAGGCCAAGAGCTTGGAGAGGAGGGATGGAGGCCAAGTTCAGGTGAGCAGCCTGGCTACCGACGGGAAGAGGGAAGAGGAAGTCGGGATAGGACAGGGTCACAGCCGGGTGCCCATGGCAATCACCAGGGAGTGTCTTGCTTCTTAAACAATAGTGCAAGGACATTGCTACTTCTGACAGGAGCCCTGTGGGTGATCCCACCAACCAGCTGGAGTTGAGAACCACTGAGGTTTTGGGCCAAGGTGGCTGGAGGGGGTTCTGAACTGAGACAAAGAACGAGGAAGAAGAGGTAATTGGAGGAAGCCAGATGGGCTGAGTTTGCGGTGCCTGCATCAGGTCCTCCTGGAGAGGCTGGTTCATCCACAGGTGGGGGGAGCCACCAGGAGGAGCTTCTGTCAGGTGTGATGGCACCTGTCTTAGGGAGCTCAGGCCACTGTGACAGAATACCAGAGACCAGGCGGCTTAAACAGCATGCTCTATTTCCTCACAGTCCTGGAGGCTGGACGTTCAAGCTCAAGGTGTGGGCAGGGCTGGTTTCTGGTGAGACCCTCTCGTTGGTTTGCAGGTGGCGCCTTCTCGCCACACCCTCACGTGGTCTGACCTCTGTGCACAGACATACCTGGCTTCTCTTTGTGTCCTAATCTCCTCTTCTTTTGAGGTCACCAGTCACATCAGATTAGGGCCCATCCTGACGGCCTTGTTTTAACTTAATCACCCAGTTAAAGGCCTCATCTCTAAATACAGTCACATTCTGAGATCCTGGGGGTTGAATTTGGGGGGAAACATAATTGAGTTGGTAAAAGCATCTTAGTGGTAGACAAATTAACCAGAAGGCAGCTTTGTTCCCTGAGCCCTGAAGAGACCAGCCGCCAACAGGTTCCATCTGATCAGGAGCCAGTGACATTCTTGTTTGGAGGAGGAAGGGGTCTTGCTAGGTGTGTATAGTTACCCTCCCCTCGGCCCACCCCCACCAGACCATGCATGAATGGGAGGCGAAGGTCTGATGACTGCATCTCACCAGGGGAATAAAGAACATGCTTTTATTTCCTCAAAGTCAAAACAAGAACAGGGCTTCCCTGGTGGCGCAGTGGTTGAGAGTCCACCTGCCAATGCAGGG
Source organism: Monodon monoceros (assembly GCF_005190385.1). Taxonomy (NCBI): domain Eukaryota; kingdom Metazoa; phylum Chordata; class Mammalia; order Artiodactyla; family Monodontidae; genus Monodon; species Monodon monoceros. Next base: position 5,731,559 of record NW_021703772.1, on the reverse strand, counting down.
GACGCGGGTTTGTGCCCCGGTCCGCGAAGATCCCACATGCCGCGGAGCGGCTGGGCCCGTGAACCATGGCCGCTGAGCCTGCGCGTCCGGAGCCTGTGCTCCGCAACGGGAGAGGCCGCAACAGTGAGAGGCCCGGTACTGTCACTATCTTTGTTTCTAAGATGAAAAGCATGTTTGGTGTGGAGGCGTGACCTGCTGGAGGTCTCTCGGCTGGGAAGTGGTGACGCCAGGCCTTGACCTCAGCCCGTCTGACTCTCCAGAGCCCGTGACTTTAACCCCCATACTGCAAACAGTATTTCTTTTGCTTAGAAACATTTCTACTTCTTTTAGAACCTCTTAAAGAAGTTCTTAAGGAATTCTTGGGTCAAGGAGGTGATCTTGTGTCAAAGTTTTCAAATTGTTTCTTCTCCCTGTGACTCTGAAAGCCCTTGACAGTCTTACAGACGTGACAGTGGAGAGCAGCACAGCTTGCATGTTCCCTGTGTGGCCTTACAGCAAGAACATGTGTAGTTTTCTCAGGTAGCCTCAACAGCGAGACAGAGAAGCAGAGCAGAAATGGTGGGCCCAGAGGTGGCTCAGAAAAGAGGTGGTGATGACCGATGAAGGGTCTTTTGATTACTGTCTCCCAGCAACACCCAGGGGACTGTTCCTGAGAACGAACTGGGCTAAGTGACATGATCCCGGGGTTGTGAAGCGGTCCACACCTGCCGGAACAGATGTTGGGGGGCATAGAGAAGTCTCCCTGGGCATCACAGCATGAACATGGGGAGAACAGAGCATCGAGGGGGTCATCACAGAGATCCATGTCTTTGTTCACTGTCAGCCAGGGACCAGCCACTTTCAAGGATAGAATGTCACCACTTGGTGGAAGATGGGTGGTTTGCAACTTCCTGTAAGAAACATTACTATCATCCTGTAGTGCTACCTCCATATTCCACCGGGAAAGACAGGCGCACAGCCAGTATGTTCCAAAGAGACTAATTACCTGGGCAAGTTGTTTTTAAAAAACAATAAAAATTATACAGAAATCGGTGCTACCCACGCTGGGCCTTGTAATAACAATAATATGTACAGGATTTTAGCTGAGGGGGTGGAGTCCTTTTTTTATATATATAAAAATGTATTTATTATTTTTTTTTTTATGGCTGCATTGGGTCTTTGTTGCTGCGTGCAGGCTTTCTCTAGTTGCGGTGAGCGGGGGCTGCTCTTCGTTGCGGCGCGCAGGCTTCTCATTGCGGTGGCTTCTCTTGTTGCGGAGCACGGGCTCTAGGCGCGCAGGCTTCAGTAGTTGTGGCACGCAGGTTCAGTAGTTGTGCCTCACGGGCTCTAGAGCGCAGGCTCAGTAGTTGTGGCGCACGGGCTTAGTTGCTCTGCGGCATGTGGGATCTTCCCGGACCAAGGCTCGAACCCATGTCCCCTGCATTAGCAGGTGGATTCTTAACCACTGCGCCACCAGGGAAGTCCTGGGGTGGCGGTCTTGAAATGCAAGTCTGTGACCCATAGAAGCAGAAGTGCGTACAGCCTATAAAGTTATCTGCTGAGGAAATGTTATGTTAAATATACTCTCTGAATATCCTCTTCTCATCTCCAGTGTGCAAACAGATGGAAATCATCAGGTATCTTTGGAAATAACCTCCAAGTTGGAAACACCTGGGTATTGCAGAAAATTGAACGAATTCACTGAAGGAAAAAATTACCTTACTTTTCATATATTGCCAACCAGGACAAGTATACTCAAATAACATAAAAGTTCTTTCAGCGGCTGCCACAGGAAGCCATTAAAGAAAAATGTGGGCACCCTCATAGCAGAAGCAAGTTTGTTTTTTAAGGTCAAAATATATGAATTGAAAAGAATAATCTTTATTGCTAAACAGATATGCTCTCAGTCCTCCCCTGACTGACATCATTTATGGATATTTTCTCCACTTGGTGGATTATCTGTGCCCAAACTATAATTGCCCTTGGACTTTCCCTGGCCACCTGTACAAGTGTGGTCAAGCACAAGTCCAGCTTCCTGTGGGCAGGTGGGCGAGGCAAGAAGGATCAGAGGCTGGCACAGTCACTCCCCATTCTGGGCAGGGGGTGTGGGATGGGAGGGGAGGCGTGCACCCAGCTCCATTATAAGTCACTTTGAGCTCATCTCTTGTTAGAAAACACACATCTTTCCTAATGGAATGGGCAACTAAGACCTATAATAATAGATGCTGTAAATATGTATAAACATCAGTTATCTTGAATTTCAAATATTCTTATAGGACAAAAATGGATATATTTTCCTTATTATTCATTCAAATAAATTCTAGTCTGTTTGTGTGATAATGAATTTCTCACCCTTTCTGCACTGACTCATTCTGCTTGCTGGAGCATTTCTTATTTCTCCTCCTGAAAGGACCCAGTGAGAGCCTGGAATCAAGACTGCTGGAAGGAGGCACAGCTGTTGAGATTGAAGACAAGTACGAACCACTGTTTTCTTTTCAAGTTACCACCAGGTCTGGGTCTCGAGCCACCAGAGGCCCTGGGGACCCAGGGAACATCCATCCTGTATTCTGCACCATAGATGTCCTTGTACCACATTGGGTGCTTCAACACTAATGTTGGAAAGTTTGAGGTCATGAGACGAATAATCATTAACCCAGACGAAATGTTTGGAGTTTCCCTGGTTGAACCAGGTCAGGTGGAACTCACGAGAGGGATCACAGGAGAAGGCCCCGCAGGAAAGGGTGAGTTGACATTCATACCAGGTCAACTCGGGATGGATGAAGGGGTCTCAACACTCAGCGCAGAGCTGCTGTAAATAGCTCTGTGCCTTTCTTCTTTTTAGCCTCTACAGATAACGCCCCCTAACGTTTCAGCATGACCATCTGCAGCATTGACAAAAAACTTGCAGAGAGCTATTATTTATTAAATATTTCAATGAGTGATATTAGAATAACATTATAGTTCATTGTCTCCATAGGAAAAATGAGGGAAAATGAGGACAAGAAAGTCTGTTACTTCTAGGTAACGCAAGGAAAAGCTGGAATGCAGACTCAGCTTTTCTACGTGATGTGCAGGCAGCTTAGCCTGTTCTCTGGAGGGGACCTCCCCAGAGAGTGGGTCACGCTTGTGACGCCCTCTGCTGTGTCCATCCCCTACGCTTAGTGTGAGCTCAATACATAATACCAGCAAATTGCAATCAGTGTGAAAGCAACACCTTGCCTGGTCCATGGAGTCACATCCAAGGATGCAAAGAGGTGAAAGGAATTCAGATCTTTACTTCAGTGTCTCCAAAATGCCAAAGGGAAGAGACAACACGGAGAAGCCAGCTTTCTTTAATGTCCTTGCCTTTTCTCTGTCATTATTCCCTTGCTCCACAACCAACTACAGCTTCCTCAGATGTCATTCTTCTCCAAAAAAGCCCCTCGAAATGCTTTCTCTGCAACCTGGCCACCATTACTCCTGTCCTTCTCTTCTCCCTGCTATTCTACCAGAACTTGTAGATTCTCTTTCCAATAGACACACTGTCTCTTTCAAAATCCTGACTACCTTCTCTACGCTCTGGGCTCTGAAAACACACACAGAGTAGCCAAACTGGAAAAAAGAAAGTAGCAGGTACAGCAAGAATTTTCCCATGCAGAATGGTGGGGATCACATGGTGGACTCTGACATGGAGATATTCTCTATTTTGTTTCGGGTCAGCCACCACCTCTGGGCTCTCTGCCCTGGGGACACCTGCAGAGGCTTCAGCCAAAAGGAGCTGCTTTAGGGAGTTAGAGGCGCCCATTATTTTATTTGTCTGTTTGCTTTGTTCTGGTTTTGTTTTGCAGAAGGGTTTGACTTTCATTTGTTGTTTCGTTCACATGAAAAATTTCTGTTTAATATTCTAATTTTGAAAGTCTTATATTTGCCTGCTGTAGTATAGCCTACACTATGCAATCTAGCTCTCTTACTGTTTGTCTTTTAAATTATCTCTTTACTGTCCTGGTTCTATCTTTATCTTGTTTATCATTGTCATGGGTTGAATTATGTCCCATCCCCCCAAATTCATATGTTGAAGTCCTAAACCCCAGTATGTCAGAATGTGATGGTATTTGGAAATGGGGTCGTTGCAGATGTAATTAGTTAAGAGGAGGTCATGCTGGAGTAGGATGGGCCTTAATCTAAAATGACTGGTGTCCTTATATAAAGGGGAAATTTTGACATAGAGATGCATGCAGGGAGAAGGCCAGGTGAACACGAAAGCTGAGATCAGGATGACATTTCTGAAAGCCAAAGAACACCAAAAGTTGCCAGCAAACCACCAGAAGCAGGGGAGAGGCCTGGGACAGATTCTCCTCAGAGCCTTAGAAGAAACCAGTCCTACTGACACCTTGATCTCAGACTTCCAGCCTCCAGAACTGGAAGACAATACATTTCTGTTGTTTAAGCCCCCAGTATGTGATACTGTGTTATGACAGCCTTAGCAAACTTATGCAATCATTTTAAAGTATTTTATAGGTTTTTTTTTCAACCCTTGCATTTAGTCTTGCCATTATTACATCTCTGTTGTTTCTTAAAGTCTGATTTTATCTATCTGAACATATGAATCTTTTATTATTTCAGACTTCATCTCTCTTGCTCCCTTTATTTTGTTTATGTTATTATTGGGCCAGACGTTACCTTTTGCCTCTGGGCCTCTCAATAATTTGCACATTGGTTTTACTAACTTTGTCACCATCATCAACGTGATTTCTTCTCACGCTATACTTTGTATGATGTTCACAAGAACGGTGGCTATCACAGTGTGTACCCCACAAGCACCTGGCATGCTTGGTACTTTTTTCCCTTTCTCTCTGCTCCCCAGTTTCCCTTCATGAATCTTTCATCTCCTTCAATGATGATTCTCTAAAATTTTTCACCTTGTTTATCTCAAGACTCTCAAGACAAAAATTTTCTCCTAGGACCATTATGATTCTCCTTGCACAGACGAAACATTCGGTGATTGGAACGTGTGGTTTTCAGACATCATACACCATCAAGGCCCTTTTGAAGGAGGAGCCACTTCACAGGCCCCGAGCTCAGGCAGCCCGCGCCAGGTTTAATGTTCTGCTCTTGCATCTAGAACTTCCTTGTTTCTGCACTAGGCCATGCAACTTATGTAGCTAGTGTTGTTTGGAGAGGAGCCTTTTCTAAAATCCATACCCTCATATCTTTGATCACTGGATGCTGAGAAAATTGCACACACTTTGTGCCCTATGGCAGCAGGTCCACCAGGAAAGGACCGTCCCTGTGAGGCTTGGGCAGGATGTCGCTGAATTTCCCGCTTGGTTTTCATGGAAGGAAGCCCGGTAGAGACTCTGTGATCAGGCTGTCTAAGGCGTTCCTAGGCAGCCTGCCTTGAAAGTGGTATGTTTCCAGTAGGATTGGAGTGCATCAATATGCAAAAATATGTTTTTGCAATCTCCAATGCCTGAAGGAGAAGATTGAACAAAAAAGAATCCTATAGTACGTTGAAGGGCTGTTGGATGACATTTCAGCTCTCAAAGATCACCCAGGCCCGCAGAATTGGTAAACTTCAGGCCCCCAGCCCCCCAGCACCTGTGTCTCCTGTACACCCTACATCACAATGCCTCTTCCCTCACTTCTGCCCACAGACCAGTCTCAGCTTCAACCACTGGTTTACAGTCCATCTTGACTAACTTCCTGCCCTAAGTCCCTCCCAGAGTCAAGGCCCATCTTGAACCTCTGGTTAGATCACTCCCTCCCTCCTGTTCTTTCCAGACCCCTTCCCTTTGTGCCCAGGATGTAGCAGGCCAGAATCCTAGAAACACAGCTCCTTTCTCTAAGTGGATTCCATGCAGAATCTCTCATTGTTCTGCTAGGACTGTCAGCAAGCCTCCCCACTACCCTTCTCCCTGGATTTCTCACCGCTGAACAAAGCCAGCCTCACCAACCCATTTGGGTGGGGGTGGGGGGGTCCCTCGCTGAACAAAGGGCTTGACCGCAACACAGATTCCCAGCATGCCCCAGTAGGTGCAAAAAGCAAAGCAGAACAGTACTTGTCAATGTGGAAAATGTGTTTGCATTGTCTCCAAAGTCTGAAAGGAAACTTTTTTTAAAAAAAATACTGTAAGAGCTATCGGATCTTTCTCTTTCATACCCAAAGTTTCATAAATATTTTGTTCTTGTTCTAACAAAGAAGAAAATTGTATTTCACATGCCAGATATTGTAAAGTTCATCTGAGAAATAAATTCTTAAGACTATCTGTATCATTTTTGAAAAATAAAGATGGTGACATGAGACATACTCTAAAGAATATTATAAAGCAAAACAATGACGACCAACAGTACAATGATGGCCCAGAAACAATTAAACAAAATAGAAATGACGAAAACACATGTTACAAATAAAGGTAACGTATGATAAAGGTAAAATTGCAGATTAGTAAGGAAATGAAAGATATTTTTCATCAAAATCGTATTTGTACAATTGGCTAAGGTTTTGGGGAGATATGATTAAGTCCTTACTTTTCATCTTAAACCAAAATGAATTCCTGACAGATGAAGGCTTTGTATCCTTAAAAATTTATCCAAAGCCATAAAAATAAGAGAAGAAAATACTGGTGAAAGACTTATATTACATGAAAGTGAAATGGGGACTTAGAAACTCAACACCAAAAGCAGACAGGTAGGTCACCGGGATGGTTTCAGTCAGGCCTGCCAGACATTGATGAGGCCAGAAACACAGTGTACACGTGACGAGGCCAGAAACACAGTGTACACGTGACGAGGCCAGAAACACAGTGTACACGTGACGGCCTGCATTTCACGCATGTAAGTATCTGCAACTTACAGAACAAGTTAACGCGCTGTTAGGTTAAATACGATGTATGCTTTTAACTGACAAATATACTATCACAGCAAACAACCAAAGCAGAAAAACTTGCATAAAGCCATGGTGTTTATATGACTGGAAGTTGGCAACATATCAGAATCCAAACTTAACCATTATGGCATTGTGTCTGGATGTTCTATCGCCAAGCCAGCAGTATCTGGGGAAGTCATACAACAAACGTGTGCATAATGAACATGTTATATTGATTCAATAAAATTATTTTCTTGTTTCCACTTCTCAAAAATCACTATATTATTTTTTCTGCATAATTTGCATTCCGTTGATACTAATGATTTAAAGGATTAAAAAGTAAAATTTAATTGCATTCCAAATACACAAAATTTGAACTATTTTCATCAAAATAGAAACTGAATGAAGATAAAACATCTAAAATTATTTTCGTGAATTTTCAAAGAATATTTTTCTTCTAAGATATTCAAGATTTTAATTAAAATTAAAAGGCAAAGTTTCTACCATATGACCCAGCAATCCCACTCCTGGGCATATACCCGGATAAAATCATAATTCAAAAAGATACATGCACCCCAATGTTCACTGGAGCACTATTTACAATAGCCAGGACGTGGAAGCAACCTAAATGTCCAGCAACAGAGGAATGGGTAAAGAAGATGTGGTACATACATACAATGGAATATTACTCAACCATAAAAGGAACGAAATTGTACCATTTTCAGAGACATGGATGGACCTAGACACTGTCATACAGAGGGAAGTAAGTCAGAAAGAGAAAAACAAATATCATATAATATTGCTTATATGTGGAATCTAGAAAAATGATACAGATACACAGATGTAGAGGACAAACGTATGGATACCAAGGGGGGAAAAAGGGAGATGAACTGGGAGATTGGGATTGATATATATACACTACTGATACTATGTATAAAACAGATGACTAATGAGAACCTACTGTGTAGCACAGGGAACTCTACCCAATGCTCTGTGGTGACCTAAATGGGAAGGAAATCCAAAAAAGAGGGGATATATATATACGTATAGCTGATTCACTTTGCTGTACAGCAGAAACTAACACAACATTGTAAAGCAACTCTACTCCAATAAAAAATTAATTAAAAAATTAAAAGGCAAAGTTTAAACTCATGGTTACAAGAATTTTAAATCACTATTATCTATGCAGAACTGAAACTTCAAATTTATTTTTATTAAATCTTACTAAATATTTTAATAAAACAAAAGCATTTGCAAGTCCAACATTCGCTCTTCTTGTTGTGAATAGAAAGAAACGGAATCATCATTTACACCCGTTGTATTTACACGTATGTGTGTGTATATGTGTATGATATTAATCCTTACAGAGAGCAATGTGTGTACATATATATATATATATATATGGAGACAGAGAGACTATGAATTATTCAGTATTGCAACATGTTCCTTGGCCACCATGTGCAACTGTAAATAGAAAGACCTCCAAAAAAAAGAAAAAAAGACCTCCAGATTCAAGAATTTGCACACACAAAGAGGCAAGAAAGTGGGCACTCAATCCAACCATTAAATTGTATTTTAATATGCTAGACTATATTTATTTCATACTCTCCAAGAGGCAGGGTTTGACCGGTCTGTCTTTTTTCTCCCCAGAGCACTTGTGTCACTCAGCTCTCCCCACTCGGGAGCAGCTGCTCTTCCCAACTTTAGCTGCACACAGCACACACACCATCCTAGTATGGAGACACAGTCCCCTTTGTTTTAAGGACATGAGCAAGAGGTGAGAAAGTTTTCTAGGAAGCTGAATGATGTTAGTCAAAAGAGCTGTTATTTAGGGTACAGACCCCACTGTACCAGTCCCTAAGAGGCATTGGCTTTGATAACAATGAAAAATCACCTTCTCATAAAACAAACTGGAACCCATGAATAAAGTCAAAAACACGAACTAGCAAACTCAAATATATGTGTGTCACATACACAACAAACCAATGCTTAATAGCATTACTATGTAAAAACACAAATTGTACAAATGGTTTCACAAGTGTTCCCAATGTAAGATGTGTAAGGATAATGACACCAAACAATTCGTGAAAGAAAGACTATAGAAGACAAACTATATATATAAATGCATGTTTAAAATATATAACATATAAATAGATATATGTAATTCAAACTTAACAATAGGCCTTACCTTCCTGGTAAAAGAGCCATGGCGGAGATCCTGGGCAACCTCAAGGGTGCTATTTGCAGGTTTAGAAGACCTGCCTTTTGAGAGTAGCAAGGATGGGAGCCCACAAGGAAGTGGGGCTGGGAAATCTGTAAGGGCACCAAGGATGCTATTTCAGACAGCAGAGTGGTGGCAGTGGTCAAAGGCCACAGAGCAATCCAGAAGGGGAGGGGCTTCCTTACTTCACCTTTGGGGTCCGGAGAGGCAGGAAAAGACAGGCTGCCCCGGTGTTTGCTGTTGTCAAGGTGATGGAGAGTAACATCACCAGCGTGGCTCCAAGGGCCCATGATGTGTGAGGAGCTGTGCCAGACACTTTCAGGGGGCACTTGTTTGATATCTGACAGCCTTTTTCTCATTTGCCCTGAGAAAAAATATAGTCCATGGTCCTCGGGAGGTCACCAGGGATCTCTTAAAGAGCGAGTCAGAAAACTGATGGCTTTGCCAAAAACAGATTTGCAAATCCGGGACCCGATGCTATTTTAAATAGCCTCGGCCTCTACTAGCACAGAAATTAAACTCACCAGCTTTTGCTTGGAGTTATTGGACTCTATATCTAAAACGTCACTTCTTCTTTCATAAAACACATAGCCAAGAATTTTCTGCTGCCATTATTAATTTAAATTATCAATAAACATTTAACTAGAATCTTAGGACGAACAGCCAGTGAGACTAAAAATGAATTATTTTTATTTGCCACAAGCTGCTAAACAAAGGACTTCACAAGTCATTGTTGAAAAGAAATATTACAAGAGCCCAGTCTTGGAAACCACCCCCATTTTCCACTATATCATAGAATTATGTATTAAGTAATAGAGGCTCAAATAAAATCAGAACACACTTTTTTCTAAGTCATTCTTTTCATAGCCACATTCCCACTGGAATACTATGCTAAAGACAGTGGTACTAATTTTATCCTAGATTTAACTAAACTGAGATAATTACAACCCTAAATTTTAGTTTTACAAAAAAGGGCTGTTTTCCATTGATCCAGCAGATTCTTGCCCTCTGCTTCTCTCCTGGGCTCCCGTACATATTGCCATCTCTACTCCATAGAGAAGTTCTCCCTTGTAATAGCATTTGATCCTGGAAATAACAGACAAATTGAAAACGAAAGGGTTGATTGCTTGCCTCCTTCAAAGGTGGTCTCTAAAGCAGAATTTCTGGATTACATGTGAAATCGTTTTTGTTAAATAAGCACCATCTAGAAAACCCAGGAAGAGTGTATATTTATACCTTCTTGAGTCTGAAATAGCAGGACGTGGAGGGCATTTGTTCTAAAAAGTGCTCCCAAGCAACTAACTGTGGCCAAGGTCAGTTTCTTCTGCCTCCCAGAAGCTTCACTGATAGAAGGTCAATGTCCCCTTTTAAGCCATGCAGATTCCAAGGCCTTAAAAGTCCTGCCTCTCTCTCTTTTTTTTCTTTGTGGGGGGGGGCGGATATCACTTTTATTAGTTTTGTTCACATAATACTTTTTTAAAAAATTTTATTGGAGTATAGTTGCTTTACAAATCAACAGAGGAATGGATAAAGAAGATGTGGTACATATATACAATGGAATATTACTCAGCCATAAAAAGGAACGAAATTGGGTCATTCGTAGAGACACGGATGGACCTAGAGACTGCCATACAGAGTGAAGTAAGTCAGAAAGAGAAAAACAAATATTGTATATTAACACATGTATGTGGAATCTAAAAAAGTGGTATAGATGATCTTATTTGCAAAGCAGAAATAGAGACACAGATGTAGAGAACAAACGTACAGACACCTGCCTCTCTCTCCATTGCTCTTCTCCAACGACTCATCTAAGTTTTGATTACTAATATTGTTAATGTTGCTGTTGTTGTTATTTGCACTGTGCTGACCTACCATGGAGTTAGAGAGATTGAAGAATTTTTGTAAAAACAGCTGACACGGTGTAAGCATAACCAGACTTCCAATACACGTAGACAAATGCATAATTTTAATCACATGAATTTTGCTAAGATCGCAAAAAATTTCTGAGACACTGTTTCCCCATGGGTCACACCGCTGGTGTTCACATGCGGCTGTACTTCAGCAGTTGGTCTGAACTCACATCACACCCCACGCTTCTGTTTTCTAATAATAAGCCTGGTAACCGATTCACTTTGCTGTACAGCAAAAACTACCACAACATTGTAAAGCAACTCCAATAAAAATTAACAAAAAAAAAAATTAGAAGAAGGAGGCTGGGAGTGCAGGCATATAGTAGGCACTTGTTAAATACCTGTTTAATGAGTGTGCACATCTACTTGTGAGATCTCGAACTGCTAACTCATTATGGTCAATTCTGCAGGAGAGAAGCCCTTGGCTTCGGCACTAGGCTGCACTGGGGCAAGGCAGATGCTGGGGGATCTTACAGAGATGCTCCGTCCAGTGGGAACCACCAGGTGGAAGGGATGTAAAGATATCCAGACATGGCTCAGGAAATCTACGGCAAGATCATGGCGGGGGAGGCTTGCTGATATGGCATGGAAAATGGTCAACATCAGGCAGGAAATTATCACTGGTCTGTAGAGGGAGGGGACCACAGGGATGTGTTAGATTTCAGTTCCCGAGATGGGCACATCCAGCACCCACGGGACAGGGCCATAAGTGAAGTGGGACAGACACTAGACCCATCACAGGAGGGAAAATAAGGACCAAATCCAAGGTCCAGGTGGAATTACCTGGATCTGCAATGGGTCCAGTGTCTTGGGGCTGAGGAATAAAGGAGGATTCATTTATAACGGCCGTCTGGTCAGAGTGACGCTTGCTGCGAAAGGGAAACCTTGCTCAGCCTCTCAGGGTTGGTCTGGACAAGTTTAAATATCTGACCAGATAGGAAAAGGGAGGATGGAATGTCCCTATAACCCCAGCTAAAGAAAGAAGAGGAACTTGGAGTCTGGGCTACAGAAGAAGTGGGAACGGCCCTAGAAAATACGATTAAACAGAAATCATTCCGCCAAGGCTATAAAATCATTTCATTTGACCCAGTGATTGTAAAACCCCTATTGTAAAAACAGGGAGAAAGGGGAGGAGGCAATAATTAGTATTTGTTCCCAAACTTAATTGCTTTCAAAATCAGATTTCTGTTCAGTCAGTGAATAGTGCATATACCAAGAGAAGAAAATCACAAACGAACTTTGCTAAAAAACCTGTTACTGTAGACTCTCAGTTCTTAAGTCACACCTATTAGTTCCTACTATTGTTAGGGAAAATTGTAAAAGACTTTAAATGGGGGAAAAAATTACTGTGTGTCCCGTCTAGCACACCCTTCCAAGGCCCCTGTTCACTGTCTTTGAATTATTTTACAACTTTGTAAGTTTTAGAAAATTGACACTAATACAAATTATTTTTGCCCATAAAAATGTAAATTATTTGCATGTGGCGTAATGCAATTGATTACTGACCCGTTTGCATCTATCTGTAGGATGTTTTCTGTATCTCTTATCTGCCATTATATGTGTGGCACTTGGAATTCTCCTTTGAACAGGTCGTAACATCTCACTGGTTCCCTCATTTATTGATGAGTTAAATAGCAGGAAGTGTTTCTCCTAAATCAGTATGACTCATGTTTATATCTCTTTTAAAAGATTCTCTTTTAATACTGCAAAACAGTTGAGAATACTCAGTCATATGGAAAGATAAAAGGTTGAAGTTACATGTACTGGAACATGAACAAATAAAGTAAAAAAACAAACAAACAAAAAACAGTACTTGTGACAGAAGAACTGTGAACTGGTCATTTGAAGACCTGGGCTCCAGTCTCAGGGCTGGCATTGATCGCGAGGCCCTGGGTAAGTCCATGTAAAGGGGACTCTGGGACTCAGTTTCCCCTCGGGGGCAATGATGGTGAACTACACTAGCTCTGATTTCTGTGATTCCACACCATTAAATTCAACTTGATTTGGCTTTGAACATGGGGCTTATAATCAATTACAAAGGTAAAATCCTAAAGCACGGATCTAAATCATCAAATATTGGGTTGAAAAAGTTTTCTCAATATAAAGCAAAAATCTCTGTTTACCCATCACTAAACAGGAGTGCGGGCTGCTGTCAGCAGGCAGGCTACAGTCTGAACACACCTGAGAAAGAGCTGCCAGGATGACCAACTGGACTCTGGTCACTTAAAAAGGGCACATGGGGGCTTCCCTGGTGGCGCAGTGGTTGAGAGTCCGCCTGCCGATGCAGGGGACGCGGGTTTGTGCCCCGGTCCGGGAAGATCCCACATGCCGCGGAGCGGCTGGGCCCGTGAGCCGTGGCCGCTGAGCCTGCGCGTCCGGAGCCTGTGCTCTGCAACGGGAGAGGTCGCAACAGTGAGAGGCCAGCCTACCGAAAAAAAAAGGGGGCACATGGGAAGGAGGGGCATGGCTGTACCCACAGCCCAGGCTTCAGTGACCAGCAGTGATGATGTCCAGCAGAGACGTTTCAATGCAATTACCCTACAGTAGAAAGAGCAGCCATCCTGACCTACAAATTATCATTAGTCAACCAAATAATCAACAGACGTGACAGCCCTTGCAAATTTCAATTTGAAATAAAGGAATAATAAAGGTATAACTGAATTGATGAATTGAAGTACGTTAGCTTTGAATATATACATTTGTATATGTGCGTGTATACATATTCAGAATATACATACTTTCATGTATATATACATATAAATATTCAAAACAGCTAACAGTGAAATGTTCCAAATATCTCTGAAATTTTTTTTTAATATCTTTATTGGAGTATAACTGCTTTACAATTGTGTGTTACTTTCTGCTTTATAACAAAGTGAATCAGCTATACATATACATACATCTGCATATCTCCTCCCTCTTGTGTCTCCCTCCCACCCTCCCTATCCCACTCCTCTAGGTGGTCACAAAGCACTGAGCTAATCTCCCTGTGCTATGCAGCTGCTTCCCACTAGTTATCTATTTTACATTTGATAGTGTATATACGTCCATGCCACTCTCTCACTTCATCCCAGCTTACCCTTCCCCCTCCCCATGTCCTCAAGTCCATTCTCTATCTCTGTGTCTTTATTCCTGTCCTGCCACTAGGTTCTTCAGAACCTTTTTTTTTTTTTTAGATTCCATATATATGTGTTAGCATATGGTATTTGTTTTTCTCTTTCTGACTTACTTCACTCTGTATGACAGTCTCTAGGTGCATCCACCTCACTACAAATAACTCAACTTCGTTCTTTTTATGGCTGAGTAATATTCTATTGTATATATGTGCCACATCTTCTTTATCCATTCCTCTGTCGATGGACACTTAGGTTGCTTCCATGTCCTGGCTATTGTAAATAGAGCTTCAGTGAACATTGTGGTACATGACTCTTTTTGAAATATGGTTTTCTCAGGGTATATGCCCAGTAGTGGGATTGCTGGGTCGTATGGTAGTTCTATTTTTAGTTCTTTAAGGAACCTCCATACTGTTCTCCATAGTGGCTGTATCAATTTGCATTCCCACCAACAGTGCAAGAGAGTTCCCTTTTCTCCACACCCTCTCCAGCATTTATTGTTTCTAGAATTTTTGATGATGGCCATTCTGACTGGTGTGAGGTGATACGTCATTGTAGTTTTGATTTGCATTTCTCTAATGATTAGTGATGTTGAGCATCCTTTCATGTGTTTGTTGGCAATCTGTATATCTTCTTTGGAGAAATGTCTATTTAGGTCTTCTGTGCATTTGAGGATTGGGTTGTTTGTTTTTTTGATATTGAGCTTCATGAGCTGCTTGTATATTTTGGAGATTAATCCTTTGTCAATTGCTTCATTTGCAAATATTTTCTTCCATTCTGAGTGTTGGCTTTTTGTCTTGTTTATGGTTTCCTTTGCTGTGCAAAAGCTTTCAAGTTTCATTAGGTCCCATTTGTTTATTGTTGTTTGTATTTCTATTTCTCTAGGAGGTGGGTCAAAAAGGATGTTGCTGTGATTTATGTCATGGAGTGTTCTGCCTATGTTTTCCTCTAAGAGTTTTATAGTGTCTGGCCTTACATTTAGGTCTTTAATCCATTTTCAGTTTATTTTTGTAAATGGTGTTAGGGAGTGTTTTAATTTCATTCTTTTGCATGTAGCTGTCCAGTTTTCCCAGCACCACTTACTGAAGAGGCTGTCTTTTCTCCATTGTATATTCTTGCCTCTTTTATCAAAGATAAGGTGACCATATGTGCATGAGTTTATCTCTGGGCTTTCTATCCTGTTCCATTGATCTATATTTCTGCTTTTGTACCAGTACCATACTGTCTTGATTACTGTAGCTTTGTAGTATAGTCTGAAGTCCAGGAGCCTGATTCCTCCAGCTCCATTTTTCTTTCTCAAGATTGCTTTGGCTATTCAGGGTCTTTTGTGTTTCCATACAAATTGTGAAATTCTTTGTTCTAGTTCTGTGAAAAATGCCATTGGTAGTTTGATAGGGATTGCATTGAATCTGTAGATTGCTTTGGGTAGTAGAGCCATTTTCACAGTGTTGATTCTTCCAATCCAAGAACATGGTATTTCTCTCCATCTGTTTGTATCATCTTTAATTTCTTTCATCACTGTCTTACTGTTTTCTGCATACAGGTCTTTTGTCTCCTTAGGTAGGTTTATTCCTGGGTATTTTATTCTTTTTATTGCAGTGGTAAATGGGAGTGTTTCCTTAATTTCTCTTTCAGATTTTTTATCATTAGTGTATAGGAATGCAAAAGATTTCTGTGCATTAATTTTGTCTCCTGCTACTTTACAAAATTCATTGATTAGCTCTAGTAGTTTTCTGGTAGCATCTTTAGGATTCTCTATGTGTAGTACTATGTCATCTGCAAACAGTGACAGTTTTACTCCTTCTTTTCTGATTCGGATTCTTTTTATTTCTTTTTCTTCTCTGATTGCTGTGGTTAAAACTTCCAAAACTATGTTGAATAATAGTGGTGAGAGTGGGCAACCTTGTCTTGTTCCTGTTCTTAGTGGAAATGGTTTCAGTTTTTCACCACTGAGAACAATGTTGGCTGTGGGTTTGTCATATATGGCCTTTATTATGTTGAGGTAAGTTCCCTCTATGCCTACTTTCTGGGGGGTTTTTATCATAAATGGGTGTTGAATTTTGTCAAAAGCTTTTTCTGCATCTATTGAGATGATCATATGGTTTTTCTCCTTCAATTTGTTAATATGGTTTATCACATTGATTGACCTGTTTATATTGAAGAATCCTTTCATTCCTGGGATAAACCCTACTTGATCATGGTGCATGATCCTTTTAATGTTCTGTTGGATTCTGTTTGCTAGTATTTTGTTAAGGATTTTTGCATCTATATTCATCAGTGATATTGGCCTGTAGTTTTCTTTTTTTGTGACATCTTTGTCTGGTTTTGGTATCAGGGTGATTGTGGCCTTGTAGAATGAATTTGGCATAGGGTGTCCAGCACTGTAGCTTGCTGATCATTGAGTGGAGCTGGGTCTTAGCATTGAGATGGAGATCTCTGGGAGAGCTTTCGCTGTTTGATATTACATGGGACCAGGAGGTGTCTGGTGGACCAATGTCCTGAACTCGGCTCTACCACCTCAGAGGCTCAGGCCTGACACCAGCCAGAACACCAAGACCCTGTCAGCCACACAGCTCAGAAGAAAATGGAGGAGAAAAGAAATAAAATAAATAAATAAATAAAATAAAGTTCTTAAAATAGAAAAAAGTTATTAAAAATTAAAAAGTAATAAAAAAAAAAGGAGAGAAAGAAGAGAGCAACCAAACCAAATCCACCAACGATAAAAACCACTAAAAACAAAACCCCAAAAAACAAAAGACGGACAGTCAGAACCCTAGGACAAATGGCAAAAGCAAAGCCTATACAGACAAAATCACACAAAGAAGCATACACATACACACTCACAAAAAGAGCACAAAGAAAAATATATATATATAAAAAATTTTAAAAAGGAAGAGAGCAACCAAATTAATAAACAAATCTACCAATGATAATAAGCTCTAAATACTAAACTAAGATAAACATAAAACCAGAAACAAGTTAATGCAGAAAGCAAACCCCAAGTCTACAGCTGCTCCCAAAGTCCACCGCCTCAATTTTGGGATGATTCGTTGTCTATTCAGGTATTCCACAGATGCAGGTACATCAGGTTGATTGTGGGGATTTAATCCGCTGCCCCTGAGGCTGCTGGGAGGGATTTCCCTTTCTCTTCTTTGTTCACACAGCTCCTGGGGTTCAGCTTTGGGTTTGGCCCACCTCTGCATGTAGGTCGCCTGAGGGCGTCTTTTGGGACGTCTGAGGTCTTCTGTCAGCACTCAGTAGGTGTTCTGTAGGAGTTGTTCCATATGTAGATGTAGTTTTGCTGTACCGGTGGGGAGGAAGGTGATCTCCACGTCTTACTCCTCCACCATCTTGAAGGCACCCCCTATGAAATTTTTTAAAGTTATTTATTTTCAAACCTCATTGAGTACTTAGAGGCCCAAATTTAACTTGGCAGAGAAGGGGAGCAGTGGGTGTAAAGAGCCTGTTACCCAGCTGGCCACCGCTTTGGGACAAGCTGACTGAGTGTCTCACGGGACAGTTTTAGAGAGACTCTTTTTCTTTTTATTGGAGTATATTTGCTTTACAACGTTGTGTTGGTTTCTGCTGTACAACAAAATGAATCAGCTATATGTACTCTTAAGAGTGGCTGCAGATCCAAACTGTCCAACCAGAGGGAGGCGTGGAGAAAAATGGATCCTCCAGTCTCCACCCCTGTTGGTCAAAGCTTGTTCATCAGAGCATCACGGCCCTGAACTTTCGGGTTGGGGCACGCATGACACTGGTGGTTCCCCCATGGTCCATCCTTGGTGACAACGGGGATGCCCAGAGACAGGAGATGAGATATTGGGTGTGACAAGGGGCACTGTCCAATCCTGCCCTCAGGCCACACGAAGGATTGGAGCAACCACCTCAGTGGTCCCTAAGGTGACAGTGGCCTGGACCCCCTCATTGCCAGGGCCACTCTTGTCAGAAAGCACGGCAAGCACACAGACCTGCGGAGGTGTGTAACCACATCCCTAACACACAGAAAATTTCTCAGAGACTTTATACGTAATTCTATATTGGCTTCATTTACTATCTTCCTTTTTTTTTTCCATGAGAAAAATGTCCAGTCACTTCTGTATTCACGGTTCAAATGAGCAGCCTCTATTTTTTTATTCCTTTCCCTTTGTCTCATGAATCAACGTGAAATATACTTTCAAACAACTCTTTAAGGAGAGTCATATTTTCAGCATATTCACTAACCTAACCTAGGAAAAATCACATCTTATAGAGGAAAGTTCACTGTCATAAGTTTAAATTGTCCCTCGAGCCCCAAAAATCCTGGTCCTAGAACCTGTGTATCTTCTACGACCCGCTTCTTAACAGGCCTTAAATCTTCCATAAAGAAGGAGTCATTAAATAGAGAAATGCTAACCAGCAGATGGGTCTCATTTTCCCTTGTCTGGTGGAGTGCATATTTCTACCTGGATTAACGGCAGTCCCTCTAACCCAGAGCTGTCTTTCCAAGTCCCGTTTGACATACGCCTACAGCCACATCCAGCGGAAGCCATGAAGTCAGGGTCCTTCTCGTTTCTGCTTCTTTTGCTGTTCCTTTTGATCTCTAATTGTAGGTGTCACACTTAGAGTACTCTTCACTGACACAAAAATGTGGTGAAGAGCAAATAAGAGCTTCTGGCACATGTCCACTGTAGTATGGCGAATGACTCAGCATCATGAATGACAAAGAGCTACACAGGTAAGGGATCCAGATAACACCACCCTGGAGAGAAGTTTCTGATCCCAATAATGATCATTCATAGAATTTGTTGTTGTTCTGGCCACCGTCTGCTATGTCAGCTCCCAGCCCACCTCACCCCCAGTCATTGCTGGGAACCCCCCAAGGGAAACTTCGTGGAGACCACATACAGAGTCTGGTCTCCATGGTGATGTGCAGCTAAGTGTCCAGCCATGGGTAGACAAAGCTCACATTCAAGTTGAGGTTCCATGGTTTCCCTTCCTGAGTAAAACTTTGTTGTCCTTTGCCAATGCTTCTTTCCTTGCCCAAGGATCTTTTTTTGCTTGGAGAAGTGGGATAAGGGGCAATCTTTGCAATGGGCTCTCAGTAGCCCTCTTGGCATTGGCTCCCAGGTTTCCTAACTCTTCAACAAGGTTTGGCTGAGCAGGCGATTCCCTTAAGAGACGTCACTGGGGCCTCATGAGACCCCTTGCATCAGCCATGGTCTGTGCAAAAAGCTGGCTCCTTGCCACGGAGCTCAGCTCCACCCAGTTGTAAAGAACCTCAAGCGTGGAGTATCCTGAGTCATGGCTGGGTGGTCAACAGGTCCTAGGATCCCTAGGAGAGGACTGTGCCTCAGGGGACAAGAAGGTTCAGCCCATAGCCTGGATCTGCTCCCAGAGTGACCAACTGGTCCTGGTTTGCCCAGGACGTGTCCTGAGACCTGACTTAGTTTGGGGCAAACAAGAAAACTAGTCACCATACCTGCATTTTTTGTGTCCTTCTTCCCTGCTTTAGAGACCCTGGGTTGATGGTGGGAGGCCTTTCCTAGCTTTTTTCCAAAGGCCTCAGAGTATTCCAAAGAGAAAGTATCTCCTTCATGGAACAGCCTTACCCCTCATTCAGAATCAGTATGTATGCCCCACCACCATGGGAACTCCATCCTCATCTTCTCCTGCAACCTCTATCAGGACACAGAAGTTTCCCTCTTCTGGTGGTATTGCAATAACCAAACTATAACTCCCCTTCAAGCAAGCTGCCACCTCAGGCCCTTTGCACTAGCTGCTCTTTCTGAAATAGTCTCTCTGCTTTCAAACCTTCACATGGTCTATGTTCAGACCTCCACACAATGTTACCTCCTTAGGGTGGTCTTCCACAATCACATGTCTAAAAGTACATGTGCCCATTACTCTCCATATTCATATTCTGCTTCATTTGTCTTCATAGGTTTATTATCACCTGTACTTTATACATCTAATTATTTGCTTAATAGATGTCTTCTCCACTAAAATGTAATCTGTACTAGGAAAGGGAGTAACTACTCTCTTCACTACTGTGACTCAAAGCCCAGAATAGTATTTGCAACATAGTAAGTGCACAATTAAAAAATACTGGCTTAATGTATAGACGTTAGTGTCCCTCCGTCTCTTGGATTCCAGATAGAGTTGCTTTAAATCCCTCTCCATATATTATATAATAGTCCAATGACCCCTCCTCCCCCAAGCCTTCTCCAGGTTTTCAAGGGAGGTCTAGATATTCCATGGATACTTCTGGTTCTTACCCTCTGGGATTTCTAACAATTCATTTTTGGTACCTTGTCTCCATGCTCCTTGGGCTGTCTCTCTTCTGATTGCATTGAACTTCAGACTTTTAAATTGGATTAGTCCATAAAACATTTAGAAAAGGCATTTGTGTTAAGGAAGATGGAAATAGTTATGTTGTGGCAGTGCTAGCAACTTAAAAAGTGATACTGATAGAACAAATAGACAGAAAATGAATAAAAATATAGAAGACCTGAACAACACTGTAAACCAACATAACATAATTGACTTTGCTAGAAAAGTCCACCCCAAAAATGCAGTTCTTTACATTCTTTACAATTATTTACAAAACATTCTTTACAAATGCATACAGACCATTCACCAAGAAAAACCTTGTGCTGTCCATAAAGCAAGCCTTAATAAATACAGAAGGACTGAAATCACACAGAGTATGTTCTCTAAACATGATGGAATTAAATTAGAAATCCATAAGAAAAAGAAATCTGGAAAACTTCCAAACATGTGGAAGTTAAATAACACATTTTTAAATAACCCATTGGTTTAAGGAAAAAGAAGAGATACAAGAAAATATTTCCAAATGAATGAAAATAAAAATACAATATGTCAAAACTGCACTTATAAAGGAATTTATAGCTTAAATGCTTATATTAGAAAAGTTTAATAACAATTATTTAATCTTCCAATCTAAGGTAAAAATTAAGAGCATTAGAACCAAAGTAAGTAGAAGAAATTTAAAAATGAGTAAAAATGAATAAAATTGCAAACAGATAAATAACACGGAATAATGATAAAACCAAAAGCTGATTTTTTGAAAAATAATTATTAAAATGGATAAACCTTAGCTAAAGTCATTAAGAAAACAAAAACATACAAATTAATATCAGAAATAACAAAGAAGACATTGCTATAGATATTAGAGATATTAAAAGAATAATAAGGAAATATCATGAACATTTTCATGCCAATAATAACTTAGATAAATTCCTTGAAAAACACAAATAACCAAAACTGACAAAAGAAAAAATATAAAATCTGAGTAGCTCTATATCTATTAAAGAGATTGAGGGCTTCCCTGGTGGCGCAGTGTTTGAGAGTCCGCCTGCCGATGCAGGGGACACGGGTTCGTGCCCCGGTCCGGGAAGATCCCACATGCTGCGGAGCGGCTGGGCCTGTGAGCCATGGCCGCTGAGCCTGCGTGTCCGGAGCCTGTGCTCTGCAACGGGAGAGGCCACAACAGTGAGAGGCCCACGTACCGCAAAAAAGAAAAAAAAAAAAAGAGATTGAGTTCAAAGCAATAAAAATTATTTCCATAAAGAAAACACCAGACAAATGGCTTTATTGTTGAATGCTAGAGAAACTTTAGGAAAGAAATAAGACCAGCTTCATACATTTTTTTGGAAAATAGAAAAATAGTAAACATTCCCCAACTCACTTTGTGAGGCTTGTGTTACCCTCATACCAAAACCAAAAAAGACATTACAAAAAAAGGAAAATTACAGACATATATCCTTTAGGAATGTAGATACAACCATCTTTGTTAGCAAATTGAACCAAGTAACAAGGAAACTACATCATGATCGGTTGGGTTTATTCCAGGAATGAAAGGTTGATTTAACATTTTAAAATCAATCAACATAATTTATTAACAGAATAAAATATTCTGAATAAATTCAGAATAAATTGAAGAGAGGCAAAAAAATAAAAAGAATTTAACACAATCCAATACTCATTCATGATGTTTAAAAAATACCCTCGGACTTCCCTGGTGGCACAGTGGTTGAGAATCTGCCTGCCAGTTAAAGGGACATGGGTTCGAGCCCTGGTCTGGGAAGATCCCACATGCCACGGGGCAACTGGGCCCGTGAGCCACAACTACTGAGCCTGCGCGTCTGGAGGCTGTGCTCCACAACAAGAGAGGCTGTGACAGTGAGGGGCCCACGCACCGCCATGAAGAGTGGCCCCCATCACTGCAACTAGAGAAAGCCCTGGCACAGAAACGAAGACCCAACACAGCCAAAACTAAATAAATAAATTCATTTTTTTAAAAAACACACAAAAAACACCCTCAACAAACTGAGAATAGAAGTGTCCCGCCCCAAGCTGATAAAGGGCATCTATTGGAAAACTACAGCTAACACTGTACTTAATAGTGAGAAACTGGATGCTTCCCCTTATACTGGGAGCAAGGCAAGCGTTTTCACTATCACCAATCTTGTTCCGTTTTGTCCTTGAGTTTCTAGCCAGTGCAACAAGAAAATAAAATGAAATAAAAGTATAAAATTGGAAAAGAAGGGCTTCCCTGGTGGCGCAGTGGTTGAGAGTCCGCCTGCTGAGGCAGGGGACACGGGTTCGTGCCCCAGACTGGGAAGATCCCACATGCTGCCGAGTGGCTGGGCCCGTGAGCCATGGCCGCTGAGCCTGCGCGTCCGGAGCCCGTGCTCTGCAACGGGACAGGCCACAACAGTGAAAGGTCCACGTACGGCAAAAAAAAAAAAAATTGGAAAAGAAGAAGTAAAGCTGTTTTGTTTGCATATCATTCATAGGGAAAGTCCAAAGGATCTGATGATAACAAAGCTATTAAAACTACTAAGTGAATTTAGCAAGATCACAGGATAAAGTAACAATACGTATATGAAAAGCAATTGAATTTCTATATACTAGCAACAAATAATTGGAAAATAAAATTTGAAACAAAAACAACACCATTTACAAGAGCATCAAAAAACTATGGAATACTGCGGGAGAAATTTAACAAACTACGTGCAAGATCTCTACGCTGGAAATTACAAAGTGCTGCTGCAAATAATTAAAAGAGACCAAAATAAATAAAGAGGTATATCAAGTTAATGAACTGGATAATCCAATATTGTTAAAATGTCAAACGTCCCCAAAGTGATCTATAGATTTAATGCAATCCCAACCAAAATCCCAACAAGCATTTTGGTAGTTGGGATTCTACAAGCCGATTCTACAATTTATTTGGAAATGCAAAGAATCTAGAATAGCCAAAACAATATTGAAAAAAGAATGGGTTGAAGAGCTAACACTACCTGATTTCAAGACTTATTATAAATATTTATGTATGTATATTTTTATAATATTAAATTAGTTTTTTAAAATATAATGGCCAACGTGCCAGTTCTTAGAAGTCCTCTACCTATTTTCACAACTTAGATTCTAGCATAGTTGCCTACATCACTCACCTCCCCTTAGTCCTCTCATCCATTTTTTCCTGCATATCGTTTTAAAATGAAGCAGATTAGCTAACTTTTTGTCTCTCTGTATTTTACCATCCAATACTCTCAGGGTTTTAGATTTTCAAGTGGCTTATCACACTATTTTCTTCAATAGACAGCTGTTTTCCCAAGAAAAATTCTAGTCTTAATTCTTAAGCTAGTAAAATTTACACCTTCTTACAGGTATGGAGGATGATAGATAGATAGATAGATAGATAGATAGATAGATAGATAGATAGATAGAT